>NC_066582.1:58785937-59096967 GCF_024323335.1 Lathyrus oleraceus | reverse complement strand
AGTTGAAAGAGTGGGGTTTGAGAAGAAGAAGGTAACATTTTGGGGTTGAAGACACTTTGTTGAGATATAGAAGAGCTCTGAGATGAAACATGAGTGAGATGATTCGGCAAAATTACAACAACTGGCGCAGAAATTTGGGGGCTTCTCTCTTGAGAGAGACGGTGAGAATCAAACCTGAGATGATTTGAAAAAGATTGAGAGAAAATGAAAAAGAATGTCATAAGAGAAAAAAAAAATAGAATAGATTTAAATTTTGTTTTTGTTTTTAGTCTATCTTAAAATTGTTGTTAAAATTATCGATAATTAAATCGTTAAATAATAAATTATTTATATAAGTTTTAGAAATCCTCGTTGAAAATTTTAGAATAATTATTATTTGAGAAAAATATTTTAAGAGATTAAAAATAAAATTCGTGATATTTAAGAGAATCATAAACAAATTTAATCTTATAAAATATTGTTTATTATCCAGAAAAAAAAGCGGAATAAAGAAAATAAAAATATTGGTAATTTTTAAAAGTATAAAGACTTAAATAGTATTTTTTAGTTCTAGTAAGTTTGTGTGCTTTTTATTTTAGTATTTGTTGAATTTTGTTTGGATTTAGTCTATGACGTCAATTCTCTTATACGAAAAAATTGATGTGATTGACGTCATAGTTTTGTTTTCTTTTTCTATTATTTTTTTTACTCCATGCAGACTAATTATTTTTATTTAATTATTTGAATGTTAATTGATAAAAGTTAAGACTTTTAAAAAATGGTCTCAAGAGTGTTCAAATCCTGGACTTTATATTTATAGCAAGGATGCATTTTCACTAAGCTACCTGTGTTCCTTGTTTAATAATTGCAATACATATGTATATATTACAATGGGAATGAGGACTAAATCCAAAAATGAAATGATTTTGCAATTTGAACTTCTTCTTCTTCCTCTCATTTAATTTTTAGTTGGAATTTCGACGTTGGAGAAGAATATATTGTTTTCGACGAAGAAGTTGAGAAGGCGTAGTCGAAACTGTTATTTTGTCGAAGAAGGATTGGTCTGGGACTAAGAAATATTCTTGAATTCAGATTCACTTTTCGACGAAGGTGTCCGTTTGGAGTTACGTTCGACGAGCATGATTCAAATTAAGGCTCATAACTGTTTTTTGTCCTTATCTGTTTCTTGAGAAGACGCGTGGAAGGCAGTAAGTGGCGAAGTCCGTGCAAGCGATAATGTGTCATCTTTTGGAGAAATGACCATTTATTACCGTTATTTTTCGATCTATTATAAATAGGGTCTTAGTGATTAGGATTATAGGTGTTCCATTTTGTACAAAAACTCCTATATTACTTAAAGTATTTGTGTTGTTGAGAAACGAGTTCTTCAGTGCAATGTACGTGTGATCATCAATTTTACTTTTGTATCAAATCATTTATAATTATGTTATTTACTTTCTTTGTAAAGTTACTTTAAAAGTTATTTACATTTCTACGTTTCTTTACAAACGTCAACATTATTTTTGACGAAAAGAGCATTGTCGAAATGTTCATAAGTGATAAGACTTGAAGAGAATTAAAGCACATGTCCTAGGATCAGTTTAGTCGATCCTGCGAGTAACCAAAAATATAGAATTTGGAAGACTAACGCTCGTTTATCAATTTCGATGGTAAACAAATTGGCACACCCAATGAGACCAGTGCTTAAATCTCTGAAGTATTTAAAGTTCTTCATTTATAGTTTCTCTAACTTCGTTGCATGAGATTAAGAAGTGGTAAAGTAGACACAAATAATGAAGCAATACAAAAAAGGAGATACGTAAGAAGGATGGCGAATCCGCCAAATAACAATGGAGAAACTATGGTTGCAGTATCGGTGTCCGAAGCAATTCCATCCATGGCGAGTACAACGGCCATATCGTCGAGTACTCACAGTGGACCAATTTTATCTCATGTGAGGACGCATGGTCAACAGGTGACCCCTCCTCTAGTAGGATCTAGCGCATTTAGGCCCTATGTGACTGGATTTACGATGCCTTTGAACGATCGCAAACAGCCATATGGCATGCCAACTTCGATGATGGCAAATTTGCACAATGTGACGTAAACGCTGGTTGGCCCATTGGTGAACACGTTCTCGCCTTTGCAAGGGTCTGGGTCGGTTGTTAATAATATGGGTCAATGAACCAACCCCTAGGGGTGGGATTTTCTACCCAACAAATGCCCAATTTTACTACAAACTCTACAGTAGTTTTAAGGCAGCAAATGGATGAAAGTAATCATGAGATGGTCCATATGCTTGCCCAACAAATGGGAACAATATTCAACCCCTTGATTCAAAACACCACTCAAACAAACCAACATATGACAGCGCAGATGACACGAATTGCAGACTTCTTTGGAGTTCCACAAGTGCCTCGACAACTTCGAAGGGAACGATTATTATAAAACCAAGGAGCAATCCTTGAAGAGGACCATACTATTAACCAAGCCCATCGAAATGCACCCCGTATAGACGTGGAAAATCAGAGGGTTGGAGTATAACCCCCCAGGAACGAACAACAAGTGTCGGAGGAAAGGGAATCAAGGGTGGTAATGGTTAACAGGAATCAAGATGCAGACGAAGTCTTACATCGAGTTCAACACAATGATAGGGCAAGATATAATAACCTGGCTTCCATTGCCGAAAGGATTGTGGCGTGAAATGGGGTAAACATTGACCTCCATAGGCCTAACTATATATGCCCTTTGTTAGAGTACATTTCGTAGATCGAATTGTCTAGGGGGTTGAAAGTCCCAAAGTTCACGAATTTTTTTGGTGACACTAGTGAATCTACCGTCGAACATGTGGCAAGGCATCTAACTGAGGTAGGGGACATCGCCAATAATGAAAATCTGAGAATAAAATATTTCCACAGTTCTCTCACTAAGAATGCCTTTACATGGTTCACTACACTCCCAGCGAATTCGATTCATGATTGGACTCGTCTAGAGAGATTGTTCCATGAACAATTTTATATGGGACAGTCGAAAATTAGTCTGAAAGAATTAGCTAGTATTAAACGCAATTTTACTGAGCCAATAGATGATTATCTCAATAGATTCCATTTGTTGAAGGCAATGTGTTTCACACAAGTGCTTGAACACGAGTTAGTCGAAATAGCCGCTGGCGGTTTAGATTATTCCATTAGGAAAAAATTAGATACCCAATACTTGAGGGATATGGCCCAGTTAGCTGACAGAGTTCGATAGGTAGAGCGCCTGAAGGCTGAAAAAGCCAGAGCAAGTAAGAATAATATGAGAGAAAGGGTAGCATACGTCGAATTAGATGAATATGATCAAGAGACATATAATGATCCTTTAAGTTTCGATGAAAGCGAAATCAACCTGGAAAAACTAAAACAAGGGTCACCTTATTCATGCAAGGTACTTGCCCCTTCAAATGGAAAGAATCCGGTCGAACTGGAAAAAAGTGATAGATTCCCTAAGAAGACATATACTTTTGACGTTACCAAATGCGACGAAATTTTTGACTTGCTAGTCAAAGTTGGACCAGTGAATCATTAGTCCGACCAATAATCTAGTAACCCAATAGCATGATCAGATCGATGTCCGGTGCAAATTTTAAAACACTGAATGCAAGTCATGTAGCATTTTCATTTGATTTTGCAAACTCCCATTACTCTAATACTAATGACCATCCGGACCCTGCTAGGGAGGCCACAGACCTTGAATCTCTGGCCGACGGAAAGTCTCCTCCAGTATCGCACTACCGGGGAACATTGCTGACCTGACGTCGTGATGCTAAACTCCTCAGAGTATCATCTTCACTGACTGGCAAAACCCATTCTCGAATGGTAACCACGGCTTGGGGTTAACTTATGCTTGCAATGCTGATGTTGATCTTCCAACCAGCGAAACCACCTCTCAAACGGTAACCACGGCTTGAGTAACACCTTCACCCACTGGCGAAACATAAATCTCAAACGCCGACCTCGGCTTGAGACTAGCTGATGCTTGCAACGATGATGCATGATGATTTTCAGCGTAATGCTCCATAATTATGGAAATGCTATGCGATTTATGCAATATGCTATGATCTCCTAAATGATGCATGCACAAAAAAAAAGCATCCCCCTCAAGGGACTCTTCTGGGGAGCTCGAGACACTCTGCTGAGGGACTAGCCACTGCTCCATCTCCACCCTGCCGGGGAAATAGCACTGCTGCTGGGAAACAGGCAACCCTTGCTGAATAATCCCCTCTGCACCCAATCCGTTTGGGGACTTCACCGGGGAAAGATCCACCAATGCACTCTGTGGGGATACAACTGTCTTTGACTTGCTGGGGATATCAATCCCGACCCTGCTTGAGAAATCACCGCACACAGATACTTCCGATGGGGAAATCGCAACCTTCAGGCCTGGCGACTGGGGAAGCATTGCTCTAAAACCTGCTGGGGATAACCATCCGGACCCTGCTAGGGAGGCCACAGACCTTGAATCTGCTGGGGGATTAGTCATTCTGACTCTGCTTGGGAAGATGAGGAAAGTCCGGGTACTGAACACCCGTCGACTCGTCGAACCTTGGTATTCATATCCCACTCCCATGTCAACTTTCCAATTTTGAGAACTCCCAGACTCGTCTGGACCTTTTCTGCTCCATCATCTTGTATTCCAAACCGTTCCGTACTCGACGGAGAGCGAACCCCTGGGACTTATACAGACTTTTCAATTTTCAGACTTTGAAGAGTCTTCTTGATTAATTCTCAAGGATCGTCGTACGCCCTTCCGTCGTCCTTTCACCATTCTTCCATTCATTCGCCCCTGATTGGACTCCAGGGGGATTTGTTTTTCAACAGCTTCCACATCACCACCTGCAAGTGAGCGCAAATATCTAACAGTTCCTGCAAAAGAGATCGTTAGATAAAACCGTGCCCCAGGCGTGTCAAGATTTCAACACTTGGGTCACTCAACCTTCCAAATAAGATTTCCAATTTTCAATCTTATATGCACGCATTGGAAGGGATCTCCATGTCTTAAAATGCAAGATTCTTTATCAAAAATATCTGGATGTTTTTGCAATCAAAGCGGTAATGAAAGACAAAAACAAAATTATTTGACTGAATGTGCATTTTATTGACTGAAAAAGTGTGGCTCAAATCGAGCAATACAAAGGAAGCAATTCCTGGAAAGAGGTAATTGCGCACAAAAGGAAAAATCTATCCTAATGGCAATGTGAAACCCGTGATCTCATCGAGTTCCAACTCAGTTACACCCCATATGTCCTCAGACTCTCCATGCTTTCTGCCTTCTGAACAAGACGATTCTGATTTATCCCTACCGGGTATTATCCAAGATGCCTTAACCAAAGCGTAAACGATCATGCCAGACGCAGTTGTTCGTTTTAATCCCTCTTTTGCCTGGACCGCCCTTTCAGGTTTTCAGTCCACCGGGATACCCTTTTTTGCCCAAGTCACCTTTTCAGGTTTTCGACTTGCCGGGTGTACAGTTTTTTCTTTTATCCCTAATTTTTGCCCGAACCTTTCTTTCTGTTTTTTGGTTCGCCGGGATGCCCTTTTTTGCCTGGACTATTTTATTCTTTTCGTCCAGCGGGTCTCTTCATACGAAGTATTTTTTAACTGCGTCCGCATTCACAGGGGATGGAAAATCCTCGTCATCCATGGTCGTTAACAACAAGGCTCTGTCAGAGAAAACCTTCTTGACCACGAATGGACCTTCATAATTGGGTGTCCACTTGCCCCTTCGATCGTTTTGAGGAGGAAGGATCCTTTTCAGCACCATATCACCCACGTGATATACCCGAGGTCGTACCTTTCTGTCAAAAGCACGCTTCATCCGCTGCTGGTATAATTGCCCATGACAGATGGCCGCCAGCCTCTTTTCTTCAATCAGGCTCAACTCTTCGTACCGGGTCCTTACCCATTCAGCCTCTTGCAATTTCACGTCCATCAGGACTCTCAAAGAGGGAATTTGAACCTCAACCGGTAATACCACTTATATCCCATATACCAGCTTCATACTTGCCCACATCGTTGGTGCATTCGGTAAACTCCGCTTCCATTCATGTTAATGGCCCCATCAGACATCAGAATCCGTTCGGATTCGGGGTCAGGCCCCTCCTCCGGGATCGGTTACTCTCAATCTTTCGATTTGAGCACCTCGAGATGTCCTCATCAGGGAACTCAAACTTCATCGGTTGATAACCCCCAATGGGTTGCCGGGCGAGGTAATCAGACAATACACTCCCCTTTATCGCCTTCTGAGAGATATACTGGATATCACATTCAATCAAAATCATTAGCCCTTTCGCAACCCGTCCGGTCATTGCTGGCTCTTCAAAAATCTACCTGATCAGACCCATCTCGAAATCCACAAAGTGGTATGAACCAGCATATACTGTCTCAGTCGGCGAGCAGCCTATGCCAAAGTACATCAAGTTTTCTCGAGCAGTGAATGTATTGTTTCACAGTCGGTAAACTTTTTGCTAAGGTAAATTGCATGCTCTTTTCGACCAGACTCGTCATGCTGCCCCAGTACACACCTCGTAGACCCCTCGAGGGCTGTCAAGTACCAGATTAACAGTCTCTCTCCATAGGGAGGCAACAGAATCGGAGGCTCCTGCAACTTATTCTTGTCTGTTTTTTCCCAATGCCCCTTGGCAATCATTATTTCCCCTGACCGTTTGATCTCTTTTTTTTCAACAACTTGAGCGGGTTCCCGCGTGGCTGTTAGGTGAGATGTGAACCATGACAGGTAGTTCAATCTACCTAAGAAACCACGAACCTCTCTTTCCATTCTCGGTTCAGGCATTTCTGTTTTTTTTTTTTTTTTTTTTTTTTGCAGGATCAACCTCGATTCCTCTTACAATGAACCCCAACATCTTACCGGACCGCACTCTGATAGTGCACTTATCTGAATTCAACCTCAGTTTGAATTGTCTCAACCAGTTAACCAACTTGGTCAGATCCACCAGATGCCCCTCTTCTGTTCGGGACTTTGCTATCATGTCATCAACATTGCATTCGATTTCATGATGAATCATATCATGAAACAAAGTCACCAGGGCTCTCTGATAAGTAGCACCGGCGTTCTGCTTCGCTAGAGGACAGTCTTCTCCATGGCAGCTTGTGCACAACGACACCGGTATCCGACCCTGGCATATCCTGACATGACCAGACGAAGGTACCCACATGCTTTTTCAGTGGGGCTACCATTCTGCTCTCGACTCGCCTCTGAAGCGGCCCCAACTTTCATTTCTTTTCTGACCTCGGCGGTATACAGATTTACTGTCTCAACCTGCTCTTTATGCAGCTGAATCACCTTCTCCTCTTGTCTCAACAACCTGGCTAATTCCAGTAGATCACAATCTTCTTCGCCTTCTTCTTCGGCATGATAGATCGGATTGTCGAAGTCATATGAGGGGTAACCAAATTGTTGTCAATGAGATCCGAGTCGAAACGAGACAAAGCACAAGGAAGGAAAATGAAAACAAACATTGCCATTTTTATTTTTAAAACTGCAAAAATAAATGAAAAACAGGGAGCACCGCTTTTAATTGAAAAACATCCATTTATTAATGATGTAAAATGTTGCAAAATTTAAACATGAGGTGGCCCTTACAATGGACCATTACGTGTCGGGCAACACGTATGGCTTTCATGCAGATAAAATCAAAACAGAAATCATTACTCTTCTGAATGAGCGACCCTGATGATCTTTTCAGGCTTTCCAGTTCTGGATTCCCATCCCTGGTGCGCACGGCTTTATCCAGCCATCAAACTCGCAGTCACTGTCAGTCCTTTCACCTACCGCACAGGCGTGATCCGAATCTTCAGCAATTGCACTCACCATCGCCTGACCATGTACCGACATGGGATCGGCATTAACATTCAAGGACAGTGTAAAATTGAGGGCCTTGGAATCCACCAGGTCTTGAACAGTATGCTTAAAGGCTCTACAACCCTCAATGTTATGCCCAGGCGCACCAGAATGGAATTCACACCTGACATTCTCATCATAGTTAGGTGGCCTCTGATCAGGTTTCAACGGAGTCAACATCCTCAATTGTACCATTCCGAGATCTTTCAACTTCTTCAACAGAAGAGCATACGGCATGGGCGGCTTGTCAAAATGACGATCAACCCCCTTTCCTCTCACTTGGTTCCCAGCTCCCTGTGCCCTCTGTGGAGTTGGCTGATGTTGCTGTCGGACTGACTGATTACCAGCAGGGATGGTTACCGCAGCAGTGTGCTGGTAGTAACGATTCCTATCGTGTCCTCTCTGGGCATACACAGCACTCGATTCACCCTCATTCTTGCGCTGGTCATTCCCGAATGGCTTCTTTACTCCAGATGACGGAGCATTTCCCTGTATTTCCCCCTTCTTCAGCCAGTCTTCAATCCTCCCCACCTTCTCGGCGATTGCTTTCTGCCCCAAGGCGAGCCCTCGCACAACATTGGACAACTCCCTTATCATCTCTTTCAGTTCGAGGATGTCGGCGTTGGGAGGATCCATCAGTTTGGATTTGTTGCCCCTAGCAGGATATCTGAGCAAACGAGCTATGCGCACCGGTTGACACCTACAAAACAGCAAATGGGTTAATATGCATGAATGCAACGTCTATCCATATGAGGAAGCTTCTGTCCTTTGATCCTGGTTTCATCGAGACAGATAATATTTTGACATCCACATTTTGAAATTCAAGACGTCTCTCAACCAGATTCTCAATCAATAATTCTCCCCATATGGCTAGACGTAAGTTAGATGCAGATGAATGCGAAATGATGCAGATGTATGGATGCAACGCATTGGACCATCCTCCAAGTCATCTGATCATCTGTTGTACTGAAGCCTTGGTCTCTGAACCGATCATAACCATCTGAGGTACTGAGCAATCATAAGTCCGACTTGAGGTTCCGAAATAAACGGAAATGAAAGATACATCACCATCATCACCAGACAATCTCTGAGCAGATACCCTGAAAACCTCTGAACCGGCCCGGGGAATCCTGAAATAAACGGATCCCCGCTGATAAATAACTCGGACAGCACTTCGGCGTCTCAACAATAAATGCCCATAAATCCGACTTATAAATATGACTCTGATCAACGAAACCAATAGTCACCATCAAAGTCTCCATCTGAACATGCACCTGTAAGAATCACCCTCCCCTCACAGGTAAATTCTAATCAGGTCATCCTAAGGCGGATAATGGTCTCGACAATCGGGCAGAGATACTCAATGGGTTTGCCCTTTCGGGTGTGCCATTGTAGCTCTCCTGAGATCGTCTAAACCAAAGATCCGGGAAATGATCGGTCACCAGAGTCAATAGTTCAGATGAAGTGACACAACCAAAGTGGATACTCCACAAAGGAAGGGCACTATCAAATGAACCTCGTCTGGCTTGTGGTATGTCACGTTGCAACAATATGCTGATAAAGCAAATGAGGAACGTGAGACCACACTAATCCTAGGTGTGTACTCGGGCCTGGGTTTTAGCCCCACTCAGAACACCCACCCCAAAACAAAGGAAACACCTGCACAGAGGACGGCAACATGATAGTATGATGCATGCAAATATTTATGCAAATATATACACAGTCAGAATAATAAATGCAATAAATAAAGCGGCACAAGCAACCTAAACCCTATCCTAGAACGCTAGGAGAGACTCGCTTAGGGAAGATGGACCAGCACAGGTCAACATCTTGTTTAGTCCCCAGTGGAGTCGCCAGCTGTCGCATCCGCGAAAAACAACCGGCGGGCTGAAACAAAACAACACAGAGCCGCCACCGTGCGTTATTTATCCCAAAGAGGGAAAGGAAACGCTCAGAGTAAACCTGGGAAAAGCATGGCCTCGCGACCAAAGAGAAAGGGTACGGGAGTCGGTTACGCAAGGGGAAGGTATTAGCACCCCTCACGTCCGTCGTACTCGACGGGATCCACGCTCTAAAAGATAGGTAAGGTTGCTAAACAAACATCACACACACACACTGAAGACAACACAGGTGGGGGGAAAAGAGGAGAGAGCTCGATAGGACATCGCATCCTATGCCTACGTATCTCGTCGGGAACGAGAATCAGAGCTGCCGTAGTTCGGCTCACGCACGCCAAACAAGACACACACAAACACAGGCAAACCTGGAACCCGAACGCCAATCGCTGGACTTACATCGGCTTCCGAACCAAACAAACACACTCAGGATACGGACAGCCAATCGCTGGGCTTACATCCATATCCTGACACACAAGAAGAACAAACAAACAACAAGCAAGCAACAAGTTACTAAGGAGTCGGGAACTCGAGCCTAGCAACTGTCAAGCAAACACACACAAAAAAGAAAAAAAGGTGCCCGGAGAGACCTCGCACGGTCTCCTGCCTACGTACCTCATCTGATATGAGGATCAGGGCGACGTAGTTCCCCTGAACGGGAAAGAAATTCTAACCAGATACAAAGGGAGACACACTACTAGGGAGCTGTACTCGAGCCTAGGTGTTATCATGCATCATTGCCCTATGTTATGGTTTCTATCTACTTGCACAACAGCAAGCTAATCCTAACCAGGAAAAACAAGCATGCAAGCATAAACAAAGCAAAGCAAACATTCACATAGCACACACTATATCCAGTCAAGTGAGGCTCAAACAAAGGGTTAGACTGCCGAGGCAAGTCAACTGTACAGGGGTGGTGTTAGCTCTTAACCCTGACCATGAGAGTCAGGGTGAAGCTGATGAAAGGTGAGTGAAGATTAGACTTCACAGCTCTTATCCCTGGCCAGGGAGAGCTTCAGACAAAGGAGCGTGGGTCCAGAAAGGAGGAACCCTTCTACGCTCATGACTCTGACACAACTGTGCAACAACACAAGATCTTGGGTTAATGTCCCAATGCATCAACACAGTGGTGTGAGCAGAGGGACGACTCAACAGAATAGTGGGAGATAGATTGCATATCTCTTTGATCCACCAATTGCCTCATAGAGGTCTTTACCTGCTTGGGGACAAAAGTAAACAATCACAAACATCGCCTCTTAAGGAGGACTTCAGACAGTTGCCTGGCCAAGTAACAGGCCAGGTCTTCCAGACTACATGGAGACAAGAGAGTCTACCTCAACTGGTTTTTACAACCAAGCAGCAGCACAGCAAGTTCTTAAAGAACTAAAGCGACTATGGTACCTGGAATCAATCAAGCACAGTCAGTATTCAAGTCACAAAGTCAAAACAGCAAAGTTAACAGTTAATATGTACAGACAATGCCATGTGCAAAGCACAATCAACTCAATTGAGCCAAGCATCCTACAAAACACACAAGTTAGTTTACAACAATTAGCCAAATCAAACTCAATTAACTTGCATCATTCTCCTTTAAGCCTTTGCATCTCTTCCTGAAACACAATTCAAAAGTGAGAAACAAGACCACTAGGCCAAGCCTAGGGTCCAAAGGAGATGAAAAATCCAAAACAGCAAGTGAAAATTAATCAAAATCACAATCAAACAATTTAAAAGCAAAACCAATTGGTCCCATGCTCATATCAATCACCATTATCATTTTATGCACAAAATATCACAAAGCATGCTATTTGCAACATCAAAAGACCAAACAGAATGATCACAATCAAATCAATATCAAAACAGCTCAATAAATTCCACAAATATTCCAGCCTAAACAGGACACATTCAATGAGTAGCATATCAATTTTCAGCTCATTTGGATCAACGGAAGTATGGAAATTAAATTCATTAAGTTCAGACAAGTTCAAGCAAGCCAACACAAGGCATCAAAACAATCACCATCTTCCAAAAATCATAAATCAGTGACAATACATGATAAATGAATGGGATCAAAACCACAATGACCTATAATGTGTCTAGAATGCTCATGTCAAATTTCATAATCATCCAATCAATCACCAGAATTTCACAAGCCAAATGCCACCATGTGTCACAAAAAATCACCAAATGACCAAACAGAGAGAAAAATTCCAATCAAATAGGAAATGCCATCAATAAATCCAGAAAAATTCACATGTATTCTCAACATACCAATGCTCAATCATGCAAAAAATTGGCTCAATTAAATGTTCACAAGCAAGGCAAATAAAATCATGAAATTCATCAAGCTTGGTGTGACACAAATTGTCACACCTCTATTCAAAAATTCATATCTCATCAACCAGGGATCCAAAAAGTGCAAACCACATATCAAAATCACCATCAAAGAGTCCAGAATATGCACAAAAAATTTCATGAATTTATTTGGAAGCATCATCATTTCATGAGTGATATGGCAAAGCATGTACAAATGTGACACTACCAAGCAAACCCTAGGCATTTTAATTTTTTACACGTGCACAAAAATCACAAAAATCACCATTAAATTCTACACATTACAAGGAGAATCATGAAAAAAATCTCACAAAATTTGGACTAAGGATGAATGATCTATGAATTTTCTAAGTTGATGCATCAAAATGAAATACAATTGCAAAAAGAAAAAGAAATAAAACAAATTAAACTCAGAAATGGCATTTTTGTAATTTTAAACACAAGCACAAAACGGCGTCATTCCATTTTAATGTGTTGGCGCGCTGTGAGTGGCTCTGAGGCGCGGCAAACAGAAATTTGAAAAAGAAATGGACAAATCCGGATCAAACACGTATTCCTCATCATCTTCAACAAACACCAAAACAGAATTTTCCAGAAAATCGCGATGAACAATTTCTCACCAAAATGAACAAACTCTATATCATTGGAACCGTATAATCATGTACATCATGGATATGTAACTTGTTTGACCTAATTCTAACTGTACAGCACGGATCGAACGATTTAAGTTTGCACATCAAAACTTCAAACTCAGATTTCTCTCACTACACTTGACCAAATCAAAAACTATGAATAGCACGATGATCTACAATCAAAGACCTACAAAAGCCATCTAACAATTCAAGCAATGGAGAAATTCGAAACCTAACCTTTTGGAGATGGCAGAGGTTGATTTGTGCTTTTCCACGTGAAAGAAGGTGAAACAGATGAAGCTTAGTGATGAGGAAGGCGATTGGAAAGGCTAGCTTAGCTCGATGATGCTTCAGATGCTTGAATCATGAAGTTGCCATTGTTGACCTTGCTTTGGACAGTTGGAATTCTTGAAGCTTTGCCACGATTTGGATGAAAACAGTTCTTCCTCAAGGTATATGGAGCATGGATCAAGCAAGAATCATCCAAATTGATGAAGATTTCATGAAGAAATGTTGAAAAAATGTGATGAAGTTTTTGTGAATTTTGAGAGAATTGAAGGGAAAAACAGTTACAAATCTTGGAATGTGCAATCTCATTAGCATTTCTGTTATGATTAGTAACTTATACCAACTTCTTAATCCATCTCTTAATCATAATTAACAAAATTGGATGAATTAGTGTTAATGTGGTTTTAAGTGAAAGTCCAAAAATGACCTTTTCAAATTGGCAATGTAACAGTACCATGACAGTTCCAACAAGTCATATTTGCTATTTGGAGTGTGTTGGAAGTGGTTTCATATGCATAGGCCTTGTAAATCTCAAATTCACATGTTCACACCAAAAATTCAAAAGAAGTCACTTAAAAAATGACTTTTTGCCTTGACCATTTTTGATGAATTTTGATTATGCAACATGAAAGTACATGTGAAATGGGGTTTTCTCAAAGAAAGATCACCCAAATTGGACATTCCATGTGAAAGTTATGCCACTTCGAATTTAGGCATTTTTGAAAAATGATTGGACCATAACTTGTCAACCATACATGAGAAATTCAAGTTCTTGGACTTTTTGGAAAAGTGAGAGCAAGATCTACAACTTTCATGTTGAACAAAATTTCATTTGAAACATTTTTGGACATATAATTTTGTGGTGAAAAACTTTCCCTTTTTGGAAACTTTCATTACAAGTCACTTTCCATTTTTGGAAACTTTTCTCCTGATTTTATTTTCTTCATTCTTGATGTTTGAAATGTCAAATGAAACTTGTTTAGACATGAATGAAGTGTACCCAACTCTCTCCCACCTCCAAATCCATAAAATCAAGCACAGTTGACCACAGTTGACTTTTTCAACTGATAGATGAATTTGGCAATGCACTGATCAAGTTGAGCCCCAATCTTCTGATGAAATGGCTCAATAATGAAACCCTAGCTTCCATAAGCTCAAAATAATCATGAAATGATCCCCATATCCATGGTAGACCCCATCTCCTTGCAAAACCCTGATTGGCCCAATGCAACTGATTAGGGTTGACCAGTGGTCAAAACCCTAATCTCAAGGTACCTGATCAATCTCTTGAATCTTCTGGATGATAACAAAACCATGATGATGATGATGTATCATTTCAACCAAGATGAAGATCAATCTCCTTGAGAATCAAAATCCTAATTTGACACACCAACCTTCAGATGGTTAATGATCAGTCCACTCAATCAATGAAACCCTAGCTTGCATCATGACCTCTTCATCTCCTGATCAAGACCTATGAGGATGAATTGCTTGTTGTGGCCATATGATATGCAATATGCAATGCCTAATGACCTACAAAATGATATGCAAAAATGCAAAGCTAGTCCCAAGAGAGGAGGGCAAATTTTGAGGTGTTACAGCTGCCCCTATTCAATCCACTGTGAACCTGTCGATATGAATAGCCTCGGCTTTCAGATGATCAGGATGAAGAGTGATTGAATACCAAGAACAGACGAACAATTTGCACTCTGATAGGAAATAATTAACAACGCCTGTCAGGATCGGCGAAGAAACAACCTCTGAAAGAAGAATCCGTCCGGTACGGAGAAAGTCGGCATGATCACCGAAACAGAATGTCGACCTGGATACCAAAATAAATGGTAACACAGGGATAACCATGGCCTGAACACCACACATCCGCTGGGGATTGTCATCTATTTTTAATGCTTTTCTTGAACCCCGAAATTTTCTCTGATGATCTTTCCTTTTATCATTTTCTTGAACCCCGAAATTTTCTTCACGCCAATGATCCCGGATCACTGCATTTGAACCCCGATACCTTGTTTGCCAAAAATAATGAACCCCATTCTCCAGAAAACACCTTGTGTCTCCTTTTCTCCATTTCTTGAGATAACTCCGCTGGCCACGTCGGAAGTAACACCAAACACCATTCTGATGGCGACATACCAGAGGGTACACCTTCAACCAGACACTGACTGATGACTGGGAAGAAACTCGACGTTCACTGGACATCGAACGATGATGTTTACTGGCACCAAAGAAAACTCGACCAGACATTAGACAAAGACTGGGAGAAAACTCGACGTTCACTAGACATCGAACAAGGATGTTTACAGGACATCGAACAAGGATGTTTACAAGCATCAAACAATGATGTTTACAGGACATCGAACAATGATGTTTACAGGCATCAAACAATGATGTTTACAGGCATCAAACAATGATGTTTACAGGCATCAAACAATGATGTTTACAGGCATCAAACAATGATGTTTACAGGCATCAAACAATGATGTTTACAGGCATCAAACAATGATGTTTACAGGCATCAAACAATGATGTTTACAGGCATCAAACAATGATGTTTACAGGCATCAAACAATGATGTTTACAGGCATCAAACAATGATGTTTTACAGGCATCAAACAATGATGTTTACAGGCATCAAACAATGATGTTTTACAGGACATCGAACAATGATGTTTACAGGCATCAAACAATGATGTTTACAGGCATCGAACAATGATGTTTTACAGGACATCAAACAATGATGTTTACAGGACATCGAACAAGGATGTTTACAGGACATCGAACAAGGATGTTTACAAGACATCGAACAAGGATGTTTACAGGACATCGAACAAGGATGTTTACAGGACATCGAACAAAACTCGACCAGACATTAACCAAAGACCGGGAGGAAACTCGACGTTTACTGGACATCGAACAATGATGTTTACTTGACACCAAAGAAAACTCGACCAGACATTAACCAAAGACCGGGAGGAAACTCGACGTTTACTGGACATCGAACAATGATGTTTACAGGCATCAAATAATGATGTTTACAGGCATCAAACAATGATGTTTACAGGACATCGAACAAGGATGTTTACAGGACATCGAACAAGGATGTTTACAGGACATCAAACAAAACTCGACCAGACATTAACTGATGACTAGGAGAAACTCGACGTTTACTGGACATCGAACAATGATGTTTACTTGACACCAAAGAAAGCTCGACCAGACAGGGATCGACACGACACTTACTGGTATCGCAAGGATAACATCCACATATGTCAAAACCAGGCAAACGCTTGCCGGGGACTAACTGGGAAATATTGTTGCTTCAAAATCCCGATGTTGAACTCCTCGGAGTGACACCTTCACCATCCAGCGAAACCAAACCTCAAGCGGTAACCACGGCCCGAGTCGCGCTGATCGCGTTCTTCATTTCCATCTCTGGCCGACGGAAAGTCTCCTCCAGTATCGCACTACCGGGGAACATTGCTGACCTGACGTCGTGATGCTAAACTCCTCAGAGTATCATCTTCACTGACTGGCAAAACCCATTCTCGAATGGTAACCACGGCTTGGGGTTAACTTATGCTTGCAATGCTGATGTTGATCTTCCAACCAGCGAAACCACCTCTCAAACGGTAACCACGGCTTGAGTAACACCTTCACCCACTGGCGAAACATAAATCTCAAACGCCGACCTCGGCTTGAGACTAGCTGATGCTTGCAACGATGATGCATGATGATTTTCAGCGTAATGCTCCATAATTATGGAAATGCTATGCGATTTATGCAATATGCTATGATCTCCTAAATGATGCATGCACAAAAAAAAAGCATCCCCCTCAAGGGACTCTTCTGGGGAGCTCGAGACACTCTGCTGAGGGACTAGCCACTGCTCCATCTCCACCCTGCCGGGGAAATAGCACTGCTGCTGGGAAACAGGCAACCCTTGCTGAATAATCCCCTCTGCACCCAATCCGTTTGGGGACTTCACCGGGGAAAGATCCACCAATGCACTCTGTGGGGATACAACTGTCTTTGACTTGCTGGGGATATCAATCCCGACCCTGCTTGAGAAATCACCGCACACAGATACTTCCGATGGGGAAATCGCAACCTTCAGGCCTGGCGACTGGGGAAGCATTGCTCTAAAACCTGCTGGGGATAACCATCCGGACCCTGCTAGGGAGGCCACAGACCTTGAATCTGCTGGGGGATTAGTCATTCTGACTCTGCTTGGGAAGATGAGGAAAGTCCGGGTACTGAACACCCGTCGACTCGTCGAACCTTGGTATTCATATCCCACTCCCATGTCAACTTTCCAATTTTGAGAACTCCCAGACTCGTCTGGACCTTTTCTGCTCCATCATCTTGTATTCCAAACCGTTCCGTACTCGACGGAGAGCGAACCCCTGGGACTTATACAGACTTTTCAATTTTCAGACTTTGAAGAGTCTTCTTGATTAATTCTCAAGGATCGTCGTACGCCCTTCCGTCGTCCTTTCACCATTCTTCCATTCATTCGCCCCTGATTGGACTCCAGGGGGATTTGTTTTTCAACAGCTTCCACATCACCACCTGCAAGTGAGCGCAAATATCTAACAGTTCCTGCAAAAGAGATCGTTAGATAAAACCGTGCCCCAGGCGTGTCAAGATTTCAACACTTGGGTCACTCAACCTTCCAAATAAGATTTCCAATTTTCAATCTTATATGCACGCATTGGAAGGGATCTCCATGTCTTAAAATGCAAGATTCTTTATCAAAAATATCTGGATGTTTTTGCAATCAAAGCGGTAATGAAAGACAAAAACAAAATTATTTGACTGAATGTGCATTTTATTGACTGAAAAAGTGTGGCTCAAATCGAGCAATACAAAGGAAGCAATTCCTGGAAAGAGGTAATTGCGCACAAAAGGAAAAATCTATCCTAATGGCAATGTGAAACCCGTGATCTCATCGAGTTCCAACTCAGTTACACCCCATATGTCCTCAGACTCTCCATGCTTTCTGCCTTCTGAACAAGACGATTCTGATTTATCCCTACCGGGTATTATCCAAGATGCCTTAACCAAAGCGTAAACGATCATGCCAGACGCAGTTGTTCGTTTTAATCCCTCTTTTGCCTGGACCGCCCTTTCAGGTTTTCAGTCCACCGGGATACCCTTTTTTGCCCAAGTCACCTTTTCAGGTTTTCGACTTGCCGGGTGTACAGTTTTTTCTTTTATCCCTAATTTTTGCCCGAACCTTTCTTTCTGTTTTTGGTTCGCCGGGATGCCCTTTTTTGCCTGGACTATTTTATTCTTTTCGTCCAGCGGGTCTCTTCATACGAAGTATTTTTTAACTGCGTCCGCATTCACAGGGGATGGAAAATCCTCGTCATCCATGGTCGTTAACAACAAGGCTCTGTCAGAGAAAACCTTCTTGACCACGAATGGACCTTCATAATTGGGTGTCCACTTGCCCCTTCGATCGTTTTGAGGAGGAAGGATCCTTTTCAGCACCATATCACCCACGTGATATACCCGAGGTCGTACCTTTCTGTCAAAAGCACGCTTCATCCGCTGCTGGTATAATTGCCCATGACAGATGGCCGCCAGCCTCTTTTCTTCAATCAGGCTCAACTCTTCGTACCGGGTCCTTACCCATTCAGCCTCTTGCAATTTCACGTCCATCAGGACTCTCAAAGAGGGAATTTGAACCTCAACCGGTAATACCACTTATATCCCATATACCAGCTTCATACTTGCCCACATCGTTGGTGCATTCGGTAAACTCCGCTTCCATTCATGTTAATGGCCCCATCAGACATCAGAATCCGTTCGGATTCGGGGTCAGGCCCCTCCTCCGGGATCGGTTACTCTCAATCTTTCGATTTGAGCACCTCGAGATGTCCTCATCAGGGAACTCAAACTTCATCGGTTGATAACCCCCAATGGGTTGCCGGGCGAGGTAATCAGACAATACACTCCCCTTTATCGCCTTCTGAGAGATATACTGGATATCACATTCAATCAAAATCATTAGCCCTTTCGCAACCCGTCCGGTCATTGCTGGCTCTTCAAAAATCTACCTGATCAGACCCATCTCGAAATCCACAAAGTGGTATGAACCAGCATATACTGTCTCAGTCGGCGAGCAGCCTATGCCAAAGTACATCAAGTTTTCTCGAGCAGTGAATGTATTGTTTCACAGTCGGTAAACTTTTTGCTAAGGTAAATTGCATGCTCTTTTCGACCAGACTCGTCATGCTGCCCCAGTACACACCTCGTAGACCCCTCGAGGGCTGTCAAGTACCAGATTAACAGTCTCTCTCCATAGGGAGGCAACAGAATCGGAGGCTCCTGCAACTTATTCTTGTCTGTTTTTTCCCAATGCCCCTTGGCAATCATTATTTCCCCTGACCGTTTGATCTCTTTTTTTTCAACAACTTGAGCGGGTTCCCGCGTGGCTGTTAGGTGAGATGTGAACCATGACAGGTAGTTCAATCTACCTAAGAAACCACGAACCTCTCTTTCCATTCTCGGTTCAGGCATTTCTGTTTTTTTTTTTTTTTTTTTTTTTGCAGGATCAACCTCGATTCCTCTTACAATGAACCCCAACATCTTACCGGACCGCACTCTGATAGTGCACTTATCTGAATTCAACCTCAGTTTGAATTGTCTCAACCAGTTAACCAACTTGGTCAGATCCACCAGATGCCCCTCTTCTGTTCGGGACTTTGCTATCATGTCATCAACATTGCATTCGATTTCATGATGAATCATATCATGAAACAAAGTCACCAGGGCTCTCTGATAAGTAGCACCGGCGTTCTGCTTCGCTAGAGGACAGTCTTCTCCATGGCAGCTTGTGCACAACGACACCGGTATCCGACCCTGGCATATCCTGACATGACCAGACGAAGGTACCCACATGCTTTTTCAGTGGGGCTACCATTCTGCTCTCGACTCGCCTCTGAAGCGGCCCCAACTTTCATTTCTTTTCTGACCTCGGCGGTATACAGATTTACTGTCTCAACCTGCTCTTTATGCAGCTGAATCACCTTCTCCTCTTGTCTCAACAACCTGGCTAATTCCAGTAGATCACAATCTTCTTCGCCTTCTTCTTCGGCATGATAGATCGGATTGTCGAAGTCATATGAGGGGTAACCAAATTGTTGTCAATGAGATCCGAGTCGAAACGAGACAAAGCACAAGGAAGGAAAATGAAAACAAACATTGCCATTTTTATTTTTAAAACTGCAAAAATAAATGAAAAACAGGGAGCACCGCTTTTAATTGAAAAACATCCATTTATTAATGATGTAAAATGTTGCAAAATTTAAACATGAGGTGGCCCTTACAATGGACCATTACGTGTCGGGCAACACGTATGGCTTTCATGCAGATAAAATCAAAACAGAAATCATTACTCTTCTGAATGAGCGACCCTGATGATCTTTTCAGGCTTTCCAGTTCTGGATTCCCATCCCTGGTGCGCACGGCTTTATCCAGCCATCAAACTCGCAGTCACTGTCAGTCCTTTCACCTACCGCACAGGCGTGATCCGAATCTTCAGCAATTGCACTCACCATCGCCTGACCATGTACCGACATGGGATCGGCATTAACATTCAAGGACAGTGTAAAATTGAGGGCCTTGGAATCCACCAGGTCTTGAACAGTATGCTTAAAGGCTCTACAACCCTCAATGTTATGCCCAGGCGCACCAGAATGGAATTCACACCTGACATTCTCATCATAGTTAGGTGGCCTCTGATCAGGTTTCAACGGAGTCAACATCCTCAATTGTACCATTCCGAGATCTTTCAACTTCTTCAACAGAAGAGCATACGGCATGGGCGGCTTGTCAAAATGACGATCAACCCCCTTTCCTCTCACTTGGTTCCCAGCTCCCTGTGCCCTCTGTGGAGTTGGCTGATGTTGCTGTCGGACTGACTGATTACCAGCAGGGATGGTTACCGCAGCAGTGTGCTGGTAGTAACGATTCCTATCGTGTCCTCTCTGGGCATACACAGCACTCGATTCACCCTCATTCTTGCGCTGGTCATTCCCGAATGGCTTCTTTACTCCAGATGACGGAGCATTTCCCTGTATTTCCCCCTTCTTCAGCCAGTCTTCAATCCTCCCCACCTTCTCGGCGATTGCTTTCTGCCCCAAGGCGAGCCCTCGCACAACATTGGACAACTCCCTTATCATCTCTTTCAGTTCGAGGATGTCGGCGTTGGGAGGATCCATCAGTTTGGATTTGTTGCCCCTAGCAGGATATCTGAGCAAACGAGCTATGCGCACCGGTTGACACCTACAAAACAGCAAATGGGTTAATATGCATGAATGCAACGTCTATCCATATGAGGAAGCTTCTGTCCTTTGATCCTGGTTTCATCGAGACAGATAATATTTTGACATCCACATTTTGAAATTCAAGACGTCTCTCAACCAGATTCTCAATCAATAATTCTCCCCATATGGCTAGACGTAAGTTAGATGCAGATGAATGCGAAATGATGCAGATGTATGGATGCAACGCATTGGACCATCCTCCAAGTCATCTGATCATCTGTTGTACTGAAGCCTTGGTCTCTGAACCGATCATAACCATCTGAGGTACTGAGCAATCATAAGTCCGACTTGAGGTTCCGAAATAAACGGAAATGAAAGATACATCACCATCATCACCAGACAATCTCTGAGCAGATACCCTGAAAACCTCTGAACCGGCCCGGGGAATCCTGAAATAAACGGATCCCCGCTGATAAATAACTCGGACAGCACTTCGGCGTCTCAACAATAAATGCCCATAAATCCGACTTATAAATATGACTCTGATCAACGAAACCAATAGTCACCATCAAAGTCTCCATCTGAACATGCACCTGTAAGAATCACCCTCCCCTCACAGGTAAATTCTAATCAGGTCATCCTAAGGCGGATAATGGTCTCGACAATCGGGCAGAGATACTCAATGGGTTTGCCCTTTCGGGTGTGCCATTGTAGCTCTCCTGAGATCGTCTAAACCAAAGATCCGGGAAATGATCGGTCACCAGAGTCAATAGTTCAGATGAAGTGACACAACCAAAGTGGATACTCCACAAAGGAAGGGCACTATCAAATGAACCTCGTCTGGCTTGTGGTATGTCACGTTGCAACAATATGCTGATAAAGCAAATGAGGAACGTGAGACCACACTAATCCTAGGTGTGTACTCGGGCCTGGGTTTTAGCCCCACTCAGAACACCCACCCCAAAACAAAGGAAACACCTGCACAGAGGACGGCAACATGATAGTATGATGCATGCAAATATTTATGCAAATATATACACAGTCAGAATAATAAATGCAATAAATAAAGCGGCACAAGCAACCTAAACCCTATCCTAGAACGCTAGGAGAGACTCGCTTAGGGAAGATGGACCAGCACAGGTCAACATCTTGTTCAGTCCCCAGTGGAGTCGCCAGCTGTCGCATCCGCGAAAAACAACCGGCGGGCTGAAACAAAACAACACAGAGCCGCCACCGTGCGTTATTTATCCCAAAGAGGGAAAGGAAACGCTCAGAGTAAACCTGGGAAAAGCATGGCCTCGCGACCAAAGAGAAAGGGTACGGGAGTCGGTTACGCAAGGGGAAGGTATTAGCACCCCTCACGTCCGTCGTACTCGACGGGATCCACGCTCTAAAAGATAGGTAAGTTTGCTAAACAAACATCACACACACACACTGAAGACAACACAGGTGGGGGGAAAAGAGGAGAGAGCTCGATAGGACATCGCATCCTATGCCTACGTATCTCGTCGGGAACGAGAATCAGAGCTGCCGTAGTTCGGCTCACGCACGCCAAACAAGACACACACAAACACAGGCAAACCTGGAACCCGAACGCCAATCGCTGGACTTACATCGGCTTCCGAACCAAACAAACACACTCAGGATACGGACAGCCAATCGCTGGGCTTACATCCATATCCTGACACACAAGAAGAACAAACAAACAACAAGCAAGCAACAAGTTACTAAGGAGTCGGGAACTCGAGCCTAGCAACTGTCAAGCAAACACACACAAAAAAGAAAAAAAGGTGCCCGGAGAGACCTCGCACGGTCTCCTGCCTACGTACCTCATCTGATATGAGGATCAGGGCGACGTAGTTCCCCTGAACGGGAAAGAAATTCTAACCAGATACAAAGGGAGACACACTACTAGGGAGCTGTACTCGAGCCTAGGTGTTATCATGCATCATTGCCCTATGTTATGGTTTCTATCTACTTGCACAACAGCAAGCTAATCCTAACCAGGAAAAACAAGCATGCAAGCATAAACAAAGCAAAGCAAACATTCACATAGCACACACTATATCCAGTCAAGTGAGGCTCAAACAAAGGGTTAGACTGCCGAGGCAAGTCAACTGTACAGGGGTGGTGTTAGCTCTTAACCCTGACCATGAGAGTCAGGGTGAAGCTGATGAAAGGTGAGTGAAGATTAGACTTCACAGCTCTTATCCCTGGCCAGGGAGAGCTTCAGACAAAGGAGCGTGGGTCCAGAAAGGAGGAACCCTTCTACGCTCATGACTCTGACACAACTGTGCAACAACACAAGATCTTGGGTTAATGTCCCAATGCATCAACACAGTGGTGTGAGCAGAGGGACGACTCAACAGAATAGTGGGAGATAGATTGCATATCTCTTTGATCCACCAATTGCCTCATAGAGGTCTTTACCTGCTTGGGGACAAAAGTAAACAATCACAAACATCGCCTCTTAAGGAGGACTTCAGACAGTTGCCTGGCCAAGTAACAGGCCAGGTCTTCCAGACTACATGGAGACAAGAGAGTCTACCTCAACTGGTTTTTACAACCAAGCAGCAGCACAGCAAGTTCTTAAAGAACTAAAGCGACTATGGTACCTGGAATCAATCAAGCACAGTCAGTATTCAAGTCACAAAGTCAAAACAGCAAAGTTAACAGTTAATATGTACAGACAATGCCATGTGCAAAGCACAATCAACTCAATTGAGCCAAGCATCCTACAAAACACACAAGTTAGTTTACAACAATTAGCCAAATCAAACTCAATTAACTTGCATCATTCTCCTTTAAGCCTTTGCATCTCTTCCTGAAACACAATTCAAAAGTGAGAAACAAGACCACTAGGCCAAGCCTAGGGTCCAAAGGAGATGAAAAATCCAAAACAGCAAGTGAAAATTAATCAAAATCACAATCAAACAATTTAAAAGCAAAACCAATTGGTCCCATGCTCATATCAATCACCATTATCATTTTATGCACAAAATATCACAAAGCATGCTATTTGCAACATCAAAAGACCAAACAGAATGATCACAATCAAATCAATATCAAAACAGCTCAATAAATTCCACAAAAATTCCAGCCTAAACAGGACACATTCAATGAGTAGCATATCAATTTTCAGCTCATTTGGATCAATGGAAGTATGGAAATTAAATTCATTAAGTTCAGACAAGTTCAAGCAAGCCAACACAAGGCATCAAAACAATCACCATCTTCCAAAAATCATAAATCAGTGACAATACATGATAAATGAATGGGATCAAAACCACAATGACCTATAATGTGTCTAGAATGCTCATGTCAAATTTCATAATCATCCAATCAATCACCAGAACTTCACAAGCCAAATGCCACCATGTGTCACAAAAAATCACCAAATGACCAAACAGAGAGAAAAATTCCAATCAAATAGGAAATGCCATCAATAAATCCAGAAAAATTCACATGTACTCTCAACATACCAATGCTCAATCATGCAAAAAATTGGCTCAATTAAATGTTCACAAGCAAGGCAAATAAAATCATGAAATTCATCAAGCTTGGTGTGACACAAATTGTCACACCTCTATTCAAAAATTCATATCTCATCAACCAGGGATCCAAAAAGTGCAAACCACATATCAAAATCACCATCAAAGAGTCCAGAATATGCACAAAAAATTTCATGAATTTATTTGGAAGCATCATCATTTCATGAGTGATATGGCAAAGCATGTACAAATGTGACACTACCAAGCAAACCCTAGGCATTTTAATTTTTTACACGTGCACAAAAATCACAAAAATCACCATTAAATTCTACACATTACAAGGAGAATCATGAAAAAAATCTCACAAAATTTGGACTAAGGATGAATGATCTATGAATTTTCTAAGTTGATGCATCAAAATGAAATACAATTGCAAAAAGAAAAAGAAATAAAACAAATTAAACTCAGAAATGGCATTTTTGTAATTTTTAAACACAAGCACAAAACGGCGTCATTCCATTTTAATGTGTTGGCGCGCTGTGAGTGGCTCTGAGGCGCGGCAAACAGAAATTTGAAAAAGAAATGGACAAATCCGGATCAAACACGTATTCCTCATCATCTTCAACAAACACCAAAACAGAATTTTCCAGAAAATCGCGATGAACAATTTCTCACCAAAATGAACAAACTCTATATCATTGGAACCGTATAATCATGTACATCATGGATATGTAACTTGTTTGACCTAATTCTAACTGTACAGCACGGATCGAACGATTTAAGTTTGCACATCAAAACTTCAAACTCAGATTTCTCTCACTACACTTGACCAAATCAAAAACTATGAATAGCACGATGATCTACAATCAAAGACCTACAAAAGCCATCTAACAATTCAAGCAATGGAGAAATTCGAAACCTAACCTTTTGGAGATGGCAGAGGTTGATTTGTGCTTTTCCACGTGAAAGAAGGTGAAACAGATGAAGCTTAGTGATGAGGAAGGCGATTGGAAAGGCTAGCTTAGCTCGATGATGCTTCAGATGCTTGAATCATGAAGTTGCCATTGTTGACCTTGCTTTGGACAGTTGGAATTCTTGAAGCTTTGCCACGATTTGGATGAAAACAGTTCTTCCTCAAGGTATATGGAGCATGGATCAAGCAAGAATCATCCAAATTGATGAAGATTTCATGAAGAAATGTTGAAAAAATGTGATGAAGTTTTTGTGAATTTTGAGAGAATTGGAGGGAAAAACAGTTACAAATCTTGGAATGTGCAATCTCATTAGCATTTCTGTTATGATTAGTAACTTATACCAACTTCTTAATCCATCTCTTAATCATAATTAACAAAATTGGATGAATTAGTGTTAATGTGGTTTTAAGTGAAAGTCCAAAAATGACCTTTTCAAATTGGCAATGTAACAGTACCATGACAGTTCCAACAAGTCATATTTGCTATTTGGAGTGTGTTGGAAGTGGTTTCATATGCACAGGCCTTGTAAATCTCAAATTCACATGTTCACACCAAAAATTCAAAAGAAGTCACTTAAAAAATGACTTTTTGCCTTGACCATTTTTGATGAATTTTGATTATGCAACATGAAAGTACATGTGAAATGGGGTTTTCTCAAAGAAAGATCACCCAAATTGGACATTCCATGTGAAAGTTATGCCACTTCGAATTTAGGCATTTTTGAAAAATGATTGGACCATAACTTGTCAACCATACATGAGAAATTCAAGTTCTTGGACTTTTTGGAAAGGTGAGAGCAAGATCTACAACTTTCATGTTGAATAAAATTTCATTTGAAACATTTTTGGACATATAATTTTGTGGTGAAAAACTTTCCCTTTTTGGAAACTTTCATTACAAGTCACTTTCCATTTTTGGAAACTTTTCTCCTGATTTTATTTTCTTCATTCTTGATGTTTGAAATGTCAAATGAAACTTGTTTAGACATGAATGAAGTGTACCCAACTCTCTCCCACCTCCAAATCCATAAAATCAAGCACAGTTGACCACAGTTGACTTTTTCAACTGATAGATGAATTTGGCAATGCACTGATCAAGTTGAGCCCCAATCTTCTGATGAAATGGCTCAATAATGAAACCCTAGCTTCCATAAGCTCAAAATAATCATGAAATGATCCCCATATCCATGGTAGACCCCATCTCCTTGCAAAACCCTGATTGGCCCAATGCAACTGATTAGGGTTGACCAGTGGTCAAAATCCTAATCTCAAGGTACCTGATCAATCTCTTGAATCTTCTGGATGATAACAAAACCATGATGATGATGATGTATCATTTCAACCAAGATGAAGATCAATCTCCTTGAGAATCAAAATCCTAATTTGACACACCAACCTTCAGATGGTTAATGATCAGTCCACTCAATCAATGAAACCCTAGCTTGCATCATGACCTCTTCATCTCCTGATCAAGACCTATGAGGATGAATTGCTTGTTGTGGCCATATGATATGCAATATGCAATGCCTAATGACCTACAAAATGATATGCAAAAATGCAAAGCTAGTCCCAAGAGAGGAGGGCAAATTTTGAGGTGTTACAGCTGCCCCTATTCAATCCACTGTGAACCTGTCGATATGAATAGCCTCGGCTTTCAGATGATCAGGATGAAGAGTGATTGAATACCAAGAACAGACGAACAATTTTCACTCTGATGGGAAATAATTAACAACGCCTGTCAGGATCGGCGAAGAAACAACCTCTGAAAGAAGAATCCGTCCGGTACGGAGAAAGTCGGCATGATCACCGAAACAGAATGTCGACCTGGATACCAAAATAAATGGTAACACAGGGATAACCATGGCCTGAACACCACACATCCGCTGGGGATTGTCATCTCTTTTTAATGCTTTTCTTGAACCCCGAAATTTTCTCTGATGATCTTTCCTTTTATCATTTTCTTGAACCCCGAAATTTTCTTCACGCCAATGATCCCGGATCACTGCATTTGAACCCCGATACCTTGTTTGCCAAAAATAATGAACCCCATTCTCCAGAAAACACCTTGTGTCTCCTTTTCTCCATTTCTTGAGATAACTCCGCTGGCCACGTCGGAAGTAACACCAAACACCATTCTGATGGCGACATACCAGAGGGTACACCTTCAACCAGACACTGACTGATGACTGGGAAGAAACTCGACGTTCACTGGACATCGAACGATGATGTTTACTGGCACCAAAGAAAACTCGACCAGACATTAGACAAAGACTGGGAGAAAACTCGACGTTCACTAGACATCGAACAAGGATGTTTACAGGACATCGAACAAGGATGTTTACAAGCATCAAACAATGATGTTTACAGGACATCGAACAATGATGTTTACAGGCATCAAACAATGATGTTTACAGGCATCAAACAATGATGTTTACAGGCATCAAACAATGATGTTTACAGGCATCAAACAATGATGTTTACAGGCATCAAACAATGATGTTTACAGGCATCAAACAATGATGTTTACAGGCATCAAACAATGATGTTTACAGGCATCAAACAATGATGTTTACAGGCATCAAACAATGATGTTTACAGGCATCAAACAATGATGTTTTACAAGCATCAAACAATGATGTTTACAGGCATCAAACAATGATGTTTTACAGGACATCGAACAATGATGTTTACAGGCATCAAACAATGATGTTTACAGGCATCGAACAATGATGTTTTACAGGACATCAAACAATGATGTTTCCGGAGGATGTAAGTGATTTACCTCCAGAACGTGAAGTCGAATTTGCCATTGACTTAGTACCAGGTACGAGTCCAGTGTCGATGTCTCCTTATAGAATGTCGGCAACTGAATTAGTTGAATTGAAGAAGCAACTTGAAGAATTGCTTGAGAAGAAGTTTGTGCGTCCCAGTGTTTCTCCTTGGGGTGCACCAGTATTGTTAGTGAAGAAGAAGGAAGGTACGATGAGGTTGTGTGTCGATTATCGGCAGTTGAATAAGGTGACTATCAAGAATCGATATCCATTGCCGAGGATTGATGATTTGATGGACCAGTTGGTTGGAGCTCATGTTTTCAGTAAGATTGATTTGCGGTCGGGTTATCATCAGATCCGAGTGAAGTCAGAGGATATTGCGAAGACTGCTTTCCGTACGAGGTATGGTCATTATGAATACACTGTGATGCCGTTCGGAGTGTCTAATGCTCCAGGTGTGTTTATGGAATATATGAATCGTATATTTCATCCGTACCTTGATAATTTTGTTGTGGTGTTCATAGATGATATATTGATATATTCTAAGACAGAAGAAGAGCATGCAGGACATCTGAGAATTGTTTTGCAGGTGTTAAGAGAAAAGAAATTATATGCAAAGTTATCTAAATGTGAGTTCTGGTTGAAGGAAGTGAGTTTCCTTGGCCATGTGATTTCGAGTGGTGGGATTTCTGTTGATCCTGCTAAAGTTGATGCTGTATTACAATGGGAGACTCCGAAGTCTGCTACTGAGATACGCAGTTTTCTGGGGTTAGCTGGTTATTATCGCAGATTTATTGAGGGCTTCTCTAAGTTGGCATTGCCGTTGACGCAGTTGATTAAGAAGGGTCAAGTGTATGTGTGGGATGCAGCTTGTGAAGCGAGTTTTGTTGAGTTGAAGAGGCGGTTGACCAGTGCTCCAGTGTTGATCTTGCCTAATCCTGGTGAGTCCTTCGTTGTTTATTGTGATGCTTCTTTGAGGGGTCTTGGTGGTGTTTTGATGCAGAATGGTAAAGTGGTAGCTTATGCTTCAAGACAGTTGAAAGTTCATGAGAGGAATTATCCTACGCATGATCTAGAACTTGCAGCTGTTGTATTTGTGTTGAAAATGTGGAGGCATTATCTGTATGGTTCCAGATTCGAAGTGTTCAGTGATCACAAGAGTCTGAAGTATCTGTTTGATCAGAAAGAGTTAAATATGAGGCAGAGAAGGTGGTTAGAATTACTGAAGGATTTTGACTTCGAATTGAGTTATCATCCCGGTAAGGCTAATGTAGTTGCAGATGCGCTGAGTAGAAAGGCTCTACATATGTCTATGATGATGGTTCGGGAGCTTGAGTTAATTGAACAGTTCCGTGATATGAGTTTGGGTTGTGAAGTTTCCGCTGATAGTGTAAAGTTGGGTATGCTGAAGTTGACTAGTGGAATTCTGGAAGATATTCGGAATGGTCAGCAAGTTGATGTCGCTCTAGTTGATCATATTACTATGGTTAACCAGGGTAATGGTGGTAATTTTGAGATTGATGAGAATGGCATCCTGCGATTTAAAGGTAGAGTTTGTGTTCCTGAGGTGTCGGAATTGAAAAAGAGTATTCTTGAAGAGGGCCATAGGAGTGGATTGAGTATCCATCCAGGTGCAACTAAAATGTATCAAGATTTGAAGAAGTTGTTTTGGTGGGTTGGTATGAAAAGAGATGTTGCTAAGTTTGTGTATGCCTGTTTGACTTGTCAGAAGTCAAAGATTGAACATCAGAAACCGGCAGGTATGATGCAACCTTTGAAGATTCCTGAATGGAAGTGGGATAGCATTTCCATGGATTTTGTGACGGGATTGCCGAGGACGACGAAAGGTAATGATTCTATTTGGGTGATTGTGGATCGATTGACTAAGTCGGCGCATTTCTTGCCGATGAAGATTAATCACTCTTTAGAGAAGTTGGCAGAGTTGTATATTGAGGAGATAGTGAGGCTGCATGGTATTCCATCCAGTATTGTGTCTGATAGAGATCCCAGATTTACTTCTAGATTTTGGGAAAGTCTGCAGAAAGCGTTGGGGACTAAGTTGAGGTTGAGTTCAGCTTATCATCCTCAGACTGATGGTCAGACTGAAAGAACTATCCAATCCTTGGAGGATTTGTTGAGAGCTTGTGTGTTGGAACAGAGTGGTTCTTGGGATAGTTATTTGCCGTTGGTGGAGTTTACTTATAATAATAGTTTTCATGCTAGTATCGGTATGGCTCCATATGAAGCATTGTATGGTAGGAGGTGTAGAACTCCATTGTGTTGGTATGAATCAGGTGAGAGTGTTGTACTCGGACCTGAGATTGTGCAGCAGACGACTGAAAAGGTTAAGATGATTCAGGAGAAAATGAAGATTTCTCAGAGTCGTCAGAAGAGTTATCATGATAAGAGGAGAAAGGCACTTGAGTTCCAAGAGGGAGATCATGTGTTCTTGAGAGTTACTCCGACGACAGGTGTGGGTAGAGCTTTAAAGTCTAAAAAGCTTACTCCGAGGTTTGTGGGTCCGTATCAGATTTTGAAGGGGGTTGGGGAAGTGGCGTATCGGATAGCTTTACCGTCGTCGCTTTCTAATCTGCATGATGTGTTTCATGTATCCCAGTTGAGAAAATATATTGCGGATCCTTCGCATGTTGTTCAGTTGGATGATATCCAGGTGAGGGATAATTTGACCGTTGAGGTGTTGCCAATTCGGATAGATGACCAAGAAGAGAAGACCCTGAGAGGTAAGAAAATTGCTCTAGTGAAAGTTGTTTGGGGAGGTCCAGCTGGTGAGAGCTTGACTTGGGAGCGTGAAGATCAAATGAAGGAGTCGTATCCGGCTCTGTTTGCTTGAGGTATGTTTTCGAGGACGAAAACTTCTAAAGTGGGGGAGAGTTGTAACACCCCGAATATTGTTAGAATAATTTAAATATTATTTTAATATGATTATTTGAAGGAAAAAGGAATTATTAAATAATATTGGGAATTATTATTATTATTATTATTATTATTATAGATGTTATTTATTTTAATAATAATTAAATAAATAAAATAAATGGAATATGAAGAGTGGAAGGGTAAAAGTGGAATTGGATAAAAGAGGCAAAAGGGAGAACTCAGAGTTTTTTTCACGTGTTTTTGCCTCAGAGTCAGAGAAAGGGAGAAACGCTGAAGAGAAAGAGAAGGAAGAGGAAAAGGCCAAAGATTGCTCAGAACTTCCTTCAATCCAAAGAGGTAAGGGGTCTGAACCTTATTAAACAATAATCTGATGAATTTGTGAAATATATTGATGAACGAAAATTTGGATGATAATTGATGAAATCGTAGGAATTAGAGGTAGTAAGGTTAGCGGTTTGAGAAATTGAATGTATCTGAGTTGTAATTGATAAAACGAACGAACGTGTATGAAAATTGAACTGTGAGAGGTTGGATCTGAAGGATCACGTAGCAGAGAAAGCCATTGCAGATCTGGAAATTCTGGTTTCTGGTCATACGCGTATGGCACTAGGCAATACGCGTATGAGATGGCTGGTACGCGTATGGCACTAGGCAATACGCGTATGGGATGGCTTGAAAATGGGGGTTCTGGCGCTGGTACGCGCCATACGCGTGTGATACGCGTATCCCTGGAGTGGTACGCGTATGGAGTATGTCATACGCGTATGAGTGAAAGAGATGATGTTTTGAGCGTGAAAGCGTCTCTGTTGGTACGCGTATGAGGATGTGGTACGCGTAGCATACGCGTATGAGACAGGTGATACGCGTATGGGCTGGGCGAGGAAATGCGCAATACGCGTATGAGAGTGGGCAGTACGCGTATGGGCTTGGTCAGGTTTGGGCAATACGCGTATGGGCATAGGCAATACGCGTATGGGCAGACGTGTGGTTTTCCTGGACTGTTGTTGTGCAGTTTTGGTTGTTTAGGCTGAGCGAGGTAACTTAGCTGATGCATGGTATACGAGGGATCATTTCCCGTTGCTTTGAGTGGTATAGATATTAGTAGAGTGTGCTAATACTGTGTTTGATTATGTGGCATGATGTGATAGGCTTTTGTGATAGAATGTGTTAATGATGATGATAACATGACTATATGATGCTGTTGTTGCTATGTTGATTATGATGCATGCTTGGTGTGCATGCATTCATGAAAGGCCGATGCCTAGTGATGAACGGACTGAGTTCCAATGATGTTGTTGACTCCGGGCTTGTTGAGAGGCTTGGTTCCTTGCGGGGAACTCGGATTCTATGGTGATGAATCTGGGAGTGGTGATCCTGTAGTTGGTCACAAAATGGGTATACCGAGTCGTGTTGAGTCATGCATGGGTGTGTGCATTGCATTTGATATGTTGTTTTGTTGATGTTCATGAGTATGTTGATTATGATGATTATGATGAGCTGAGTGGGTATATGTGAAATATATTTATGTTTATATTTCTGCCGTTATATTATTATTTAATAATGTAATTCTCACCCCTTCTGCATGTGTTTATGTTCATCTATGATGAGCAATGTGCAGATAAAGAAGAGTAGCTATTGTTGAGGTTTGAAGAATAAGTGTAGAGTTATTCTACAGAGTCGAGTCAAATGCTCTGGTCATGTGACACCGGGGTTATGGGATTCGATAGATAATTGGTTATTATTTATGTTGTTTTTGATGACTAATATGTTGAGATAATGTTGAATATTATTATGAATTGTTATATGATGAATGATAATATTGTGTTGTTGTCCGCTGCGAAGTTTTAAATAAATAAATAATATGTTTTATTATTGTGATGCGATAAGTGTTATGTTGTAAGAAATGTAAACTCTTCTACATGTTGTACTCTGATAATCTATTTAATTATGTCGTTTGGGTAGAAGGGTGTTACATTAGTGGTATCAGAGCATTGTCAGTCCAGTCGAGTCATAATGTGATGTTTTCCCTGTTGGTCGATTAGTGTAAATGACACTGTCGATATTTAACGGTTGTGGTTGGGTTGTGCAGAGTATGGCTGGAGAAAATGACCGTGCGATTGCTGAGGCTTTGGCTGCTATGGCGCAGGCTATGCAGGCGCAGCAGAATCCGCCGGTCGACGAGTTTAGGAATTTGGGAAGGTTTCTGAAGAATAACCCTCCTACATTCAAAGGACGCTATGATCCAGATGGTGCTCAGATTTGGCTGAAGGATATTGAGAAGATTTTCCGGGTGATGACGTGTACTGAAGCACAGAAGGTGCAGTTTGGTACGCATATGTTATCTGAAGAGGCTGAAAACTGGTGGGATAACACTCGCCAGAGAATTGAAGTACCAGGTGCTGAGATGACTTGGGAAATGTTCAAGACGGTCTTTCTAGAGAAATATTTTCCTGCTGATGTGCGATGTAAGAAGGAGATGGAATTTCTAGAACTGAAGCAGGGTAACATGTCTGTTGCTGATTACGCTTCGAAGTTTGAGGAGCTGGTGCAGTATTGTCCTCATTATAATGATGCTGATGCTGAGGAATCCAAGTGTGTCAAGTTTGAGAACGGGTTGCGTCCCGAGATCAAACAAGGCATTGGTTACCAGGAGATTCGTAGGTTTCCTACACTAGTTAACAAGTGCAGGATATTTGATGAAGATAGCAAGGCTAGGACTGCTCACTACAAGAGTCTTAGTGAGAAGAAGAATAAGGATCGTGGTAGTCCTTATGCATCCCCGAATGGTAAAGGTAAGCAGAAAGTAGTAGATGCGAAGAAGCCAAGTGGGGGAGGATCTCCCATAGCTGGTAAATGTTTCAAGTGTGGCGAGCCAGGCCACCGTGCTGATAGCTGTACCAAGAAAGTGCTGAGATGTTTCCGATGCGGTCAGGCTGGTCATAGAGTTACTGAATGTAAGGATGCTGGTCCGACATGTTTTAATTGTGGCGAGAAAGGCCATATCAGTTCGCAGTGTTCGAAACCGAAGAAGGCGGCTACTGCAGCTCATACTACTGGTAGGGTGTTTGCTCTGAGTGGGACTGAAGCTCCTAAAGAAGATAATCTGATTAAAGGTACTTGCTTGATTAATAATGTTGAATTGCTTGCTATTGTTGACACTGGTGCTACTCATTCGTTTATTTCGTATGAGTGTGCGACCAGGATTGGTGTGATTATGTCGTCCCTAGGCGGAAGTATGGTGATAGATACTCCTGCTAATGGTTCTGTGAAGACTTCTGTTGTCTGTCGAGGTTGTCATTTGACGATCTTTGAGAGAGAGTTCGTGGTTGATTTGGTGTGCTTACCCTTGCACCAAATTGATATTATTCTGGGAATGAATTGGCTAGAATTCTATGGCGTGTTTATCAACTGCTATAGGAAGACGGTGCGGTTTTCTGAAGTTGGTGAGAATGATGAGGCAAGATTTCTATCTGCTAGGCAGGTGGGGGATTTTGTGAAAGATGAAGCTCAGGTATTCGCTTTATTTGCGTCTCTGCAAGCGGATAAGAAAGTGGTAAGTGTAGATTTGCCTGTTGTCTGTAAATTTCAGGATGTGTTTCCGGAGGATGTAAGTGATTTACCTCCAGAACGTGAAGTCGAATTTGCCATTGACTTAGTACCAGGTACGAGTCCAGTGTCGATGTCTCCTTATAGAATGTCGGCAACTGAATTAGTTGAATTGAAGAAGCAACTTGAAGAATTGCTTGAGAAGAAGTTTGTGCGTCCCAGTGTTTCTCCTTGGGGTGCACCAGTATTGTTAGTGAAGAAGAAGGAAGGTACGATGAGGTTGTGTGTCGATTATCGGCAGTTGAATAAGGTGACTATCAAGAATCGATATCCATTGCCGAGGATTGATGATTTGATGGACCAGTTGGTTGGAGCTCATGTTTTCAGTAAGATTGATTTGCGGTCGGGTTATCATCAGATCCGAGTGAAGTCAGAGGATATTGCGAAGACTGCTTTCCGTACGAGGTATGGTCATTATGAATACACTGTGATGCCGTTCGGAGTGTCTAATGCTCCAGGTGTGTTTATGGAATATATGAATCGTATATTTCATCCGTACCTTGATAATTTTGTTGTGGTGTTCATAGATGATATATTGATATATTCTAAGACAGAAGAAGAGCATGCAGGACATCTGAGAATTGTTTTGCAGGTGTTAAGAGAAAAGAAATTATATGCAAAGTTATCTAAATGTGAGTTCTGGTTGAAGGAAGTGAGTTTCCTTGGCCATGTGATTTCGAGTGGTGGGATTTCTGTTGATCCTGCTAAAGTTGATGCTGTATTACAATGGGAGACTCCGAAGTCTGCTACTGAGATACGCAGTTTTCTGGGGTTAGCTGGTTATTATCGCAGATTTATTGAGGGCTTCTCTAAGTTGGCATTGCCGTTGACGCAGTTGATTAAGAAGGGTCAAGTGTATGTGTGGGATGCAGCTTGTGAAGCGAGTTTTGTTGAGTTGAAGAGGCGGTTGACCAGTGCTCCAGTGTTGATCTTGCCTAATCCTGGTGAGTCCTTCGTTGTTTATTGTGATGCTTCTTTGAGGGGTCTTGGTGGTGTTTTGATGCAGAATGGTAAAGTGGTAGCTTATGCTTCAAGACAGTTGAAAGTTCATGAGAGGAATTATCCTACGCATGATCTAGAACTTGCAGCTGTTGTATTTGTGTTGAAAATGTGGAGGCATTATCTGTATGGTTCCAGATTCGAAGTGTTCAGTGATCACAAGAGTCTGAAGTATCTGTTTGATCAGAAAGAGTTAAATATGAGGCAGAGAAGGTGGTTAGAATTACTGAAGGATTTTGACTTCGAATTGAGTTATCATCCCGGTAAGGCTAATGTAGTTGCAGATGCGCTGAGTAGAAAGGCTCTACATATGTCTATGATGATGGTTCGGGAGCTTGAGTTAATTGAACAGTTCCGTGATATGAGTTTGGGTTGTGAAGTTTCCGCTGATAGTGTAAAGTTGGGTATGCTGAAGTTGACTAGTGGAATTCTGGAAGATATTCGGAATGGTCAGCAAGTTGATGTCGCTCTAGTTGATCATATTACTATGGTTAACCAGGGTAATGGTGGTAATTTTGAGATTGATGAGAATGGCATCCTGCGATTTAAAGGTAGAGTTTGTGTTCCTGAGGTGTCGGAATTGAAAAAGAGTATTCTTGAAGAGGGCCATAGGAGTGGATTGAGTATCCATCCAGGTGCAACTAAAATGTATCAAGATTTGAAGAAGTTGTTTTGGTGGGTTGGTATGAAAAGAGATGTTGCTAAGTTTGTGTATGCCTGTTTGACTTGTCAGAAGTCAAAGATTGAACATCAGAAACCGGCAGGTATGATGCAACCTTTGAAGATTCCTGAATGGAAGTGGGATAGCATTTCCATGGATTTTGTGACGGGATTGCCGAGGACGACGAAAGGTAATGATTCTATTTGGGTGATTGTGGATCGATTGACTAAGTCGGCGCATTTCTTGCCGATGAAGATTAATCACTCTTTAGAGAAGTTGGCAGAGTTGTATATTGAGGAGATAGTGAGGCTGCATGGTATTCCATCCAGTATTGTGTCTGATAGAGATCCCAGATTTACTTCTAGATTTTGGGAAAGTCTGCAGAAAGCGTTGGGGACTAAGTTGAGGTTGAGTTCAGCTTATCATCCTCAGACTGATGGTCAGACTGAAAGAACTATCCAATCCTTGGAGGATTTGTTGAGAGCTTGTGTGTTGGAACAGAGTGGTTCTTGGGATAGTTATTTGTCGTTGGTGGAGTTTACTTATAATAATAGTTTTCATGCTAGTATCGGTATGGCTCCATATGAAGCATTGTATGGTAGGAGGTGTAGAACTCCATTGTGTTGGTATGAATCAGGTGAGAGTGTTGTACTCGGACCTGAGATTGTGCAGCAGACGACTGAAAAGGTTAAGATGATTCAGGAGAAAATGAAGATTTCTCAGAGTCGTCAGAAGAGTTATCATGATAAGAGGAGAAAGGCACTTGAGTTCCAAGAGGGAGATCATGTGTTCTTGAGAGTTACTCCGACGACAGGTGTGGGTAGAGCTTTAAAGTCTAAAAAGCTTACTCCGAGGTTTGTGGGTCCGTATCAGATTTTGAAGAGGGTTGGGGAAGTGGCGTATCGGATAGCTTTACCGCCGTCGCTTTCTAATCTGCATGATGTGTTTCATGTATCCCAGTTGAGAAAATATATTGCGGATCCTTCGCATGTTGTTCAGTTGGATGATATCCAGGTGAGGGATAATTTGACCGTTGAGGTGTTGCCAATTCGGATAGATGACCAAGAAGAGAAGACCCTGAGAGGTAAGAAAATTGCTCTAGTGAAAGTTGTTTGGGGAGGTCCAGCTGGTGAGAGCTTGACTTGGGAGCGTGAAGATCAAATGAAGGAGTCGTATCCGGCTCTGTTTGCTTGAGGTATGTTTTCGAGGACGAAAACTTCTAAAGTGGGGGAGAGTTGTAACACCCCGAATATTGTTAGAATAATTTAAATATTATTTTAATATGATTATTTGAAGGAAAAAGGAATTATTAAATAATATTGGGAATTATTATTATTATTATTATTATAGATGTTATTTATTTTAATAATAATTAAATAAATAAAATAAATGGAATATGAAGAGTGGAAGGGTAAAAGTGGAATTGGATAAAAGAGGCAAAAGGGAGAACTCAGAGTTTTTTTCACGTGTTTTTGCCTCAGAGTCAGAGAAAGGGAGAAACGCTGAAGAGAAAGAGAAGGAAGAGGAAAAGGCCAAAGATTGCTCAGAACTTCCTTCAATCCAAAGAGGTAAGGGGTCTGAACCTTATTAAACAATAATCTGATGAATTTGTGAAATATATTGATGAACGAAAATTTGGATGATAATTGATGAAATCGTAGGAATTAGAGGTAGTAAGGTTAGCGGTTTGAGAAATTGAATGTATCTGAGTTGTAATTGATAAAACGAACGAACGTGTATGAAAATTGAACTGTGAGAGGTTGGATCTGAAGGATCACGTAGCAGAGAAAGCCATTGCAGATCTGGAAATTCTGGTTTCTGGTCATACGCGTATGGCACTAGGCAATACGCGTATGAGATGGCTGGTACGCGTATGGCACTAGGCAATACGCGTATGAGATGGCTGGTACGCGTATGGCACTAGGCAATACGCGTATGGGATGGCTTGAAAATGGGGGTTCTGGCGCTGGTACGCGCCATACGCGTGTGATACGCGTATCCCTGGAGTGGTACGCGTATGGAGTATGCCATACGCGTATGAGTGAAAGAGATGATGTTTTGAGCGTGAAAGCGTCTCTGTTGGTACGCGTATGAGGATGTGGTACGCGTAGCATACGCGTATGAGACAGGTGATACGCGTATGGGCTGGGCGAGGAAATGCGCAATACGCGTATGAGAGTGGGCAGTACGCGTATGGGCTTGGTCAGGTTTGGGCAATACGCGTATGGGCATAGGCAATACGCGTATGGGCAGACGTGTGGTTTTCCTGGACTGTTGTTGTGCAGTTTTTGGTTGTTTAGGCTGAGCGAGGTAACTTAGCTGATGCATGGTATACGAGGGATCATTTCCCGTTGCTTTGAGTGGTATAGATATTAGTAGAGTGTGCTAATACTGTGTTTGATTATGTGGCATGATGTGATAGGCTTTTGTGATAGAATGTGTTAATGATGATGATAACATGACTATATGATGATGTTGTTGCTATGTTGATTATGATGCATGCTTGGTGTGCATGCATTCATGAAAGGCCGATGCCTAGTGATGAACGGACTGAGTTCCAATGATGTTGTTGACTCCGGGCTTGTTGAGAGGCTTGGTTCCTTGCGGGGAACTCGGATTCTATGGTGATGAATCTGGGAGTGGTGATCCTGTAGTTGGTCACAAAATGGGTATACCGAGTCGTGTTGAGTCATGCATGGGTGTGTGCATTGCATTTGATATGTTGTTTTGTTGATGTTCATGAGTATGTTGATTATGATGATTATGATGAGCTGAGTGGGTATATGTGAAATATATTTATGTTTATATTTCTGCCGTTATATTATTATTTAATAATGTAATTCTCACCCCTTCTGCATGTGTTTATGTTCATCTATGATGAGCAATGTGCAGATAAAGAAGAGTAGCTATTGTTGAGGTTTGAAGAATAAGTGTAGAGTTATTCTACAGAGTCGAGTCAAATGCTCTGGTCATGTGACACCGGGGTTATGGGATTCGATAGATAATTGGTTATTATTTATGTTGTTTTTGATGACTAATATGTTGAGATAATGTTGAATATTATTATGAATTGTTATATGATGAATGATAATATTGTGTTGTTGTCCGCTGCGAAGTTTTAAATAAATAAATAATATGTTTTATTATTGTGATGCGATAAGTGTTATGTTGTAAGAAATGTAAACTCTTCTACATGTTGTACTCTGATAATCTATTTAATTATGTCGTTTGGGTAGAAGGGTGTTACAAATAGCACTGCTGCTGGGAAACAGGCAACCCTTGCTGAATAATCCCCTCTGCACCCAATCCGTTTGGGGACTTCACCGGGGAAAGATCCACCAATGCACTCTGTGGGGATACAACTGTCTTTGACTTGCTGGGGATATCAATCCCGACCCTGCTTGAGAAATCACCGCACACAGATACTTCCGCTGGGGAAATCGCAACCTTCAGGCCTGGCGACTGGGGAAGCATTGCTCTAAAACCTGCTGGGGATAACCATCCGGACCCTGCTAGGGAGGCCACAGACCTTGAATCTGCTGGGGGATTAGTCATTCTGACTCTGCTTGGGAAGATGAGGAAAGTCCGGGTACTGAACACCCGTCGACTCGTCGAACCTTGGTATTCATATCCCACTCCCATGTCAACTTTCCAATTTTGAGAACTCCCAGACTCGTCTGGACCTTTTCTGCTCCATCATCTTGTATTCCAAACCGTTTCGTACTCGACGGAGAGCGAACCCCTGGGACTTATACAGACTTTTCAATTTTCAGACTTTGAAGAGTCTTCTTGATTAATTCTCAAGGATCGTCGTACGCCCTTCCGTCGTCCTTTCACCATTCTTCCATTCATTCGCCCCTGATTGGACTCCAGGGGGATTTGTTTTTCAACAGCTTCCACATCACCACCTGCAAGTGAGCGCAAATATCTAACAGTTCCTGCAAAAGAGATCGTTAGATAAAACCGTGCCCCAGGCGTGTCAAGATTTCAACACTTGGGTCACTCAACCTTCCAAATAAGATTTCCAATTTTCAATCTTATATGCACGCATTGGAAGGGATCTCCATGTCTTAAAATGCAAGATTCTTTATCAAAAATATCTGGATGTTTTTGCAATCAAAGCGGTAATGAAAGACAAAAACAAAATTATTTGACTGAATGTGTATTTTATTGACTGAAAAAGTGTGGCTCAAATCGAGCAATACAAAGGAAGCAATTCCTGGAAAGAGGTAATTGCGCACAAAAGGAAAAATCTATCCTAATGGCAATGTGAAACCCGTGATCTCATCGAGTTCCAACTCAGTTACACCCCATATGTCCTCAGACTCTCCATGCTTTCTGCCTTCTGAACAAGACGATTCTGATTTATCCCTACCGGGTATTATCCAAGATGCCTTAACCAAAGCGTAAACGATCATGCCAGACGCAGTTGTTCGTTTTAATCCCTCTTTTGCCTGGACCGCCCTTTCAGGTTTTCAGTCCACCGGGATACCCTTTTTTGCCCAAGTCACCTTTTCAGGTTTTCGACTTGCCGGGTGTACAGTTTTTTCTTTTATCCCTAATTTTTGCCCGAACCTTTCTTTCTGTTTTTTGGTTCGCCGGGATGCCCTTTTTTGCCTGGACTATTTTATTCTTTTCGTCCAGCGGGTCTCTTCATACGAAGTATTTTTTAACTGCGTCCGCATTCACAGGGGATGGAAAATCCTCGTCATCCATGGTCGTTAACAACAAGGCTCTGTCAGAGAAAACCTTCTTGACCACGAATGGACCTTCATAATTGGGTGTCCACTTGCCCCTTCGATCGTTTTGAGGAGGAAGGATCCTTTTCAGCACCATATCACCCACGTGATATACCCGAGGTCGTACCTTTCTGTCAAAAGCACGCTTCATCCGCTGCTGGTATAATTGCCCATGACAGATGGCCGCCAGCCTCTTTTCTTCAATCAGGCTCAACTCTTCGTACCGGGTCCTTACCCATTCAACCTCTTGCAATTTCACGTCCATCAGGACTCTCAAAGAGGGAATTTGAACCTCAACCGGTAATACCACTTATATCCCATATACCAGCTTCATACTTGCCCACATCGTTGGTGCATTCGGTAAACTCCGCTTCCATTCATGTTAATGGCCCCATCAGACATCAGAATCCGTTCGGATTCGGGGTCAGGCCCCTCCTCCGGGATCGGTTACTCTCAATCTTTCGATTTGAGCACCTCGAGATGTCCTCATCAGGGAACTCAAACTTCATCGGTTGATAACCCCCAATGGGTTGCCGGGCGAGGTAATCAGACAATACACTCCCCTTTATCGCCTTCTGAGAGATATACTGGATATCACATTCAATCAAAATCATTAGCCCTTTCGCAACCCGTCCGGTCATTGCTGGCTCTTCAAAAATCTACCTGATCAGACCCATCTCGAAATCCACAAAGTGGTATGAACCAGCATATACTGTCTTAGTCGGCGAGCAGCCTATGCCAAAGTACATCAAGTTTTCTCGAGCAGTGAATGTATTGTTTCACAGTCGGTAAACTTTTTGCTAAGGTAAATTGCATGCTCTTTTCGACCAGACTCGTCATGCTGCCCCAGTACACACCTCGTAGACCCCTCGAGGGCTGTCAAGTACCAGATTAACAGTCTCTCTCCATAGGGAGGCAACAGAATCGGAGGCTCCTGCAACTTATTCTTGTCTGTTTTTTCCCAATGCCCCTTGGCAATCATTATTTCCCCTGACCGTTTGATCTCTTTTTTTTCAACAACTTGAGCGGGTTCCCGCGTGGCTGTTAGGTGAGATGTGAACCATGACAGGTAGTTCAATCTACCTAAAAAACCACGAACCTCTCTTTCCATTCTCGGTTCAGGCATTTCTTGTTTTTTTTTTTTTGCAGGATCAACCTCGATTCCTCTTACAATGAACCCCAACATCTTACCGGACCGCACTCTGATAGTGCACTTATCTGAATTCAACCTCAGTTTGAATTGTCTCAACCAGTTAACCAACTTGGTCAGATCCACCAGATGCCCCTCTTCTGTTCGGGACTTTGCTATCATGTCATCAACATTGCATTCGATTTCATGATGAATCATATCATGAAACAAAGTCACCAGGGCTCTCTGATAAGTAGCACCGGCGTTCTGCTTCGCTAGAGGACAGTCTTCTCCATGGCAGCTTGTGCACAACGACACCGGTATCCGACCCTGGCATATCCTGACATGACCAGACGAAGGTACCCACATGCTCTTTCAGTGGGGCTACCATTCTGCTCTCGACTCGCCTCTGAAGCGGCCCCAACTTTCATTTCTTTTCTGACCTCGGCGGTATACAGATTTACTGTCTCAACCTGCTCTTCATGTAGCTGAATCACCTTCTCATCTTGTCTCAACAACCTGGCTAATTCCAGTAGATCACAATCTTCTTCGCCTTCTTCTTCGGCATGATAGATCGGATTGTCGAAGTCATATGAGGGGTAACCAAATTGTTGTCAATGAGATCCGAGTCGAAACGAGACAAAGCACAAGGAAGGAAAATGAAAACAAACATTGCCATTTTTATTTTTAAAACTGCAAAAATAAATGAAAAACAGGGAGCACCGCTTTTAATTGAAAAACATCCATTATTAATGATGCAAAATGTTGCAAAATTTAAACATGAGGTGGCCCTTACAATGGACCATTACGTGTCGGGCAACACGTATGGCTTTCATGCAGATAAAATCAAAACAGAAATCATTACTCTTCTGAATGAGCGACCCTGATGATCTTTTCAGGCTTTCCAGTTCTGGATTCCCATCCCTGGTGCGCACGGCTTTATCCAGCCATCAAACTCGCAGTCACTGTCAGTCCTTTCACCTACCGCACAGGCGTGATCCGAATCTTCAGCAATTGCACTCACCATCGCCTGACCATGTACCGACATGGGATCGGCATTAACATTCAAGGACAGTGTAAAATTGAGGGCCTTGGAATCCATCAGGTCTTGAACAGTATGCTTAAAGGCTCTACAACCCTCAATGTTATGCCCAGGCGCACCAGAATGGAATTCACACCTGACATTCTCATCATAGTTAGGTGGCCTCTGATCAGGTTTCAACGGAGTCAACATCCTCAATTGTACCATTCCGAGATCTTTCAACTTCTTCAACAGAAGAGCATACGGCATGGGCGGCTTGTCAAAATGACGATCAACCCCCTTTCCTCTCACTTGGTTCCCAGCTCCCTGTGCCCTCTGTGGAGTTGGCTGATGTTGCTGTCGGACTGACTGATTACCAGCAGGGATGGTTACCGCAGCAGTGTGCTGGTAGTAACGATTCCTACCGTGTCCTCTCTGGGCATACACAGCACTCGATTCACCCTCATTCTTGCGCTGGTCATTCCCGAATGGCTTCTTTACTCCAGATGACGGAGCATTTCCCTGTATTTCCCCCTTCTTCAGCCAGTCTTCAATCCTCCCCACCTTCTCGGCGATTGCTTTCTGCCCCAAGGCGAGCCCTCGCACAACATTGGACAACTCCCTTATCATCTCTTTCAGTTCGAGGATGTCGGCGTTGGGAGGATCCATCAGTTTGGATTTGTTGCCCCTAGCAGGATATCTGAGCAAACGAGCTATGCGCACCGGTTGACACCTACAAAACAGCAAATGGGTTAATATGCATGAATGCAACGTCTATCCATATGAGGAAGCTTCTGTCCTTTGATCCTGGTTTCATCGAGACAGATAATATTTTGACATCCACATTTTGAAATTCAAGACGTCTCTCAACCAGATTCTCAATCAATAATTCTCCCCATATGGCTAGACGTAAGTTAGATGCAGATGAATGCGAAATGATGCAGATGTATGGATGCAATGCATTGGACCATCCTCCAAGTCATCTGATCATCTGTTGTACTGAAGCCTTGGTCTCTGAACCGATCATAACCATCTGAGGTACTGAGCAATCATAAGTCCGACTTGAGGTTCCGAAATAAATGGAAATGAAAGATACATCACCATCATCACCAGACAATCTCTGAGCAGATACCCTGAAAACCTCTGAACCGGCCCGGGGAATCCTGAAATAAACGGATCCCCGCTGATAAATAACTCGGACAGCACTTCGGCGTCTCAACAATAAATGCCCATAAATCCGACTTATAAATATGACTCTGATCAACGGAACCAATAGTCACCATCAAAGTCTTCATCTGAACATGCACCTGTAAGAATCACCCTCCCCTCACAGGTAAATTCTAATCAGGTCATCCTAAGGCGGATAATGGTCTCGACAATCGGGCAGAGATACTCAATGGGTTTGCCCTTTCGGGTGTGCCATTGTAGCTCTCCTGAGATCGTCTAAACCAAAGATCCGGGAAATGATCGGTCACCAGAGTCAATAGTTCAGATGAAGTGACACAACCAAAGTGGATACTCCACAAAGGAAGGGCACTATCAAATGAACCTCGTCTGGCTTGTGGTATGTCACGTTGCAACAATATGCTGATAAAGCAAATGAGGAACGTGAGACCACACTAATCCTAGGTGTATACTCGGGCCTGGGTTTTAGCCCCACTCAGAACACCCATCCCAAAACAAAGGAAACACCTGCACAGAGGACGGCAACATGATAGTATGATGCATGCAAATATTTATGCAAATATATACACAGTCAGAATAATAAATGCAATAAATAAAGCGGCACAAGCAACCTAAACCCTATCCTAGAACGCTAGGAGAGACTCGCTTAGGGAAGATGGACCAGCACAGGTCAACATCTTGTTCAGTCCCCAGTGGAGTCGCCAGCTGTCGCATCCGCGAAAAACAACCGGCGGGCTGAAACAAAACAACACAGAGCCGCCACCGTGCGTTATTTATCCCAAAGAGGGAAAGGAATTGCTCAGAGTAAACCTGGGAAAAGCATGGCCTCGCGACCAAAGAGAAAGGGTACGGGAGTCGGTTACGCAAGGGGAAGGTATTAGCACCCCTCACGTCCGTCGTACTCGACGGGATCCACGCTCTAAAAGATAGGTAAGGTTGCTAAACAAACATCACACACACACACACTGAAGACAACACAGGTGGGGGGAAAAGAGGAGAGAGCTCGATAGGACATCGCATCCTATGCCTACGTATCTCGTCGGGAACGAGAATCAGAGCTGCCGTAGTTCGGCTCACACACGCCAAACAAGACACACACAAACACAGGCAAACCTGGAACCCGAACGCCAATCGCTGGACTTACATCGGCTTCCGAACCAAACAAACACACTCAGGATACGGACAGCCAATCGCTGGGCTTACATCCATATCTTGACACACAAGAAGAACAAACAAACAACAAGCAAGCAACAAGTTACTAAGGAGTCGGGAACTCGAGCCTAGCAACTGTCAAGCAAACACACACAAAAAAGAAAAAAAGGTGCCCGGAGAGACCTCGCACGGTCTCCTGCCTACGTACCTCATCTGGTATGAGGATCAGGGCGACGTAGTTCCCCTAAACGGGAAAGAAATTCTAACCAGATACAAAGGGAGACACACTACTAGGGAGCTGTACTCGAGCCTAGGTGTTATCATGCATCATTGCCCTATGTTATGGTTTCTATCTACTTGCACAACAACGAGCTAATCCTAACCAGGAAAAACAAGCATGCAAGCATAAACAAAGCAAAGCAAACATTCACATAGCACACACTATATCCAGTCAAGTGAGGCTCAAACAAAGGGTTAGACTGCCGAGGCAAGTCAACTGTACAGGGGTGGTGTTAGCTCTTAACCCTGACATTGAGAGTCAGGGTGAAGCTGATGAAAGGTGAGTGAAGATTAGACTTCACAGCTCTTATCCCTGGCCAGGGAGAGCTTCAAACAAAGGAGCGTGGGTCCAGAAAGGAGGAACCCTTCTACGCTCATGACTCTGACACAACTGTGCAACAACACAAGATCTTGGGTTAATGTCCCAATGCATCAACACAGTGGTGTGAGCAGAGGGACGACTCAACAGAATAGTGGGAGATAGATTGCATATCTCTTTGATCCACCAATTGCCTCATAGAGGTCTTTACCTGCTTGGGGACAAAAGTAAACAATCACAAACATCGCCTCTTAAGGAGGACTTCAGACAGTTGCCTGGCCAAGTAACAGGCCAGGTCTTCCAGACTACATGGAGACAAGAGAGTCTACCTCAACTGGTTTTTACAACCAAGCAGCAGCACAGCAAGTTCTTAAAGAACTAAAGCGACTATGGTACCTGGAATTAATCAAGCACAGTCAGTATTCAAGTCACAAAGTCAAAACAGCAAAGTTAACAGTTAATATGTACAGACAATGCCATGTGCAAAGCACAATCAACTCAATTGAGACAAGCATCCTACAAAACACACAAGTTAGTTTACAACAATTAGCTAAATCAAACTCAATTAACTTGCATCATTCTCCTTTAAGCCTTTGCATCTCTTCCTGAAACACAATTCAAAAGTGAGAAACAAGACCACTAGGCCAAGCCTAGGGTCCAAAGGAGATGAAAAATCCAAAACAGCAAGTGAAAATTAATCAAAATCACAATCAAACAATTTAAAAGCAAAACCAATTGGTCCCATGCTCATATCAATCACCATTATCATTTTATGCACAAAATATCACAAAGCATGCTATTTGCAACATCAAAAGACCAAACAGAATGATCACAATCAAATCAATATCAAAACAGCTCAATAAATTCCACAAAAATTCCAGCCTAAACAGGACACATTCAATGAGTAGCATATCAATTTTCAGCTCATTTGGATCAATGGAAGTATGGAAATTAAATTAATTAAGTTCAGACAAGTTCAAGCAAGCCAACACAAGGCATCAAAACAATCACCATCTTCAAAAAATCATAAATCAGTGACAATACATGATAAATGAATGGGATCAAAACCACAATGACCTATAATGTGTCTAGAATGCTCATGTCAAATTTCATAATCATCCAATCAATCACCAGAATTTCACAAGCCAAATGCCACCATGTGTCACAAAAAATCACCAAATGACCAAACAGAGAGAAAAATTCCAATCAAATAGGAAATGCCATCAATAAATCCAGAAAAACTCACATGTATTCTCAACATACCAATTCTCAATCATGCAAAAAATTGGCTCAATACAATGTTCACAAGCAAGGCAAATAAAATCATGAAATTCATCAAGCTTGGTGTGACACAAATTGTCACACCTCTATTCAAAAATTCATATCTCATCAACCAGGGATCCAAAAAGTGCAAACCACATATCAAAATCACCATCAAAGAGTCCAGAATATGCACAAAAAATTTCATGAATTTATTTGGAAGCATCATCATTTCATGAGTGATATGGCAAAGCATGTACAAATGTGACACTACCAAGCAAACCCTAGGCATTTTAATTTTTTACACGTGCACAAAAATCACAAAAATCACCATTAAATTCTATACATTACAAGGAGAATCATGAAAAAAATCTCACAAAATTTGGACTAAGGATGAATGATCTATGAATTTTCTAAGTTGATGCATCAAAATGAAATACAATTGCAAAAAGAAAAAGAAATAAAACAAATTAAACTCAGAAATGGCATTTTTGTAATTTTTAAACACAAGCACAAAACGGCGTCGTTCCATTTTAATGTGTTGGCGCGCTGTGAGTGGCTCTGAGGCGCGGCAAACAGAAATTTGAAAAAGAAATGGACAAATCCGGATCAAACACGTATTCCTCATCATCTTCAACAAACACCAAAACAGAATTTTCCAGAAAATCGCGATGAACAATTTCTCACCAAAATGAACAAACTCTATATCATTGGAACCGTATAATCATGTACATCATGGATATGTAACTTGTTTGACCTAATTCTAACTGTACAGCACGGATCGAACGATTTAAGTTTGCACATCAAAACTTCAAACTCAGATTTCTCTCACTACACTTGACCAAATCAAAAACTATGAATAGCACGATGATCTACAATCAAAGACCTACAAAAGCCATCTAACAATTCAAGCAATGGAGAAATTCGAAACCTAACCTTTTGGAGATGGCAGAGGTTGATTTATGCTTTTCCACGTGAAAGAAGGTGAAACAGATGAAGCTTAGTGATGAGGAAGGCGATTGGAAAGGCTAGCTTAGCTCGATGATGCTTCAGATGCTTGAATCATGAAGTTGCCATTGTTGACCTTGCTTTGGACAGTTGGAATTCTTGAAGCTTTGCCACGATTTGGATGAAAACAGTTCTTCCTCAAGGTATATGGAGCATGGATCAAGCAAGAATCATCCAAATTGATGAAGATTTCATGAAGAAATGTTGAAAAAATGTGATGAAGTTTTTGTGAATTTTGAGAGAATTGGAGGGAAAAACAGTTACAAATCTTGGAATGTGCAATCTCATTAGCATTTCTGTTATGATTAGTAACTTATACCAACTTCTTAATCCATCTCTTAATCATAATTAACAAAATTGGATGAATTAGTGTTAATGTGGTTTTAAGTGAAAGTCCAAAAATGACCTTTTCAAATTGGCAATGTAACAGTACCATGACAGTTCCAACAAGTCATATTTGCTATTTGGAGTGTGTTGGAAGTGGTTTCATATGCATAGGCCTTGTAAATCTCAAATTCACATGTTCACACCAAAAATTCAAAAGAAGTCACTTAAAAAATGACTTTTTGCCTTGACCATTTTTGATGAATTTTGATTATGCAACATGAAAGTACATGTGAAATGGGGTTTGCTCAAAGAAAGATCACCCAAATTGGACATTCCATGTGAAAGTTATGCCACTTCGAATTTAGGCATTTTTGAAAAATGATTGGACCATAACTTGTCAACCATACATGAGAAATTCAAGTTCTTGGACTTTTTGGAAAGGTGAGAGCAAGATCTACAACTTTCATGTTGAACAAAATTTCATTTGAAACATTTTTGGACATGTAATTTTGTGGTGAAAAACTTTCCCTTTTTGGAAACTTTCATTACAAGTCACTTTCCATTTTTGGAAACTTTTCTCCTGATTTTATTTTCTTCATTCTTGATGTTTGAAATGTCAAATGAAACTTGTTTAGACATGAATGAAGTGTACCCAACTCTCTCCCACCTCCAAATCCATAAAATCAAGCACAGTTGACCACAGTTGACTTTTTCAACTGATAGATGAATTTGGCAATGCACTGATCAAGTTGAGCCCCAATCTTCTGATGAAATGGCTCAATGATGAAACCCTAGCTTCCATAAGCTCAAAATAATCATGAAATGATCCCCATATCCATGGTAGACCCCATCTCCTTGCAAAACCCTGATTGGCCCAATGCAACTGATTAGGGTTGACCAGTGGTCAAAACCCTAATCTCAAGGTACCTGATCAATCTCTTGAATCTTCTGGATGATAACAAAACCATGATGATGATGATGTATCATTTCAACCAAGATGAAGATCAATCTCCTTGAGAATCAAAATCCTAATTTGACACACCAACCTTCAGATGGTTAATGATCAGTCCACTCAATCAATGAAACCCTAGCTTGCATCATGACCTCTTCATCTCCTGATCAAGACCTATGAGGATGAATTGCTTGTTGTGGCCATATGATATGCAATATGCAATGCCTAATGACCTACAAAATGATATGCAAAAATGCAAAGCTAGTCCCAAGAGAGGAGGGCAAATTTTGAGGTGTTACAGTAACCCATAAAAATATAAGCAAACAACAAAAACTAAGTTTTATCACACTAAATGAGATCGATTATGTAACACCCTTCTAAAATACCCCAATAATTAATTAAAACAACAAAATATAAATCAGAGTAGATATGCAATTAAAGGGTGTCACACTTGACACTTCACACCATTCACCAAAATAACTGGTCATGCTCATTTATTAATCAAAATAAAACATTGCACAATACGCAGCGGATAGAAATCTAACAATCATGCAAACCATGTAACACATTACATGTAAGATTGTTCAACAACCAACAATGAAAACAAGGTAAAACATCCCGTCCCGATGTTACATATACCAGAGCATGACCCACTAAAGGACTACACTAGACTCCAAGCACTAGCTTCTACTCAATCACTGCTCGTTACCTGAAACATAGTTGTAAGGGTGAGTTCCTCAATTGATATAATAAGCATTATAAAATATCATGTAATGTTAAGTAAATTAACACATTCATCACCCTAATCATATCACACATTCAGCAACGGCAACATCAACTCATAATCATACTCAACACAACCACAAAACACACGTATAATATTGGAATACATCCATTCATATTATACGCCATACATACATTATGCAATGAGACTCCATGCATGCGGTACCGACTATTCGTGAACACATAGTTCAACCTCACCGATCAAACCCAGATACGGCTACCAAGCTCACTAGTCCCACTCATTTGAGACCTAGTGACTCACTCACTAATTCCTCACCATGGGAATTAGCTACCACCATAAAGGCCATGCTATGCACGCTAAATCACCTAGCATGCAAACATCAACAACAATCCACAACAACTCACTCACTAATTCCTCACCATGGGAATTAGCTACCACCATAAAGGCCATGCTATACACGCTAAATCACCTAGCATGCAAACATCAACAACAATCCAAGATAGACATATGCTCACACTCTAAGCCATAAACAGTCCATTCACAACTGCATACATAACAGATACATTCACAGCATTATGCATACCATCATACATCATCAGCATATTTATCACAGAATCATATCATGCCAAATAATAAATCACAGTATTAGCACACTCTACTAATACCTATACTGCTCAAAACAACGGGAAATGATCCCTACTATATCATACATCAGCTAATTTACATCACTCAGCTGAAACGACCAAAAACTGCACAACAACAGCTCAGAAAAATCCCACTTCTGCCCATACGCGTATGCCTCATGCCCATACGCGTATGGCCCATTTCCTAGCCAACCCATACGCGTATTGCCTGTCTCATACGCGTATCCTACGCGTACCACCTCTCCCATACGCGTATTAACAGAGACAAAACTACGTTAGAATCATCATCTTCTTCATCCATACGCGTATGGCCTCACCCCATACGCGTGCCACTCACAGGCTACGCGTAATACACGCGTATGGCGCGTATCAGCGCCAATCTCCCCCCTCCAAGCCATCTCATACGCGTATTGCCTAGTGTCATACGCGTATGGCCACATCTCATACGCGTATTGCCTAATGTCATACGCGTATGGCCAGAAACCAGAATTTTCCAGATCTGCTATGGGTTTTCTCTGCTACGAGATTTCTCAGATCCAATCTCCTACAGTCCAATCTTTACACAGCATTCGTTCATATTACCTAACACAGATCATACCCATTCAATTTCACAATTTCTAACCTTATTACATCTAATTCCTACGAATTTTCTTCAATTATAGATCCATATCTCATTCATCCACAAATTCACAATTTGCAACATTCATCATCTCAATCAGAGTCGATTCAATGGCTTATTACTACCCATTACATGTTAACCCATAATACCCATTAAACGACGATAAACCCCCCTTACCTGAGTTAATCCGGCAAATCCTTCAACTTCAAGCTTTTCCTTTCTTCAACCCTTGCTCTCTTGCTCTTTTTCCACCTTTCAGTCACTTCTCTGCTTTCACGTGAAAAACCCTTTTTACCAAATGGGACTCTTTTTACTGATTCCAACTTTATATTCCCATAATAATAATCCAATTATTTAATTAAATTAATAAATATACTATTAACTTAAATTAAATAATTATCAAATTTTATCGGGGTGTTACAACTCTCCCCCACTAAAAGAGTTTTCGTCCTCGAAAACATACCTCAAGCGAATAACTCTGGATAAGACTCCTTCATCTGACTCTCAAGTTCCCAAGTCACACTGCCACCTGCTGGTCCTCCCCAAGCTACCTTTACCAAAATAATCTCTTTACCCCGCAACTGCTTCAACTCTCGATCCTCGATCCTTATAGGTGATGTTTCAACAGTCAGGTTATCTCTCACCTGTACATCATCTACTTGGACTACATGCGACGGATCAGGAATGTACCTCCTCAACTGAGACACATGAAAAACCTCATGCAAATTCGCAAGTGACGGCGGTAAAGCGATACGATAGGCTACCTCCCCTATCCTCTCCAAAATCTGATAAGGACCAATAAATCGAGGTGTCAACTTCTTCGACTTCAAAGCTCGACCAACCCCAGTTATCGGAGTAACACGAAGAAACACATGATCTCCCTCTTGAAACTCAAGTGACTTCCTCCTCTTGTCGTGATAACTCTTCTGACGACTCTAAGAAATCCTCATCTTCTCCTGAATCATCTTAATCTTTTCCGTAGTTTGTTGAACAATCTCCGGTCCAACCACAGCACTCTCACCGGACTCATACCAACATAAAGGTGTCCGACATCTCCTACCATACAAAGCTTCAAACGGTGCCATACCAATGCTCGAATGAAAACTATTGTTGTAGGTAAACTCAATCAAAGGTAAATAACGATCCCAAGCACCTCCCTTTTCCAAAACACAAGCCCTCAAAAGATCCTCTAGTGACTGAATCGTCCTCTCAGTCTGACCATCAGTCTGCGGATGATATGCAGAACTCAATCTCAGCTTAGTTCCCAAAGCCCTCTGCAAACCTTCCCAGAACTTCGATGTAAATCTAGGATCTCTGTCCGAAACAATACTCGACGGAATACCATGCAAACTTACAATTTTCTCAATATACAACTCCGCTAATCTCTCTAACGGATAATCCATTCTGATCGGAATGAAATGAGCCGATTTTGTCAATCTGTCAACAATCACCCAAATGGCTTCAAAATTCTTAATTGTCCTCGGTAAACCCGAAACAAAATCCATACTGATACTATCCCACTTCCACTCTGGAATAGCCAACGGTTGCATTAGCCCAGACGGCTTCTGATGCTCAATCTTTGACTTCTGACAAGTCAAACAAGAATAAACAAAACTCGCAATTTCTCTTTTCATTCCCGGCCACCAAAATAACCTTTTCAAATCATGATACATCTTCGTAGCCCCAGGATGAATACTCAGGCCACTACGGTGTCCTTCCTCAAGAATACTCTTCTTAAGTTCGGTAACATCCGGAATACACATCCAATTACCAAATTTCAAAACACCATTCTCATCAACTCTGAATTCACCATCTTGACCTTGATTCACTAGAGTCAACTTATCAACCAAAAGCACATCGGATTTCTGACCTTCTCTAATCTCATCCAGAATACCACTCGTTAACTTCAACATTCCCAATTTAACACTATTGTGAGTACTCTCACACACCAAACTCAAGTCTCTAAACTGCTCAATTAAATCCAATTCCTTAACCATTAACATAGACATATGCAATGATTTCCGACTCAATGCATCAGCCACTACGTTTGCTTTACCCGGATGGTAATTCAAACCAAAGTCATAATCCTTCAGAAACTCTAACCATCTCCTCTGTCTCATATTCAGCTCTTTCTGATCAAACAAATACTTTAAACTTTTATGGTCACTGAAAACCTCAAATCTTGACCCGTACAAGTAATGCCTCCATAACTTCAGAACAAATACCACAGCTGCCAACTCTAAATCGTGTGTTGGATAGTTCCTCTCATGAACCTTCAGTTGTCTCGAAGCATAAGCTACAACCTGCTTATTCTGCATCAAAACACCACCCAAACCCAACAATGAAGCATCACAGTAAACCTCAAATGGTTCCGACGGACTTGGTAATATCAGAATAGGAGCAGTAGTTAACCTTCTCTTTAACTCTTGGAAACCTTCTTCACATTTTGAGTCCCAAACAAACGCTTGCCCCTTTTTAGTCAACATCGTCAACGGTAACGCCAACTTAGAAAATCCCTCAATGAATTTCCTATAATAACCTGCAAGTCCAAGAAAACTCCTTATCTCAGAAACTGACTTCGGAGCTTCCCACTTAGACACCGCTTCTATCTTAGAAGGATCAACAGCAACACCACCTCTTGAAACCACATGACCAAGAAAACTAACCTCTTCTAACCAAAATTCACACTTGGACAGTTTAGCAAATAACTTCTTTTCTCGTAGAACTCCTAAAACCACTCTCAAATGCTCAGCATGCTCTTCTTCAGATTTCGAGTACACCAAAATATCGTCAATAAACACCACAACAAACTTGTCTAGGTACGGATGGAAAATCCTATTCATATACTCCATAAATACCCCAGGCGCATTAGTCACACCAAAAGGCATTACAGAATACTCATAATGTCCATACCTTGTTCTGAAAGCAGTCTTCTGAATATCCTCAGTTTTCACACGTATCTGATGATACCCCGATCTCAAATCTATTTTGCTGAACACACTCGCACCAACCAACTGATCCATCAAATCATCAATCCTCGGCAAAGGATACCGATTCTTGATCGTCACTTTATTCAGTTGCCTGTAGTCCACACACAACCTCATAGTACCTTCTTTCTTCTTAACCAATAACACTGGTGCACCCCACGGTGACACACTCGGACGAATAAATTTCTTATCCAACAGATCTTCCAACTGACTCTTCAATTCAGTTAACTCAACAGCAGACATACGGTACGGAGCCATCGATATCGGCCTAGTACCGGGTACTAAATCAATCGAGAACTCAACTTCACGCTCTGGCGGTAATTCATTCACTTCTTCAGGAAACACATCAGGAAAATCACACACCACGGCTAGATCGCAAATCACCAGTTTATCTTTAGCCTCCAAAGTCGCTAACAGCATAAACAACTCTGCCCCATCTGCTACTGCCTCATTCACCTGCCTTGCTGATAGAAACAAACTCTTTCCTTCCTCAATCTCAGGAAAGATCACAGTCTTATCAAAACAGTTGATATAAACTCGATTAAACACCAACCAGTTCATACCCAGGATAACATCAATCTGCACTAGTGGAAGACACACGAGGTCCATCCCAAAGTCTCTACCAAAAATACTCAAAGGACAATTTAAACAAACCGAAGTAGTAGTCACTGAACCCTTCGCAGGAGTATCAATCACCATACTTCCATGCATCTCAGATATCTCTAATTTAAGTTTCACAGCACAATCCAAAGATATAAAGGAATGAGTCGCACCTGTGTCAATAATAGCTACAAGAGGAAAGCCATTAATATAACACGTACCTCGGATCAAACGATCATCTGCAGAAGTCTCAGAACCCGATAAAGCAAAAACCTTGCCTCCCGACTGGTTCTCTTTCTTCGGCTTAGGACACTGTGGACTGATATGACCCACCTCTCCACAGTTGAAACAAGTCATAGTCTTCAACCGGCACTCTGCAGCCAAGTGACCACCTTTACCACACTTGAAACACTTCTTCTCAGTACTGGTACACTCATGGATACGATGTCCAGCCTGACCACATCTGTAACACTTAGCAGGGGCACTGGAGTCTCCCCCACTAGGTCTCTTCATCCCACTCTGTCTCTGGAAACCCTTGCCAGCTGCATACGGTTTCCCACGATCATTCTGATTCTTGCCTTTCCTATCAACCCTCTGCTGATAGCTCTCCGCTCTGGCCTTGGTATCCTGTTCAAAAATCCTGCAACAGTCAACCAAGTCAGAAAACACTCTAATCCGCTGATACCCAATAGCCTGCTTGATCTCGGGACGTAACCCGTTCTCAAACTTCACACATTTTGAAAATTCCCCAGTAGCCTCATCATAGGGAGTGTAATACTTCGACAGCTCTGTGAACTTAGCAGCATACTCAGTAACAGACCGGTTGCCCTGCTTCAATTCTAAAAACTCAATCTCTTTCTTTCCTCTGACATCCTCTAGAAAGTACTTCCTCAGGAATCTCTCTCTGAACACCGCCCAAGTGATCTCAGCACCCCCAGCAGCTTCCAACTCAGTGCGGGCAGCAACCCACCAATCATCTGCTTCCTCTGACAGCATATGCGTACCGAACCTGACCTTCTGGTTATCGACACACTCAGTCACTCGGAAGATTCTCTCGATCTCCTTCAACCACTTCTGAGCGCCATTTGGATCGTATGCTCCCTTGAACATTGGAGGATTGTTCTTCTGGAATTCACTCAGTTGACGAGCAGCTCCCAATCCCACAACATTCGGATTTCCTCCAAGTACTCCAGCTAGCATACCCAGAGCCTCAGCAATCGCAGCATCGTCTCTACCTCTTCCAGCCATCTCTATTCTGAAAGCCCAACAAGCTAAAACAATAAGTATTGATAGGGTTACACAACACCTATCACATACAGGGAAACAGAATAATTACGACTCGACTCGACCGACTATGCTCTGATACCACTAATGTAACACCCTTCTAAAATACCCCAATAATTAATTAAAACAACAAAATATAAATCAGAGTAGATATGCAATTAAAGGGTGTCACACTTGACACTTCACACCATTCACCAAAATAACTGGTCATGCTCATTTATTAATCAAAATAAAACATTGCACAATACGCAGCGGATAGAAATCTAACAATCATGCAAACCATGTAACACATTACATGTAAGATTGTTCAACAACCAACAATGAAAACAAGGTAAAACATCCCGTCCCGATGTTACATATACCAGAGCATGACCCACTAAAGGACTACACTAGACTCCAAGCACTAACTTCTACTCAATCACTGCTCGTTACCTGAAACATAGTTGTAAGGGTGAGTTCCTCAATCGATATAATAAGCATTATAAAATATCATGTAATGTTAAGTAAATTAACACATTCATCACCCTAATCATATCACACATTCAGCAACGGCAACATCAACTCATAATCATACTCAACACAACCACAAAACACACGTATAATATTGGAATACATCCATTCATATTATACGCCATACATACATTATGCAATGAGACTCCATGCATGCGGTACCGACTATTCGTGAACACATAGTTCAACCTCACCGATCAAACCCAGATACGGCTACCAAGCTCACTAGTCCCACTCATTTGAGACCTAGTGACTCACTCACTAATTCCTCACCATGGGAATTAGCTACCACCATAAAGGCCATGCTATGCACGCTAAATCACCTAGCATGTAAACATCAACAACAATCCACAACAACTCACTCACTAATTCCTCACCATGGGAATTAGCTACCACCATAAAGGCCATGCTATACACGCTAAATCACCTAGCATGCAAACATCAACAACAATCCAAGATAGACATATGCTCACACTCTAAGCCATAAACAGTCCATTCACAACTGCATACATAACAGATACATTCACAGCATTATGCATACCATCATACATCATCAGCATATTTATCACAGAATCATATCATGCCAAATAATAAATCACAGTATTAGCACACTCTACTAATACCTATACTGCTCAAAACAACAGGAAATGATCCCTACTATATCATACATCAGCTAATTTACATCACTCAGCTGAAACGACCAAAAACTGCACAACAACAGCTCAGAAAAATCCCACTTCTGCCCATACGCGTATGCCTCATGCCCATACGCGTATGACCCATTTCCTAGCCAACCCATACGCGTATTGCCTGTCTCATACGCGTATCCTACGCGTACCACCTCTCCCATACGCGTATTAACAGAGACAAAACTACGTTAGAATCATCATCTTCTTCATCCATACGCGTATGGCCTCACCCCATACGCGTACCACTCACAGGCTACGCGTAATACACGCGTATGGCGCGTATCAGCGCCAATCTCCCCCCTCCAAGCCATCTCATACGCGTATTGCCTAGTGTCATACGCGTATGGCCACATCTCATACGCGTATTGCCTAATGTCATACGCGTATGGCCAGAAACCAGAATTTTCCAGATCTGCTATGGGTTTTCTCTGCTACGAGATTTCTCAGATCCAATCTCCTACAGTCCAATCTTTACACAGCATTCGTTCATATTACCTAACACAGATCATACCCATTCAATTTCACAATTTCTAACCTTATTACATCTAATTCCTACGAATTTTCTTCAATTATAGATCCATATCTCATTCATCCACAAATTCACAATTTGCAACATTCATCATCTCAATCAGAGTCGATTCAATGGCTTATTACTACCCATTACATGTTAACCCATAATACCCATTAAACGACGATAAACCCCCCTTACCTGAGTTAATCCGGCAAATCCTTCAACTTCAAGCTTTTCCTTTCTTCAACCCTTGCTCTCTTGCTCTTTTTCCACCTTTCAGTCACTTCTCTGCTTTCACGTGAAAAACCCTTTTTACCAAATGGGACTCTTTTTACTGATTCCAACTTTATATTCCCATAATAATAATCCAATTATTTAATTAAATTAATAAATATACTATTAACTTAAATTAAATAATTATCAAATTTTATCGGGGTGTTACAGATTACATGCATCAACTTTCACCATAATATTCTATCTAAAAAAATAACAAGCAAAATAAAAAATAAAAAAGCAAAGTGATAGTAAGGTATTATTGACGATGAAAGAGGATAATGTAGAGAGAATGTTACCTCCATGCAAAGAATGCACTATTGTCTCGACAAAACAAAAATATTCTTTCATGATCCCCTGTCTCTCTCTCTCTCTCTGCAATTTCTTCCCCTTATAACTCTCTCTCTCTCTCTCTCTCTCTCTCTCTTTCTCTCTCTCTCTCTCTCTCTCCTTAAGAATTTATCCTGCCACCCCCATACATTGACTTATCACCCCCACACACCATATGTATTTACCATATTAATCTTGAACAAAAATTAAGATTTGTTTCACAAAACCATGTGGAGAATTCAATTTTTTTGAAAATCTCTCGTGTTTACAGAACTTTTCAAAGAGACTACCTAACTTATGACCAGTAAGTATTAATTTTTACTAAATTTTTCTGTTTGTACCAGATTTTTAGTTAAAATAATATGCATTTTTACCATAATTTTAAAAATACCCGATAAAAACACATGTTTTGCATGCATTTTTATCGATTTTTTTGAAATAACCGATGAAAATGAATGCATTTTAACCGGAATTTAAAAAAAATGAAGAAAGTGTATGGTTTTTACCTGATTTTTTCAAAATATCTGGTGAATGTATCCATTTTTTTATCGAATTTTTCAAAAAAATCGGAAATTGTCATGGGTTTTATTGAATTTGTCAATACATTTGGTAGGTTAAATGTTTTTGTTTAATTTTTCCAGTGAGGACTAGAAGATCAAATGGCATGATTGCTTATCGACAACGTGATAAAGCTGAAGCTGCTACATCGGGGGCTCGTGTGAGGGGAGATGACGTAGAGGACTCACATATCTGGACGGAGAGAGTAGCCCCGTCTGGTTGTCACAAGAGGCGATTGACGGTCGATCAGTTTCATGCACCCCTTAGTACTCGGTGTAGATGATCTAGAGTTGCTGCTGGATGGACCATACATCTTGATGATGAGTCTGTTGCTGAGGATTTCCAAGCAATAATTGAGGATGACATGCAGATGGTGGCGGAGTCAGAGATGCCACATCCTTCTGAGACGATAGAGGTATCTCATCCTTCTGACACAAAGGCTCTGACTACTATAAAGGTTACTCCGCAAACGGCTACTAAGGCACCTACTACGAATGATATATATGTTACTCCTTCGGTTGAGACAGAGGTCACTGCTCCAACTTTGACATATCCGTCTGTAAACACATATGAAGGGTGTCCTAGAGGGTCCAATGACTGCTTTGTGCTCACTGGATATGTCAATCATGTGACATTCAGATTATGACAGAGAGTGGTATGTATGTGATATGTTGATGATGTGACTTTATTTGTTATTCATACGTTGAAAATAACTTATATTTTTTGCTTTGTTTGTTACAGGACCGACTGTCGTTGAAGGTGCCCACCCACGAAAGGAAGCTCAAGAAGTTCTTATGTGTCCTTATGCCAGAGGAGGTCAAGGAAGTTGTTGAGGATTGCGGCCTCCTTTCACTGGTGAACTGTTCGCTGACCATACTTGAAGGTCAGCTATTAACAGTATTTGTTGAGCGATGGCACAAGGAGACATCTTCCTCTCATCTTCCATTTTGTAAGATGACGATTATATTGAATGATGTCTCTTATCTGTTCCATCTTCCGTTGGCAGATAATTTTTTCACTGCTCCTCTCATTAGCCAAGATCTTGCACTCTCCCATCTCAAGAGTTCGATGACATTTCATTGTTTTCTAGTTATCTGCGATAGGAGACCTTAGTGGCTAGAAACTTACCTGAGACGTGTCTGCACTAGTTTCGATATGTCTAGAACATCCCACGACCAGTTCCTTCTATTCTATCTGAGGGCATTAATAGAAGGTTTGTTGGTCATGTTTTGGTTTATGCCCATGCCATTAGAGATTGTACAGTGGATGTTCAGTTCCCTACGGTGTGTGTGTGTGGATGGGTACTTGAAGTGGTACCTTACTATATCACACCCTCACATCATCCCATCTAGGAAACATGAAAATGATGTTGAACTTTCTCATGTAGGGGGACCTTCTGATGACATGTTGTCGCTTCCACATGGTGTGGATGACGCTCAGCGCTTGCAGATGATAACAGTCATTATGGATAACTTCATAGCTCTGGTGAACTCATATGGTGAAGTTTATACTTTGGCATCGCATGCATCACACTTATCCCATGGAGGGCCTATTTGAACATTATTATCATTTTTTGTATTATTTGTATATTACGTGTGGTATTACTTAGACATTTGCACAACACTGTTTATTAGATAATATTTTGGCACTTCCATTACTGCATGATGAACATAACTTAACATTTGGCAAGTGATTGCATAACTTAGACAAGCGATTACATAACTTAACAAAACGATAATAAATAAGAAAACCTGATCATTACTAGATTATTCTAGATATTTCAACAACTTGATTATGTCGTCGAAAAATCTAGAAATTGTCGCATCAAACTTGATCGCTCCCTTAGTTAGCCTACGGTGATATGTTCTCCACATAACTTTCAAATCTTCATCGGTGTTCAACTCAATAAGGTTATATTTCACTTTTCCATCAGTATCAATACAAACTGCATGAAAACTCGATCTTATTCACCTTCCTATTCTCGGCGTCGGACAACATATTATTCAACTTGGATCTCAAGAGGGCGAGACATGTGGTTCCCTTCGGGAGCCGAAACTCTATAGGATGTTTCACCCCGTTGAAGTACACTTATGCCTTACACAAAAACTAAGACATTGTAAGATGTTTTACTTAACAACGTATGACCCATATTTATATAACTTTGGATTCATTCTGGACCACACAAAATGGTCGTTACAATCACAACCGTACAAAATTGTCGGTAAAATCTCAACTTTTCAATTAGCACTATCAAATATTTTACAAATTCATAAAAATCTGATATCTAAAGGTTGATTTTGAAAAAACCGATACCTTTATTTAAACTACCGAATTTTTCACCTTTGTTAAAAAATCCAGTAAATACGGGTACTTTTAAAATAAACCGGTATGTAACTCCAGATACCGAATATTTGAAATATCCGATATACCTGGTTTTTTATATACACTACCGAATTTTTTGTTTATATCGGTTTTTTTACTTTTTCTTCCAGCTATCAACTCCACTCTGCATGTTTCCTGCCAAGCTTATGCTTTATTATACAATTCTAACAAATCATATTACAACATCTTTGACTTTAACCTTTTTTTTCTTTTAATAATATGAATATTCAGAATACTAATTACCTAAGCACAGGAAAACAAAAAATCTGCTCTCAATACAAAATGACTCGTTGGTACTATTGTTAGTAGAATGCAAAGTTATAGAAACATGATCAGTTTTCAAAGGCCATGAATCACAAACACCACCAACAAGCTCTTGAGAATGCTAATATACTTAAAATCAATCAAAACAGCAACATTAGAATCTTTGTTAGAAAAAAACTAAAGATGAAGAGGATGTTCTAACATCATTAAATCACTTGAACCTTTCTTCTCAAACTTATACTAAACACTATATAATTCTCTGAGCATCGCATCACCTGTCAAAAACAAGAATTGAATCTGTCAAGAACATTCTTGTTTTTTGAATCGGAATCTGGCAACAAACCTATTTGAATTATGCCAGAAAACGGTTCAGAACTGATCTCAGAAGTTCTTGACTCAGCTTGACAAGGCGAGGTTGCATATATGAGCCATATTTGATCATTAGTAAGGTGAAAGGTAAACTTGATAAAGCTATTATTTGAAGAGAAGGAAAGAATGGCATGAATGGCGGAGATGGAAAGAAGTGTTGGTTGTGTCATAGAACAGCCAAATAGGGACTTCCTCTAACATTAAAACCAATGCAGTCCTGTCAAGCCACAGATTGCAGGGGCACGGGTTCGAATTCGTAATATCCTACTTATTCATTTTTAAAAGGTGAAACTCCGGTAAAAGAAACAATGCATAAAAGTAAATCTTCATATAGGGCAGCTGCATACCACTTCTACTCAAAAGTCTATTAATCTTCTAGAACTAAAGGAAAATGGTTGCCAGGTCCTATATTGATATTCTGTGTAATAGATTTCAAATATTAGTATGATTTCACATTAGACAAAAGTGCTGCTTAACAGCAGTATCCAGACAACTACAACACAGGTAAAAGAAGAATATCAACTCAAATAGCATATAAGCAGACACTAATCTGGTGTAAAAAAAATTGAATAAAAAATCCTCATAGATTAATAATCATTGAAAATGTTACAACAATGGGGCTTATTGAACCTAAGGCTGTTATTTGCCCTAATAGCTTTTTTGGCTAGCAAATTAGTATGCAACTAACTGCTCACCATTCCCCTGCTCTTGTTATAATCATCAAGAGTCCATTGATATTATGATGAATTCAACCCACGCTAGTGAGCTAAACGGTCATCCAAAATTGAATGAGCTGCTAAAGAAAAACCTGAATCAAAGACTTCAATTCTTCTATTATCTGATATCATAAAAATAAAAATAGAGAGCAATTTATGCTTACTCACACATTCTAAAAATATTTCTACTTTCTTGCTCTCCAATTCCACACTTATTTTTTGTCAGAAATTCAAGCATTGTCGTAATTCCATAATACATGAGGATATAAGTCAAAACTGTGACCAACAACAAAAAGGTTCCAACTTAATGAGCAAGTATAACAAGATGAATAAACATAATATGGCTGGTTTATTCAGTTACAAAGCACCAGATGCTAGAATCCTAACCTTGATATAGCTTCAATAGCCTAGATGCTTCTTCATCCTCAAACCGTTTCACATACCTTTGCAGGAACAACTCGTCAGACAAATAAAATGGTGTAACTAAGCTAGCATCCTTCTTCATCAAACCATTGGAAAGAAGATACTTAACAACAGAAGCCCTAGGAATAAACCTTTTCTCTATACTAAATCCGAAAAGATCCGGTGCTGCCAATAGCAATGAAGGATCCCAACCAAGCTCTTCGACCCAAAAACGCATCACCGCGTTGAGTTTATCCGGCGACCGTAGCATAAAGTTAGGCTGTCTTTTAAAAGCCTCAAAAATCACTTCTTCAGAACAACCCCAACTCTTCAAGGCATCAACTTTAGCATCCCATTGGGATTTAGAGATAGCCCTCTTGGCAAGTAATGCCACACAAAAATTGTACTTGGAAGTATCAAACCCTAATCCCTTAATCTCCTCCACAGCCTTTCTCAAATCACTAGAACAAATTACAGAAGGTCTAGAACAAAGCAAACGGTAAATGCTTGAAGGAGTGACACCGGAATCAAGCAAAAATTGAAGATTTGGTTTCATGCGGATATCACTAATGGAAGAGGGACAAACAATGATTGAAGTAATAGCTTTTTGATCAGATGGGCAGAAACTTCTTACCAAATCAAAAGAAGGGACAATGCGTTTCAGGCTTGAACCCAGGAAATGGGGGCTTCTGGCGACGGTGGCGGCTATGTCAGAGGGAGAAGCACCTTTGGAGGCTAAAAATTGAAACTTTGGGAGAATGGTTTTGGTGGGGTTGGATGATAAGAGTGTGGGTGCTTTGAGAACGATGGATTGGATTTGGGGATTAGAGAAACCGTGGGTTTTGAAGAAGGCGATAACGGAATTGGGTTTTTCGGGGGTGGTGAAACGAAGTCGTTTTGAAGCTTTGAGAGCTTCTTGTGGAGATAAACCGAAACTGTTGATGAGATAGGAAACTGTGAAGGATTGTTGAGTTGAATCTGAAGTGGCGGTGGAGAAGGGATTGAAAGAGGTGGTTCTGTGAAGAAGGTGACATTTTGGGGTTTGGGTGTAGAGGAGAGTTCTGAGACGGTGATAATGAAACATGAGATCGGAGATTCTGCCAATTGCCGCTATTGCCGTAGTAGTTCGGAGGCGAGTCTGGTTCAAACGGGAAGCGACCTCAAATTTTGAAAAAGAGTGCCACTTTAGTAAGCTAGAGAAGAAATAATGGAAAGAACTTTTATCTATTTCATTATTTCATCATTTTCTTTATGTTCTTAAAATATCAATTGAATGAAATTTTTACTATATTTAAAACATTTGAAGAGAGTTTAATTCTCTCCTAATGTTCTTAGTCATGAATACATTAAAAACCTATTCATCTTGATAGACATCTGTATTGTTAAAATATATATTATTTATGATTTATAGTCTCAAATACTAGGGAATGTAAGGGCGAACTGATTTACCTTATAAAAAAATTGGGTATATAGAGGTTCGTATAGGCATTCTGGTACACAGTTTTCCAAGCACGAGGTGTGTAGGGGTAAAATGCTTTGACTTATAAGGAAACCATATATATGAAGGTCAGTATAGGCATATTTGTACACATTTTCCCAAACACGAGGCATATGGTGGCAAAGTGCTTTGAAGGAAATCAAACATACCGAGATCGATATAGACATAGATACACATTATCCAAGCACGAGGCATGTAGGAACTAAGTGTTTTTGTCATTTTCTTCTAATTGGTTTCAATCCTTGTTGTACTCTTCTGTTGGAATATTGTGAACATTATATCATGTACTTCAAACTTTCTTCTTTCTTTTCATTACATTGATGTTCCGCCTATACACTTAGTGAAGAAAGAATGATTGTCATCGCATTTGCTCCTCTTACACTCACGTGTTTTTCTTTTTATCATCTTGTATTTCCCTTTTTTACTTACCTATGTATGGTATTTATTAAGGAGTGTGATTCTTCGAGAGAAATGGTTGAACCAAAAACAAATGCTGAGATATGTGAGTATATTTGATGTTTTAACAGCTTGACACGAGGCGATGGTAAGGTAGATTGAAGGTTTGTGAAAACGAAAATGTTGGGTGGCTATGGGAGTTGATATAGTGATATTGAACAATGTCTCAAGTCATAATAGTGTCGATTTAGCGTATTTTTTAGGGATTAGTGAGGTTGCTTATGGAGGTCACCATTTTAGGAAGTGGCATTTTTTGTGATTAAGTGACGATGAAGTGACTTTGAACATTGATTCTCACTATAATAAAAAAAGATTGGATCCAAATATTTTTATTTTTATAATGGGTGATAACAGACTTTGGAGTTAGGGGTACCTTTCACTATAAAAAGGAGGTATTGAAGGTTATTAATGTTGTTGTTTCTCAATTTCATCCTAATACTTGGGCTTTGTTTGTGATTTTGAAATTCTCTATAGAAGTATAGAAATTACCCATACTATGGGTATCTTTTTTTCTTAGGTTAAATATACGTCACCCCATGTAATATTAGGGAGCGTAAGATTTTTTTATTTTTTCTACCGACGAGGTTTTAACTCAGTACCTAAACTTACTGGGCGAGATTCTTAATCATTGGGCTAATGTTTATTTTATTTATAATGTTTACATGTTAAATATATATCACCTAATTATTTTTTATCAGGACAACTCAAAACTCACAGTTCAAACTCTTGGGATGATTGAGACCAGAAAGATAGTTTAAAGGTATAACCAACTAAAAGGATGATTTAGTAATATGCTACTTATAATGATACATAATACACCATATTTAAGCTTAAGCAATCCCCCACAACAACAATCATTTGATGAAAATAATAGTCACAAAATATGAGAAACACCACGAGGGAAGAACAATGTATTCAATATAAAGGCAATAAAACCACACAATCGACTTAAGAGGCAATAAATTTGAAATAATTCTAAAAAAATTTAGTATGTTGCAGGTAATACCACTCTCAATAATTGAGATGGGCAATTAGCCCTTTCTTTCAACACTTCTAATTAAAAGTAAAACTATCTTCCAACCGAGGTTCTCAAAATGTTGTATACGAAAAAGAAAAAAAATTACAAGTGAACAAAGAGCAACCTATAGAATTTCTTGTTGAAAATATACTATCCTCAAAAATCATTTTTTCTACACATATGCTCCAAGGTCCGAGTTTAAAAAACGCACTAATAAGTTACAATTGATAGTCATTTTATATGCATAATGGTTTAAGATGCACCACTTTTTTGCCTGTATGTCATCACTCCAAAAGCTGCAATATTTTTTTTGTATCAAAGGGAACAATCTTGAGAGTGGTAATAAGGATGGATCAAACATGGTCCAAGAAGTATAACAAGTGGTTATTTTTTTTAAATCAGAGGTACAGCATAATACGCTAAACCAATTATTATCCATAAAGTTCCACGGATAAGAATCGGATGTGTTATAGGAACCTATTTTAGTAAAGGATAATATTTTATCATACATAGTTATTGGTGTAGACGGAAATAAAATGTGAAAAAGCCTACCAAAGAAGATTTTTGCATGATCTACAAACCTTAAAGAAAGACACCTTCAATCCAAGTGTCATATGATTTCCCATTATGTCCAACAATTTTCTTATTTGATGCACCTTCATATAAGTTATCAAATCCATCATCTTTGGCATTATCCTGACCAGCCCAACCAACATCATTATTATTATGGGAAGCCAAAGTTTTTGTTGGTTCTTCCTTCCTAGAATCTTTGTGGTCCCAATCATCCCAAGAACTCGAATTGTGACTACCAAACAGCCCACCAGAGGAATAAGGAGTTGATCCTTTAGTTGGTTCTACCTTCAAACTATCTTTCTGGTCCCGATAACTAGAGAGATAATTTCAACAGAGTTCAAGGTGCTATTAAATTCCATTAAGATTATTTTTAGCGAGGACAACATCTATTGGTTTCCCCTCTACTAGACAAATTCACCTCTATCCATTATTGATTATAATTTTGATAAGCTTAATGAGGCCGAGAAAGACGAGGTTAACTTCTTGAAGCAATTATTATGGCCTTTGAGTGTGAAGGATTTGTTGAGGTACAAGGGAGACTTTCCTTCACTCATGTTTTTTGTTTGGGTAAGTGATGCATTTTGTTAACTCATATAAGTTACATTTAACATATGTTTTTAATATGAGTTTCCCCCTTTTTATTTCACAGAAAGAGTGGCCCATTTGTCTATTAAAGAGAAGAAATAGATGATGAACATGGAAAAATCCAAGAGGAATCATATGGGTCTTCTAAACCATAAAAGTGACCCCTCTAGTAATGATGGTTTGGGATCATAAGAAAAGGAAGACGATAACTAAAGGGAAAATCCTTCAGGTTGTTCCTCCAAACATTTAGCAACCCCTAACTAACAATGCGTGAAGCTATATTTTCCATTCAAGAAGCAGAAGATAGGTCATGGAATAAGGTCACAATGTTTTGGGGGACTCCATATTCCCTTAAATCATAAAAATGGTCGTTCCAAGGCAATAAAGGTAACAATTCTTTATAAGGAGGTGCCTCTAAGTTCCATTTTTGGGAAAAGAATTTCGATGGGTTGGATTTTCTCTATGATCGATGAATACTTCTGGTGATGTAAACAATGCCAAAAAGATGAGTCTCCAAAGGATAATCTAATTGTTATGGAAATATTTGATGAGAAATATTGAGTTAGAAAGAGCGATGATTGAAGTCACAAACTTCTCGGAACAAAGGCAAACAACTTTGAAATCTAAGTTGAAGAAAATGAAGGAGAAAAATGACCTGAATCAGACTATGACTATCTAGATTAATGAGAAATTAATTGTTGAACATGTGACTCCACATACAAGAGGGAGTGAATTATTGGGGTTTGAAAAACAATAGTTTAAAACAAAATTGTTTTTCAAAATCAGAGTTCAAAAACATTTTGAAGAAAATGTTGGAATAAAACATCAAAAAAACAAAGTACAGAAAGTATGCATAAAGTAAAAAAGATAAGGGAAAAGAGATGTCATTAGGATTTATAGAGGTTCGGTCTAAATGACGTAACCTAATTCTCTATCCAATATTTGATATTGAGATTACCCAATAATGTGTATGAGCTTTTAGTGGGTTAAACTCACAAATCCCCTTATATAAGGAAAAAATGAAGTTTTCAGTTTACTTCCAATTAAATAGTGAACAATGGACTTAAACGAAATTTTATACGGACTTATCTCGAACCAATGCAGAGTTTTGAATTGACTATCCTCTTAACCAAATTGGGTCCTTATGCAAATTGATGCCTAAATAATCTATTATAATTGCCCATTTTGAAAATGTTTGATAGAGAAATGTTACCTTTCATTAAAACATTATCATAATTGATTATGGACACAATTTCCCTTATCTAATTGATTGGGAATGTGTTCCAATCGATTGGACAATTCAAAATACATGTCATAATCATTCTTTCAGTTTCCAATCCATAGCTGGCCAGACTCCAAAACATTTTAAAGTTATCTTCTTTGAGAAATATCTACTTTTAAAATGGTTTTATTGAGTGTGTGATTTGGCCATAATACTTTACGAAAATCCCCTTGCATTTTTACAAAACTCTAATCACTCAGACACAATTATGCAAGCTTTCACCCTTACTCTCTTTCACCCTGAAGCTTCAAGACTTTGCTAAATAAACCAATCAAATAAGCACTTGCTTGAATCTTATTAGAGATGAGGCTTGAGATATCTCCAGGTTGGATGACATCACCAAAGGTGATTATTAAACCCTAACTCTTTGGTTTTATTCGGAGGAAGGGCTTGAGCAAACTTTCTTGTGCATCTTTGGCAACTTGAGATAGTTACTTGTCTTTAAGTTCATATTACATCTTAATAAGTTGTCATTAAGTAAGAGTTGGCATCATCAAAACTATTATAGCATGACTTGCTTAGGTTTGATTACTTCTTGATTAAATCTGCAAGCACATAGTTCCATATTCTCCCATTTTTTGATGATGGTAACACATCTCTCAGGGAGGTTGTAAAAAAAACAATAGGTACATAAAATGGAGTGTTTAAACTCCCCCTTAAATGAGTAGAGATTATACTTTACTCCCCATAAGAGTATACTTATCCCTCATTGTCATAATAAAAAAGGTGGGTAAAAGATGCAAGGCATGGATTTAAAAATTCAAGCACATAATCACATAAGCATTTAGAAGGGAAAATAAACACACTTCATTTATTCAAATTATACTAGAATTTAAAGTACATAAAGCATGGGAAATCATGAATTAAAATGATGCAAAAACAAGAAAGTAAACACGCTTAAAGACTAAAACATATATGTGACTCTATTCTTCTTCATCTTCATCATCATTGGTGAAAAATCCTGAAATTAGTTGTCTCAAGTCTTGGGTGAAATGGTGAACTAGGAAGTCCTGTGTGGCTGGTGCACAACCCCTTCGAATCTAGCCAATCCAAGAGACGTGAGTGGTGGAGCTTGGAGACGTCCATCTCGATCCAAGATTTACCTCGAGAAGAGGGATGAGGGTCTTCTACCCTTGGTCGAAGAATGCAACGTGGAGCGCAGTTCAAAGCATGGTTGCATCTAGCCAGTTTCTTGCCCTTTTTTTATTGAAAACATAGGTTCAAAGCATGATCACATCTAGCTGGTCTCATGTTAGAACTATTGCACGTCAGAAGAATGGTTGCATCTATTCAGACCAACATATCATTAACAAAACGTGTATATCTTAACGCGACATGCTCACGATTAAAGCAACAAAGTGTGGCCTCACAAATAACTTGAGGTTATTTACACTTTAAGCAAATATTATTTACCGCTCTGTATAGAAAACAAACTCTATAAATTGCAGGGGTTAAAATCGAACCCTAACAATCCTTAGCTCTATGTCGGTTGAAGATTATGCCTAAAGGGAGCACGATACAAAACCAAAAGCACAAGCATGCAAAAGGTGATAATATAATTGAATACCATTTACAAATCAAGGCCTAAAGCTAGATAAAACCTTACAAAAAAAGAAAAAAATACAAGGGAGGTTACTCAAGGATAGAGATAACTCTCTCATCTCAGAGTATCTAACCCGACTAGATCTGATCCCTCAAAATAACCAGTGGATGGTGAAAATGCTTCATCTATTGCATCTCATTCTCAAAAGACTTTATAATTGCCCCAAGCCCCGAAGAATCACATTCTTTCAATTTTTTGGTAAGAGAAGCATTTTGACCATGCAAAAATTCCTACTCTTTCTGAGCAGAATCAAGAGACTCGATTTTCCTCTCCATCATTCTAGCCATGTGCATCACCTAACTACCCGCAGTACCAGGGAAATTGAACGAAGTTATAACATTGTTTACTTCCTTCAAAGAGGCAGAAAACTTATGCGGTTCTCTTAAATATGCATCTCGTTCAAGAGTCAAGTTATTGACACTCCTCTCCAAGTGATGCTTCTCGTCACGTGTCTGATCCGTCTGAAGAGCTTCCCAACATCCATATCCACTTAGAGTTAGAGCCACAAAAACTCGCCTAGCAGATAACGCCAAACTATTTAGCTCTTCCGCCAGATTCTGCTCAACAAGGTTGGAAAAGAACGCCCAATCACCCTAAAAGACGGAATCATGGCATTCACGAGAAGGGTCGTGACCACTTCTGGGACCCATTCGCAAGCCCGGTAGAGAAGAAAAGAGAGTAACATTCTGAGGAGATTCAAGAGAAAGAGAAGAGCCTACTGCAACACTGAGTTGTTGTATTCCCTGCTTCAGAACCCATGCCCTCACTTTATCCTGTATTACATATGCATAGAACACACAACTGTTATCCAGATATGCACAAAAAAAAGGGCAAACCAAAAACAAAAGATTAAAGGCAATTTCAAAATTACCAAAGGTATTTTGACGCTACTCACAGAAGCGATCTCCCATCAACAATGAAACATCTATCAGACGCTTCAAATGTTTTTATCAACCTCAATTGAAGGAACTACACCTCCAAGATAACCCAGGTGATTAACGAAGTCTACCGGCCTATTTTTTTATACGAATCCTCGAAAGAAAAATCTTCCTCTTTGTAAACATAAGTGTGATTTTTCATGAAGAAATGTTTTACTGACCAATAGTGGGGAAACAAAGGTTTGCACTTACCATTTACCCCTAACTTAGACCCGCAAATTGTAAGATGAGGCAAGAGATGAAAGGGATTAACCAAGAAGAAGCAATCCGTAAAAGGCTTCAACCCATGAAAGCCTTCAAAGACCTAGATCATCGGCAGTAAGGAGACTAATTCCCATTCTCTTGGTCGAGCCCAAGTACCATAGTGACAACAAAAGAGGTGAAAAAATAAGGTGATGAAAGGGTTCCCCTTCAGATATTCACATAGGTGTTGGTAAGCCTTTACGTACGCTTAACTCAATGGGTGAAGTTACGAATGACCCACCATCAATTAATTAAAAACACATATCTCAAAGGGGATAAAGGGTACGCGAACACCCATGGTTGTGAAGAGACATTCGAAAAAAGGAATGATGCAACCACCATACTCACCACATATCCTATCATCCTTAGAAGGAGTGATGGAACCTAGGGACAGAGCTACGTTGTTAAAAGTGTAGGCATGTGCCCTAACTTCATTTTAATTTCTCTTCCTACGTAGTATATGTACATGCATTTTTAATATCAATATAATAATGTAATATTATAATAACTATTAAAGTCATTTAAATCTCAACCTAGTTTTTTTATTCATCTAACTTTTAGATAAAACATATATATATATATATATATATATATATATATATATATATATATATATATATATATATATGTGTGTGTGTGTGTGTGTGTGTGTGTGTCTGAGATTAATTACTATACACTGTCAGTGTAAAAAGTTTTACACCGTCGACTCATCACCATCATTCGTTTGTATTATTTTATAGATTTTTAAAATAAAAGTCAAACTTCTTTTAATATCCGACGTCTATGATTAATTGACGGTGTAAAATCCTTTTACACTGTCAGTGTATTTCAATTAAACTCGCTCTCTCTCTCTCTCTCTCTCTCTCTCTCTCTCTCTCTCTCTCTCTCTCTCTCTCTCTCTCTCTCTCTCTCTCTCTCTCTCTCTCTCTCTCCTCTCTCTCTCTCTCTCTCTCTCTCTCTCTCTCTCTCTCTCTCTCTCTCTCTCTCTATATATCTATATATATATAATATATATATATATATTATATATATATATATATATATATATATATATATAATATATATATATATATATATATATATATATATATATATATATATATATATATATATATATATATATTATATATATATATATATATATATATATATATATATATATAATTTATATAGTTATTTATTTATTTTTGGTTGCTTTTATCTAATTAATTTTTTAAAAAGATACATGTACAATATTTTGCAGATAAATCTTACATATCCATTTACTATTTTTAAATATAAAGTATAGTATTCTAATTAATAAATTATTTTAAATTTGAAAATAAGAAAATTTTAAATAATCATAAATTTATATGTAAATATTATCTTCACTACTCAAATTTTCTAGCTCCGTCCATGGTGGAACCCCAATGTGAAAATTCCTCCACTTCAAAGAAAACCTTATCAAGGCTACCCTTCTTTGGTAAAAACGAACATAATGAAACAATATATAGAACCTTCCCATGGTAATGTTGGGTTCGTCAAGTTCCCTTTCACGTTCTTCAACGATTTTTTAGCCAAGTCACGTTGATGTTCTCAAGTGCAAGAAGACAAAGTTTCAAAAGAAAAAGAAATAATTGCTCAAGAATGAAGAGAAAAGAAAGGTCTAAAAGGGAAGTGACTCTAGTTCTCCATATACTTAGGGGTGGACGGCGGTCGGTTATGGGTGGGTTCGGGCCCGAAATAGCTAACCCGAGCTAATCCACGGTTGAAAAAGTTAAATCCAGTTTCACCCAAAACTAAGTTCGATTTTATCGGTTGATGGATTATCAGTTTATACGGTTCATTCGGTTAGGTTGAATCGGTTTGGACCAATAAATTCTAACCTGAATTCTATCATTCCTATAACACTAATCACATGAATACTCATTAAACTTCATTCTATATAATTAAAAGAATTAATAAACCATAAACTATTTTCATTATATTACATTTTCATCATCATCTAAGTGATAAAGTATTAGCATTATATTACAATTACATTATCATTCAAGTAATAACCTGATATACAAGTTCATTATAAGCCAAAATATTCTCAACATATTTAAGAAAAGTTAGTAGTCCAAATCATCCATATCTGCCACCATTTGAGGAGGTTTGTTTTTATCACTCATATTTTCTACAATAGATGCCTCGGTTATCGTCAATAACAACGATACACTGCAATAGAGCAAAAACTAGTTTAACATATAGTAATGTGTGAAATATAAGCAGAGAAAAAATTGCATTGTAAGATATATGATTTTACCTGGCAGCATCTACCAAAGTTGTTCTAACAACTTTAACAGGATCTATAATCCCAGCCTTCACCATATCAACATAAGTTCCTGTTTTAGCAGAATAAGCACCATAGTTAAACAACCTTCTTTTTACTACAGAATCATTTTTAATGTTAAGGTATCATAAACAATACAGCATCACAACCTTCACTGTTACTAACCTTTAGCAGCATCGAAACCCAAATTAAGATTATCTTGTTCCAACAATTTGCTGTAAATTAAAGAACCATCAAAACCAGCATTTGCAGCTATTGTAAATAGCAACACCGCCGGTTTTTAAGAATGAATGACAAACTTTGAAAACAGCAACACCGCCGGAGAGTTTTGATAGCCGTTCTTGTGCCTTTTCTTTATCAAATGTTGCAGAACTTCTCTCCATTGCTTCCCTTAACTGCACAAAGTTATAACTTAAGAACCGGTAATATTTTTATTTAAATCAAAGTTCTGTGATAAATTCATACATAGAATAAAATCATTAGGCTTAATGGCAATTTTTTAAAGATCAAAAGAAAGTAAGAGTAAAAATTTAGTACAATATGAGATTGACAAAGAAAAGTTACATGATGTTTTAAGAGATAAAAGAAGAAGACACGATAATATTAAATTAAGATGTTGTAAGGTTGTAGCCTTGTGTAAGTTCAGTACAATATGTGAGGAAGGTTTGAATCTCGTTGGTGTTAACAATAAAATGTGAGGAAGGTTTAAATCTACTAAGCCATAGCATTTATATTTAATCAAAAATTGCCACATCTAAATTAAAGTGACAGGACGAAGAGGACACTTCAAAATCAACAATTCAATCATAAAATAAAAACTTATACTATATACCAAAGATGAACTTGATCGTTGTGTCTTAGAAGCTTTCACAAGTTCTGATTTTGCTTGGGCAGTGGCTTAATGGGAATGCTCAATGTTGGATCCAATATCATCTGCAAAATGGAAATTCTCAACATCAACTACTATAAACCAGTCTAGACATATAAAACAACTTGATAGAGGATGCATAAATAACAAAAGTAAATGAAGGGTGGGGGTTGGGGGGAACTAGTTACCAATCATTGCTCCTTGCTCATGAACAAGCACGACAAGATCTTTGAAGATCTCATTTACTTCCCCAATCTGCTGCTGGACTTCTTGAATACCTTGTTCTCTTTCCTCGATGATAGCCTCATTGAAGGAAATCTCATTATCTAAGGATATTACCTCCTGTCTGCAGCATGAACAATTTAAGAGCTAAGCAACAAAAAAGATGCAAATGGCTAAATTTGAAAAAGTAGCCTTAGGATAATATAGATGCAAGTTCAATTTTTCAACAATTTAATTTCCCATGGAAGAATGTCGCCGGTGATCATTTCACAAATCTTTTGCACCACCCAGAAAACTTACAAAGAAGAAGACACGCCTTTTGGATCAATTCTTTCAACACTGCCTGAAAATCTTTGGCCAATTTAGCATCTGCTATCTTCTTGGTTGCCTGCAGATATAAAAAAAGTTTGAAAATCTCTTCTTATTTAACTTTCAAGTAAAAAGAGTTTGAGATCAAGTCACTAGTACATCAATAAATAACTACAACAAACATGGTTATTAGTATCTTATCATACATACAAATCGTATCTCAATTCAATACAAAACTTTACCCAATCGATACAAAGCTCTAGTGTGTATCTATTATGGACATGAATCTCTTCCTGAATTCCGATTCATCATGATCAATTAGATTCACTAGTATAAATCATGGTCTATGATAATGAATTGCTTCCTAAACTAAGCATAGTCCACAGCTCTTTTTTCTCAACTTTGTATAGTGAGCCACTGTTATTCATCATTTTGATTCCGATTCAATAGGTCTCCAATTCACTATTTGATTTGATAACCATACAACAAGCATTCATAATACAAGCATGGTTTTGGTTTTATTGCAGTTTAAAACCGCAATGGCAATCAGCGCGATTACATCAGTCTCAGCCATATTTTATCCATAATTTTTCATAAGACTAGAATTACAATGCAAATGCAACCACTACTGTAACAGTAAATAAAAAACTCGATCATAAGATTCATTTAAAGAAACTCGTGGTTTTTAAAAATAGATCATAAAATACCAATAAACTGATTTGTTTGCGCATGCAATCGAAATAGATAATAGAACTTCAAACTCACATTAACATCAACATGATGATCAATTTCACTAGCTTGTTTAAGTTTATCCGACGTATCCTTCACCAATTGTCCAATGTGGAGTCTAGTCTTGTGTCTGTAAGTTACAAAAATAGAGAAGGAATCAATACAATCAGTATCTTAAAATAGAAGTAACAAACAAAATTTCCGATTCATATAGTGAGAGAGTGGTGCAGTGATCTCTCACAGTTTCTCGCGGAGTTCTGGCGTGTCTTTGGGGGTTCCGAGAGTGTTGACGAGTCTTTGAAAAGTGGAGACGGCGGTGTTGATCAAAAGAATAAGTTTGTGCTTACACATTTCTGGGTCTTCTGGTCTGTAATAAAATAAGGAGATATGTAGCCTCTAGTTAACTTCATTCCTTCCACCACTTCCAACTCATTTTCCAAAGTGTTGCCATCCTGAAAACTTTAAAATCTTAGACAACTCATTTTCAGGTCGGACTTTGTTGAGAGCTATGCCGCGCTCTTCTGTGATAACCTGTTTTCAAATTCATTGTGATCATTTTCAGCATAATATGCAGTAATCCACAATTCCATAAACAGTACAAACCTTCCATGCTTTTGCAGCAAAGATCGACGAACTGACTGCGTAGGATGAGCAGTTAAAACCAGATCCACAGTCTGATTCTTCAAAGCATCAAAAACCTCTTCAGGACTATTGGTTGATATATTATCACAAAAAAAATAACTGTTGAGGATATTAGCTGATAGATAAGTTGATTATCCATAATAATCAGTAGCCCAAAATAAGGTCATTTTCACAAATGACTCCAAAAAACAAACTGAAACGAAACACAAAAATATATTAATACATGTAAAAAACATAGATATAAGTAAATCAAATGAAAAAAATACAAAAACCACAACCATCATCAAAATAATCAGTAGCCCAAAATAAGGTCATTTTCACAAATGACTCCAAAAAACAAACTGAAACGAAACACAAAAATATATTAATACATGTAAAAAAACATAGATATAAGTAAATCAAATGAAAAAATACAAAATCCACAACCATCATCAAGTATGTGATTGAGATGAACCAGCAACTGGTTCATTTCCGTTTCCAACAGCATTAGATCCATCACCAGATGTTGATCCACTAGTAGAGGGACCACCAAATTCTGCATAAAATTAAACAGAAACCAAATAATTAAATCAAAACCAAAGCCAATACATTAATACACTAAATACTCATACTCAAATACTTACATACCTGAAACAATAGTGGCAGACAACTCAAATTCTTCATTTATATTCAAGTCCTTGAATTGACTAAGTGTAGGTTTCAACCAGTCCTGTGCACAAATCAAAGCCTCTGCCATTTCAGGGGTTAGTGAACTTCTATATGTGTCTAGAACTCTGCCCCCGGTACTAAACGTGCTTTCAGAAGCGACAGTGGATACTGGACTAGCTAAAACATCCTTCACCATTTTTGATAAAATAGGGTATCTACAAGAGTTTTGTTTCCACCACATAAGGATGTCAAAGTTAAAATCATCGGCACAATTATCATCTAGATACCTCTCAAGATCATTTTTTTTATCTATTGAATCTTTTTGTTTAAGGTGCTCTTTAAAAGCTTCAACCCTTGCAAAATGAGATGGAACTTCAACATTAGGAACACCATCACCAAATGAACCACCCTCATTAGGACTAGTAGAGGGTCCATGTTGCTTTTCATGTATACCCTTGTACCAATTGAATAGTTTAAACAACTCCTTTTTTATCACATTAATCATATTAGTAAAAGGCACCGACTCGCCATTATACATATCATTAAAACACCACTCTACATATCCTAACTTGTATCTAGGGTCAAGAATCACGCCAAAATAAATAAACTTGTTGATGTTTTCAATTTCCCCCCAATATTTGTCATACTTCTTCTTCATTTCATATCCCATTGAGGCTAAAATTGTGTTCAAGTTCATGGATGATCTTTTAAGCTCACAATGTATTGAAGCTAGTTGGTGGAATGACTTATGAAGGGATACTTGTTTTGACAAAGAAAATTCCATAGTAGTATCATAGAAAATTTTGAAAAAACTTACTAGACACCTAACATTCTCCCAATCATTAAGAGTAGGGGGGCCAACTAATCCAAAAAATTCCAAATAGCTAAAATCTTCACCTTCCATTTTCTCAAATGCTGCTTGATACTTTTCAGCAGCATCTAGCATCAAATAACATGAGTTCCACCTTGTCGGAACATCTAGACAGAGAAGTTTCTTGCAATTAATTCTAGCAAACTCAATACATTCTTTGAACTTTGTAGATCTTTGGGGTGATGACCTAACAAATCTAACAGCATTTCTAATGGCAGAAATGGATAAATCATTCTGTTTTAAACCATCACGAACCACCAGATTTAAAATGTGTGCACAACAACGAAGATGAAAGAAAGATCCATCACTCATTAAACCACCCATATTATCAATCCTCTTCTTCAAATAAGCAACAACTACATCATTAGATGTTGCGTTGTCCACAGTGATTGTGGACACATTCCTTATTCCCCATTCCCTTAAAATCTCTTCAACTTTTCTACCAATTGTCTCACCCTTATGATTAAGAACTAAACAAAAACTTAGAATCCTATTTTCATACTTCCAATCATTGTTAATGAAGTGTGCAGTTAGGGTCATATAACTAAGATTCTGAATGGATGTCCAACAATCAGTGGTTAAGGCTACCCTATTGCAATCAGATTTGAAATAACCTTTCAATCTTGCTTTTTCATCAACAAAAAGTTGAAAACAATCCCTCGCCACAGTTCTCCTTGATGGAATAGTTAATTGGGGTTGTAATTGTTTGCATAACAACTTAAAGCCTTCCCCTTCAACTACCCTAAAAGCATGTTCATCTAGGATCACAAAGAGAGCAATAGCCTTCCTACAAGCTGCCAAATTAAATCGTTGGCTTGCGGCAACCAAGCCACCACCCTCTCCACCGGCAAAGGAGAGGGCAGTTTGAGTAGGATCATTTTGTGGCATCTTGGTACATACTTTTGTATGAGCAAGCATGTTAGATGTCCCATGGGTTTTTGGATCACACAAATATTTCTTATGACAGTGTTTGCAAGCAGCTACTGCTTCAATTTCATTAGGCAATTTAATAAAATGGTCCCAAGCAGGAGAGGATTTCCTAGGACCATTAGCATTTTGTTTTCTCTTCTTTCCAAGTGGAGGAAGTCCAACAACATGAATTTCATTGGCAGCAACATCAGTTGCACCAACACCAGATGTTAATGAAGAATGTTGGTTTTGAGTAACATTCTCCATTACTGAAAATTAATGAAGATTATAATCAACACACAACCAACATCATCAACTCGTTAAGTGTTTATAGGCTTAGTTTCAAAGTTTGTTAATCTTATTTTTATGTAGTCATATGTCTTAATCTTAAAGGACCTATTACCTTACACTTTTAATAAGGCATACAAAACAAATGGAGTTACTGTTATTATGCAAAATATTCAACATGATATATCGACATAGGCATACAAAACATACATAAAATAAACTAAACTTACTGTTATTATGCAAATTTCCAGCTCCTTGTATTTCTCCAGCTCCTTGCATTTCTACAGCCTCTTACATATCTCGATAAAAATAAAACAAAAGGAGTTATTAAAACAGTATATAAAAGATTAAAGCTCTTAAAAACATAAACAATGATCTAACCTTCCATTAACTCAAAGAACTCTTGAAATTACAAAACCTGAAAATACAAAATCTGAAATCAAGAACAAAGAAAGACTTAGTGTTTAGAAAGCAAATACGAACACAAAAGAACGTGATTAAGAGGGATAAGGATACAAATGATTCTCTGCTCAGTGATGATGAAGGAGGAAAGGACAGTGATGACGGCGGAGGAGAGACATAGATAGCGATTTTGTTTTACTTTTGGAGATGAAGCAAGGTGACGGCACTAAAGCTTTAGGGTTCAGAGGGGTGGACGGAGCTTTAGGGTTCAGAGAGGTGGACGACACAAGCTTTAGGGTCCAGAGGGGTGGACGGCGCAAGCTTCGGAGGGGTGGACGGCGCAAGCTTTAGGGTTCAGGGTGGACGGTGCAAGCTTTAGGGTTCAGGGTAGATGGCGCAAGCTTTAGGGTTCAGGGTGGACGGCGTAAGCTTTAGGGTTCAGGGTAGACGGCGCAAGCTTTGGAGGAGCAATCTGATTTTGTTGGGCCAAAATTCTGCTGGGTGCCAAAATTCTCCTTGATAGTAATGGAATGGATTATGTTTGAATATAATATCGGTCGGGCTCAGATTTTGTTGGGCCAAAAAATCAAAACCGAACCCGACCACACACACCCCTCTGAACCCGTTTGCAACACCCGTCCAACCCGTCAAACCGAATTAACCCGACCCGAAACAGCATCCTGCAACCGGTTCGGTTGGTTATTCTCGGGTGGTTTTTTCTTGTCCACCCCTAATATACTTATGTAGTGATAATATGACAATATGGAAAGAAAGTGTCCTATCAATAATCACATTTCTCACATGTAACACTCGAGTGTTTCAGTTCCCAAGAATGATCATAATGACACTTTCGAATAGACGTTTCACGTTCCAAACAATAGAAGAATGAAGAAAGGTGACCAGTAGTTGAAGACAAAAATCTTCAAACCCTCGCCTTGATACCCAAGGACGAGGGCTTGGAGGGAAATTGTTATGTGCCGACTATATCTCCCTCAGACCGACCACCTTGAGATAGACTGCTCCAGACTTATACTTATCGATCGACCACAAAGTCATGCTTCTGAAATCTTCGCCTCATTGCAAGACTACTTTACACCTCATCGTTGGATATTTTCATCTCAAACGCATCCAACGTCCTCCACATTTTATGGCTGAAAGATAGCGAAATCATTACCCTTCTCCCTTATGTATAAGGATGATCCCATTTCACGTAAAAAGTTTCAAACACAATTTGAATACTCTATACTCTTTCTCTTAGGGTATGTTTGGATTGGTGGTATGAGATGGAATGGAATGGAGTGGAGTGGTAATTAATGAGATTCCATTGTTTGAATTTGTAAATAATGGATGGAATGGAATGAAACATGATGAAATCCAGTCCATCCAATTCCATTCAAATCTATATTTTTTGTTCCATCCAATTTGGGTGTATGTGATGGAATAAGACATTTATAATAAAATAGTCAAACAATGAAGTGTGATCTATATTCCATTCCGCTCCGTTCCGCTCCATCATGTTCCATTCAGCTCCGCTCCGTTATGTTCCATCAATCCAAACACAACCTTAGACTTTTTTTGGATTGATGGAATCAGACGGAGCAGAGCGGAATGAGATGTAGTGAAATGATATTCCATTGTTTGGATCATTTAAAATTCGATGGAGCGTAGCGAAATGGAGTGGTATAGATTCCATTTCATTCCATCACTTAACACCATATTTCTTCCCCTCCAATTTAGACGGAATGAACAACTTGCCTTATTCCGTTTTATAATTTCCAAACAATGGAATTGGACATTCGTTCCGCTCCGCTACATTCTGCTCTGTCCCACTCCACTCCACTCCATTCCGCTTCGTTCATTTTATGATATCCAAACATAACTTTACTGATTTGAGCGTTGAGGTGTTAATCTAACAAATACTTCCTTCACTCTCCTCCGTTAAAAGTCTCACTCCGCCGCAACTTCTACACTAATTTTTATTTACATAAATATCTCGGTACCACTAAAACTTATGGACCCGAAGGATTTATCATTAATTTTAGTTTTATATATATTTGTTTATTATTAAGAAATATAAATTATTTATTACTGTTTATTAACAAAAATATTAAAACCTCATATTATACTCAAATTCAAAGCCGTGCAACGGGCTTTAAAGTATTGTATAATCTCCGCTCCATTTCAATTTCAAGACAGTGGAGAAACAGTCGGAGCTGTTTTCAATTCACTGTAATCCACGGCAGAATGTCGACGGCAGAAGCAATGGATTGCGATTCATCAAACTACAAACCCTACACACTCTCCCAAACCCTAACCAGTCACAAACGAGCAATCTCCGCCGTTAAATTCTCCTCCAACGGCCGTCTCCTCGCCTCTTCTTCCGCCGACAAAACCATCCGCACCTACGGTTTCACAAACTCCGATTCCGATTCCAACAGCCTAACCCTATCTCCCATGCAACAATACGAAGGCCACGAACAAGGCGTTTCCGACTTAGCTTTCTCCTCCGATACTCGTTACCTCGTCTCCGCCTCCGACGACAAAACCATCCGGCTATGGGACGTTCGGACGGGGGCGCTAATCAAGACTCTTCACGGCCATACTAACTATGTTTTCTGTGTTAATTTCAATCCTCAGTCGAATATCATCGTTTCGGGGTCGTTTGATGAGACTGTTAGGGTTTGGGATGTTAAGACAGGGAAGTGTCTGAAGGTTATTCCTGCACATTCTGATCCTGTTACCTCCGTTGATATTAATCGCGACGGGTCTCTTATTGTTTCCAGTAGCTATGATGGTCTTTGCAGGATTTGGGATGCTTCTACTGGTCACTGTATGAAGACTCTTATTGATGATGAGAATCCTCCTGTTTCGTATGTCAAGTTTTCGCCCAATGCTAAGTTTATTCTTGTTGGTACCTTGGATAACAATCTGGTAACATCTCTCCTCTCTCATTAACTCAATTTCGATTTTGTTATCATTTAGTCTTGTTTTAAATTACGGTAGTGCTGTGTTTCATTGATAAAATGATAGATAATTGCAGTCAAATGTAGTCAATATGAGTCTAATTGAATGGAGAATTGCAGTCAAATATAGTTCATATGATTCCATTTGAATCGGTAAATGGATCAAACCCAAACTCCACCAAATGAATAGAGAATTGCATTCAAATATAGTTCATAGGATTCCATTTGAATATAGAATTCCATTTGAATATAGAATTCCATTTGAATATAGAATTCCATTCAAATATAGTTCATAGGATTCCATTTGAATATAGAATTCCATTCAAATGTTGTTGTTGATTTAACCCCAATTGGAATTGCATTTTGGGGTAAGATATAAAAAGCTATGATGTCTGAGGCAACAATCTTCACTGCAGGCCCTTTTGATTATACTTTAAAATTTTTTTGTAAAAAATTAGTACATTTTATCAAAATAAAATTTGTGTGTGTGGGATGCCATGGCTACATAAGTCTGTGTTTGGACTGATGAAGTGCAATGGAATGAAATAATGTTATGTTCGATTGTTTGGATTTGGATTTGGTAAAAAGAGGATGAAATGAAGCGGAATGATGGAATGCAATCCATCCAATTCCATTATTTACCCTCATTTTTGTTCCATCCGAATTGGGATATCTGTTCTGCTCCGCTGTGTTCCACTTCGACCCATTCCGCTCCACTCCGCTCGGTTCATTTTGAAATATTCAAACATAGCCTAATGGATCGAAAGGGCTTCTCCAAAGTGAACGGCATACTTTAAAGGATATAGCGAGTAACGTCAATCGTTGATCAACAAATGAAGTATAGATATGTAGGTTACATCATAACAAATTACAAGTGTGTTAAAATATCAACTGTTAATTTTCTCACTTTTCACTTAGTGGCTTTAGAAGATCCAAATCCTATATAGCTATGAAAAACTTGAATGAATTATGTAACTGTATGCTGTTGGGTTTCTTAAGTGGAGTCTATTCTTTGTGCAATATTATGTTTTATATCAGGGTAAAATGGCTTTATATGACTAATCATTTTTGCTTCTCATAATGTATAGTTTATTTGAGTAGTCTATTGGCTATGGGGATATCTTTTCTTATTCTTCACCTTTCAATGTGTTTTTGGACTTCGTAAATGCACTGAAGGTCTCTCTGGAAGGGATTGGCAAACAAGTACTTAGTTTGGTTTTCCATGTTATGATTGACTTACATGGGAATTTTTCTGTTCCTGCAGAGGCTTTGGAACTATTCTACTGGGAAGTTTATGAAATGTTACACTGGTCATGTTAATTCAAAATTCAGTATTTCGTCCTCATTTTCTACAACTAATGGGAAGTATGTTGTTAGTGGTTCAGAAGATAGTTGTATATACTTGTGGGATCTGCAGTCGAGGAAAATTGTACAGAAGATGGAAGGTCATACAGATACAGTCATATCTGTCTCATGTCACCCTACGGAGAACATGATTGCTTCGGGAGCTCTTGGTAATGATAAGACTGTCAAGATATGGACTCAACAGAAAGACTGATTCAATTTGGATCTGGGCTAATGTTCCAACATATTGGTGTGAGTTGAGATAGCATTAACTTACTCATCATTTTGCAGTTTGAGAAACTCTATAATATTTGTTTTTGAGATCATTTTGCAGTTGATCGATGAAACATGAATTTACGGAAAAAAATGACGTTTTTATGAAAAGAAACGTGAATTTAGAAGTAAAAAGTGCTTGTGCTCGAAATTAGAGGTTCCCTAGCTCAATAATGTTGGGTTCATTTATCCTAGTGCATTAGACACGTTTCTGCGTATTGTTCTGAAAAGAATATTCATCACCATGTCTTGACATGCATAAGTCTTAGGATTAATTTTCTTACACTAAGTCATAATAATTTATTTAATTAAAAATGCAAGATATGATAAATTAATTATCATATCCTAATAGTTTTTCTCCAGTCTTTAAGAAATTCGAAGATATGTTTTCTGACAGAGGCAATTTGCTCATCTCCAAAGAAGGATATTTTGTGTGATCTCTAGTCATTTTGAGTTTGAAGCTGTGTTGTAAATATAATAATGACATCTACATAAACCTGTGAAATGAGTATTGTTGTGGGTCCTGAGAACTTTTTTTAAAAAGTGTCTATAATGAGATTTACTCCCTCCGTCCCATATTATAAGCAAATTTCACCTTTTTAGATTCATTAAATAATTAATGTATCTGATTTATATAATAAACCAGATACATTAATTATTTAATGAATCTAGAAAGGTGAAATTTGCTTATAATATGGGACGGAGGGAGTATTTATTTGGGTAATACTAACTTGTGTCCCAAAGTCACATGTTAAGTAATTCATAAATAGAAAGTTTATATTGGAAAAAGTAATGAAAACATTAATTATAAAATTTTGATACTCCCTCCGTTTCTTTATAATTGTCACTTTCTTGAGAAAAATATGTTTCTTTTTAATTGTCACCGATTAAGTTCAATGTAGTATTAATTGCTCTTTTGTCAAAATTAAGAAGAATTATTGTGTGAAAAGTAATAACAATGATTAGATTTTTTGATATGTGTAAAAAGTTAAAAAATGACACTTAAAAAGGAACGGAGGGAGTAAAAGTCATATACAAGTTCGAAGAAAATATTTCTACAATTAGTTTTTAACGTGTGTCCCTAGGACACAAATTATCATTATCCTATTTATTTTTATCTAGTTTGCATGACATGTCTTCGGCTCTCTTTCTCGCAAATCCCCTAGATGCCAACATGTCACCTAATTAAAAAAAATTCTAATTTATTGTTAACGGACCAATTTCGATTAAGGGAGAAGGTCAATTTCGATTAGGGGACCTGTCGGAGACTCCTCGATAGGATGATGGACGAGTCCGTAGGTCGACACCTGTAAGCCTCGGTCGAAGTCGAAGGTTTTGAGCGGTGAAAGAAAACGTGGCCACTCAAAGAGATCGTGGGTAGTTACTCGCCAAGATGGGGGAAGTGGATCGACGCGTGCATCATGAGAAGGTTTTGTAATCTCCATATGGTTATTTTCAACAAGTATTTAAGCCAATGTTAGGTGAAATTCTAGAGGTGACAATTTGAACATTTGCAGTAGGGGTAAAGTTTGAAGTATCAAAGCGTTTACGAGAAAAAAGTCACTCTCCTCACAAAAATGTATTTTGCCTCCACTTTATATTTACAAGTCATTTAATCTTGTAAAGTTTACCTTTTGTCTTTCTTACTTTACCGTTTATACGTTTATTTTTACCCTTAATTTTTACTACGTTTCTAACTCATCAAGAGTTGCATCTACACTTTTTAAACCTTTCAAGAACATTATTTACCAAAGAATCATACACCCAAACACCAAGTCCAAGACTTTGTAGTTGGTCCTGCAAGTAACTCTCTTATAGGAAGGCTAGAGATTGTTGAGCAAACAACAAATTGGCACACCCTGTGGGACCTCAACAATGTTAAGTTGTATGCGATTGCGCAGTGGAAAAATGACGTCTCCTAGACCCCGCGAAGAAACGTCTTCGGCGGGAGACACAACGACCCCCCAGGCCGCCAACTCTAGTGTGGCGTCGACGGTTTCAACAACGTTTATAGGACCAATTCTGGCGCCGTGTCAGCCACAAACGCCGACACCAACAACCATGGGAACTATGGGGCAACATATGCCCAATTACACGGTTCTCATGCATAGAACGTTGGGAATGCCGACGGAGTTTATGACAAATATGCATAACCTCGGTTTGACTTACAATGATACCTCGTCATCGCCATTCCTTTGTTACCAGGGTTTTGGACCTTTGGCAACCCCATTTGGTCGACCCCCAGGTTTCAGATTGACGTCTGAATCAGTTCCAACTTTTACGTCAAGCTCTATTGTCGTTATGAGACAACAGATGGATGAAAGCAACCATGAAATGGTACACATGCTAACTCAGCAAATATATACTATATTGAGGTCGTTGATCCAGGATTCAACGCAGAGTTATCAGTAGTTGGCAACCCAAATGACAAGGATTGGAGATTTTTTGGGAGCTCCAAGGGCTCAAGTTCGTCGGAATCCCACGCCTCCTCCTCAACCAAAAACACCGGTTCGACAAGAAGAGATGACAAATGATATTGTCGAACAGGAGTATCAGGAATTCGAACACATCCCAAGGGTGGCATGAAGGCCCCCCTGTGGTACTGGTTAACCGTAACCAGGATCCAGACCAGGTGGTTCGACAAGTTCGATACGATGCAACCATGGGGGAACAAAACCTAGAGGCTATCGTCGAGTGGATCATAGTGCGAAATAGAGTAAGTCTTTCCCTCTAGTGACCGACGTACTCTTCGCCTCTACCAGATTTTGTCTTACAAACAGAATTACCAAGGGGATGAAACGTCCCTAAATTTACTAAGTTCACTGGGGATACTAAAGAATCCACCGTCGAACACGTGGGATACTTCCCAAGTTCTTTAACAAAAAAACGCGTTTACAAGGTTCACGACGCTACCTCTACAGTTGATCAAACGTGGACACAGTTAGAGAGGTTGTTCCATGAATAATTTTACACGGGACAATCAAAGATCAACCTCAAAGAACTAGCTAGCATTAAGCGAAAGGTTGTTGAATCAATTGATCAATATTTGAACAGGTTTAGACTGCTAAAAGCACGATGCTTTACTCAAGTCCCTGAACACGAACTAGTCGAGAGGCAGTTGGAGATCTAGATTATTCTATAATGAAAAAGCTGGATACTCAGTATCTGAGAGATATGGCCCAATTGGTCGATAGAGCTCGACGTATCGAACGCCTAAAAGCTGAGAAGTCTAAGGCGGGTCGATATCATAAGAAAGAAAAAGTGTCTTACATTGCGGTCGAGGGAGTTTCTTCCAATGACGAAGATATAGTCGACAAAAGTGAGGTTAATGTGGCAGAACTTAAGCCCAGACCTCCGTATGCGTGTAAGGTGTGGAAGCCGTCAAATGGAAAAAACTCGGTTGAACCAGAAAAAACAGACAAATATGTAGCTAAGACCTATACTTTTGACGTGTCTAAATGCGACAAAATCTTTAATCTATTAGTAAAAGATGGTCAGATTATCGTCCCTCAGGGTTTAAAAGACCCCCCCTAGAAAAAAAGAAAAAAAAGGGATTCTGTAAATTTCATAATTTCCTTGGTCACAAAACTTACCAATGTGTTCTTTTCAGGGATTTGATGCAGAAAGCTCTGAAAGAAGGAAGACTCCTGTTTGGCGAAAGGACAAAAATGCAGGTGGATTCTGACCCTCTGAAGGCGGAAGAAGCTTTGTACACAGATCTTCTTGAGTGCATGATGGTAGAGACTGCTGATGGTCTCATTGAGGTTTCCAAGGCAACCTCGTTAGCTGAATAATTCGAAGTAATGATGGTCAAAACTACTGAAGGTTTCAGAAAGGAGGACGAAAGGAGGCTCTAGTCGGCCTACCCTCAGCTTGGCGAAAGCTTATCAGACTTCCAGGAGAAGTGTAAGGGAAATGGGTCAAAAGCTCTATTATGCCCAAAATGTAGCGCGGTGTTCGACGAGAAAACCATCGAAAGACTGAAGGTCGACAACAAGATTGTGAAAGAGGAAAAACCTGCTGTCCCACGATTTGTGTTCGACAGGCATGAAGCCCCTCGTGGGAACGAAGATTATAGAAGAAAGTTTCAGCGTTCCCGATCAAAGACTTTAACTCCTCCAACTGATGTTCCATGGGAGAAATGGACAGAATCCGTCAATCAGAAAGGGGGCAAAAAGCCAAAATGGAGGGTGTTGGAGAAAGAGACAACATCTCCAAAGAAGAAAAGAGGCTACACAATCTCTTCTAACTACAAGGGAAAGAATCCAATGACTAGGACACAATGGAGACGCCACCAATGAAACAAAAAAGCTGGGAAAGTCGTTACCACTCCACAGTCGAAGACTTCGGAGACTGCTGGATAAAAGGAACAAATACCGATGGCCGGAGGACCAGGAAGAATGATGGCCAATCAGACAGTGACCATGACCTTCGACTCGAATGGAAAGAAAGCAGTGATAGATAGTCAGAATGTGGAATGTTCGTCGGAGATCGAGAGGCAGCCACGAAGTGAGGTAAAATCGAAGGAGGATGAGCCTGAGTATTCCCCCTAACTAGAGGGAGAAGCACCTAAATATTCCCCTCAATCAGATGAGGAATTCGACGAAGACATGTATGACGAAAACAACAATGATATTTATGGTGATGATTTCGTCGTAAACTGTGAAATTGTGTCGGTGCTACCAGCTAAATACGACATGGTGTCTGAGGTTTCTGAAACAGAGGGAGATTTTGTTTCGGAGGAAAACCTTTATGCTACTTTGTCATGAATAGCGGCGTGATGGAAGAACAAAAAGCGATGTTTGAAAGGCCTAGTCCTGGGATGATGTATAACATAAAATCGTTGTTCATCAGAGCTAAGATTGATGGAATGACGGTGAATAAGGTTTTTGTCGACGGGGGTGCTGCAGTCAATCTAATGCCCTAGACTATGTTCAAGAAAATGGGAAAGGGTGACGAAGATCTCTGACAATACAACATGGTCCTCTCAAATTACGAAGGAAAAACTGTTGTTCATAAACAAACACTTTTTCATCTACAACAAACTCTTTTTCATCTGCAACACTACGGAAAACTGTCTCTACTCACTATGAGTGAATCGCATAGAGGAACAGTCGCTAACATAACAACTTATGTAAGTGATTATGTAAAAACATATTTTTCTAACATTTTTTTTATGAAGTAACTTATTTTGTTGTTTATTTTGTAGGATGTTTCTAGGTTTCGAACTCGTGCCCACGAATTTGTTGCCATCGACGAGTTGATTCAACCTTATGTCGAACTCGCCGGTTTTGGACATGTTAGAAAAATCATGCCTTGGTCGGTTGATACTAAATTTATTCTAGCTTTATGTGAAATATGGTGTCCCAAGACACACACATTTTGGTTTCAAACCGGTGAATGTACCGTGACATTAGAAGATATCTACATGTTACTGGGACTGCCTATCGAGGGTAAGACGGTAAATGGGAAAACCAACTATGCGAATTCAATTTGCATGGAACTCTTGGGTGCTGACTTGTTAGATGATAACTCGAGAGGTCAAGATATACTCCTTTCATGCCTTAAGACATATTACAATAACTTACAGTTAGATGAAAATTCTACCGAAGACACTTGAATAATAAAAACTAGGTGTTATATTATGATTTTAATTTATTTATTTTGATTTTCCAAAGGTAGTGGTTCTAGTATGCATGTTATGTATTTACCTTTATTAAGACATGTAGATAGAATAAGAAGTTACAGTAAGGGGTCTGCTTGTTTGATTTATCTTTATAGCTCTTTGTGTAAAAATGCACACAAAGACACATCTACATTTTCTGGATATGTTGTTTTGCTCCAAGCATGAGGTTGGTCCAGACTACCGTCCCTAGCGCCCGTCAACCACAACCCATTCACATTCCCGTACGCACAAAAGTAAGTTCTTAATAATGGACTATATTTACTTACTTTATCGATTATTATCTCTAAATAATATATTTACTTTCTTGGTGCAAATGGTCGGATCGTGGTATGAGTTACAACATATGTTCTAGACACTATATTACCCAGTATCGCAATCTCTTGGATCACCTTCAACCAGCAGATGTATTACCATTAACCGAATTAATTCGTAATAATTTGTTTTTTAATATCATCCATTTTATAATCTAATATATTTTCACATTTCAGTTCATTTGGCGTCCATATCTAAACTTGGGTCATGACCATGAAATCAACGAATAAGATGCAGTCGTTTGGACTGCATGCACACTGATAATATGATTCACCAATGTGGAGTTGCACCATAATAATCGTGTTAAATTGCAGTTTGGTATACTTCAACACATCCCAGATCCCCCGACAAACCTCGGAGAATGACATCAACGAAAAGTTAACGACCAATGAAACTTTAACCATTGGCAAAGCTTCGCTAGATCTGAGTGTTAAAAATGGAAGCACCGACCATGTCTTAACTGACGTTGTAATGCCAACTGAAGAAAAACCAACTCGTAATTATATGGCTTGGTACATATCGGTTGGATTTGAGTTCCTCGCCGATGATATGTACCTATACAACCCATTTTAGGTAACTTATGCACAAGAAGGTTCAACATCTAACCCCCAACAACATTGCCAGACCGTTACTCACAACCCCCTATCCATCAAAATTTTCGGTCCACAAACAGACAACCTACGGCCTTAACATGCCAAACACCTAACCATAATACCAAGAGCATACCCCGTACCACCACCAACAAGTAGATCATCATCAAGACACCCAACATAGCTATGCACCCAACACATCACCCTACCATAGTCGCCTTAGCCAAAACACTCAGCGATCATTTAACACCAACCGTCCCTCCTCATACTATAGCCAAGAAGCCCAAACATCAAAAACCCAAACATGCAATAATCATATGGCTACCAAACACCATAAAAATCATTTCAAGCTTTCCTCGATGCATCATTCACATCAATGTCGCCCTTCAATCGTCCTGGTCGCCCTCCAATAACTCAAACACAACCCAACTACTCTGGCATGGGTCACAAACTCAGCTATGGCGATATCGCTTCATTGCATACGCACGACTACGCGAATTTGTTTGAATATCTTAGGGAATCTCCTGTAGGTGGTGGTGATGTTTCTGGGCCCTCAAATCCTCAAACATCTGGGGTGAATCATCAACATGGGTTAGGGCCACGCGTTCGGGTAGCTAGGGGCTATGGTACCGGAGGTCGGTTAGGTCATCCCGGTCAACGACATTAGTCTTTTTGGTATTCGTATGTAAACACATATTAACATTAATACCAATTGGTCCGATTTCAACTTTTACATAAAATGTACATTGTTTTTCAAAAAAATACGCAACACACACACATACATGTCAGACCAATTGGAGCATCCTCTTAAACCTAACACACAGACGCCAATTGGATTGGCAGCACTAGGTGCATAAGCCAATCCAATTGGCGCCACCTCTTTAACTTAGAGAGCAGACGCCAATTCATCTGACACCAGTTCTTCAAAGTGGGGTTGTTTGAGAATTAATTTGAAAAGTGGTTTATGTTGAGAATTTTTTTGAAAAAATTGGTTATTTGAGTAAAAAATTCGCAATCGGAAACTTACAAGAAAAGATGCATTGTCCAATTTAAATTAAGGTTTGTATCAATTATTATTTTTAATCGGAAACAATATAGGTAATCTGACCCTCATATCAATTATTAGTGAAAGTGTCATTTATAATTTTGGTATTATAATTTTTCACATTACTCTAATTTAATTTAATTTTTAATAAAAAAATAATAAATGGTACTCAGATCGATAATGACGATTTTTCCTTGTACTCTTTCTCCTAGTATTCTTGATTTGTCACTTTGATACTTGAAACGAAAGTCTCGTTTGTCATTATTTGTTATACTTATAAGATTGTTAGAAAATTCATTTGAATCGAATGGACCGAGGCTAGAATCGTGAACGAACCACTTTCCTTATAAGTATTTCAAGCACTCTCAAATATCTTAGAGTTGGAACACATGAATACCTAAGATAATTCAACATATACTCGAGTTTGCACAAGACCGATGAAAACTCGAATGTAGGGGAGATGAAATCCCGAATTTTGTGGGAAGAATATATGCTTTTCTGAATCAGAAATGCTCAATTTAGAGGCCAAACTAATGTTGTTATATAAGGCTGCGACCCTTGATGAAACACACACTTTTAGCAACACTTTTGCTAAGTGTTGCATTGTTTCGCCTACAACAACACTTTTCAAACGTTGCACCGTTTCGCCTACAACAACATTTTTATCAAATGTTGCGTTGTTTCGCCTACATCAACACTTTTACCAAATGTTTTATTGTTTCGCCTACAACAAGAGCTTTTAAAACTTGTACCGTTTTGTATTCTGCAACACTTCATGAAGTGTTGCCTATTTTCAAATTCAAAGATACTACAACACTTCACAAGTGTTGTCTATTTCTAAATTCAAAAATTAATCTTCACTTCAATATTTTACCTTCATTTTAGAAAACACTCAAAATTATTAATTATTAATAATTTACCACATGTTCACCTTTAATATTTCTAAGATACGTAGAAAGATTGAATTTTCTAATCCAAACAAAACCAAAAATAAAAAATGAAACAATAAAATATTTTTTTAAAATATATATATATATATATATATATTACTACAATAAAGTATTTAATATTTTTTCCACTGATCAAATTTAAAGAATTAATGTATTGGTTTTTCTACCGAGATAACCCAGTTTTTCAAAAAAATTCCCAAAATACCCTAGGTTTCAGAAAAATTCCCAAAGTACCCCACTTTTAGGAGGTGTCGCCAAATGAATTGGCGACTCCTCTTAAAAATTGAATGGAGGCGCCAATTCAATTGGTGACACCCTTAAAAAAGCCTCAAATGACAAACCCTCCAACATGAAAGTTGTAGATATTTTTAAGACAATGAATTTGGACATAAAGTTTGCATCATTTGGATTTTTTATGAGAAAGTTATGGGCAGTTGAAGTTGGACTTCTGATTTTTTCAACTATTATCTGACCTATAATGTTTTGTATTATCGCATGTGTTTCTTTTAGAATTATGAAATTTTGTCCAACATAACAATTGAAGTAGACATCTTAAAGTTTCCAATGCACTTGGTCCCACCTCAAAATAATTAAAAATGAGTGAGTTAGGTCCTTGCGAAGTTGACCTAAAATTAGGGTTTCTGTCAAAATGACCTATAATGTTTTGAAATGAATGATGAGCTTCCAAGTTTCAAATGGATTTTTGATGAACATGAAAGTTGTTCATATGGAGACTCTTCTTAAAACTTGAATGGAGGCGCCAATTGGATTGGCTAGGGCAGGTGCCCTAGCCAATCCAATTGGCGCCTATGTGTAGGTTTTAAGAGGAGTCGCCAATTCAATTGGCGACTCCCTCATAAAATGCCTTTTTTGTCTTATAAATAGATGCGTTGTGTGACCAATTGTTTCACAGCTCATATAATCATTTGGCTATCATGTTTGGTGTTCGTCGCCGATACGGTAAGGTGATTTATGCGAGAGACAAACCTCAAATGTTGATGCTATTTTGGAACATCACCACGTTCGATCAACTGAAGAGGGAGCTGGTTCGATGGTTAGATGGGAAAATACCAGAAGGGGAAAAATCATAAGTATTGAGAGACTTGACAGTATCTTAGGTTGGGTGCGAATGAAGACTGATAAGGATGCTAGGGAAATGATGTTCGGTCGAGACGACATTAATTTGATTGTTGTAATCAGTTAGAATTATTTATGTTTTCAGATGTTTTGTACTGATGTTTGCTATGAAACTCGTTGTAACAAGAACTTAATGATATATAATGATTGATTGTTACAGAAATACAATGTTACAAAAAGCTTAAGATCTAGATGATGCTCCTTAATTGGGACAATTGTTTTTGTTGTGTCCTGGTTAACGACAGATACTACATAATCTTATCATTTTATCTGTGGAATCCATCTCTGTTCTGATACGTGTGCTGTTTAGCCTTCCTTTCTTCTTTCTACGGATCTCTTCATTGTGCCAAACAATATCTCCTTCATATGGAGGCCAGTAATCCTCCATTGGTAGTACTGAGAAGCTTTGAGTATATACATTCATGATGGTGTTGGCCTTGTACACATCAGATAAATGGTTGTAAGCGTCTTGACGAGTATAAGCGCATGCTGCAATGACATGGAAGCAAGGTATGCGGAAGGCCTGGAATTTTCCACAATCGCACCAACTTCTGTGTAGTCTAACATCGTAGGCTAAATTTGGTCTCCCCTCGTTGTTGCCCATTGTTTCCTGGACGCTGAAATTTTGTCTATGACGGTCAAAGACTGTTACAGCGTGTGTCGTAGCTTTGATGCTCTCCTCTTTCATGACCTTCATGCAACACTCACTGAATACTTGCCCGGACATTAACACTGCACTCCATCTTTCACCTCTGGTTGCGAACATAGAAGCCAACGTATAATAGGTTGATCTTACCAAGGCGGTTATTGGCAGATTTCGAATTCCTTTGAAAACCCCGTTCATGCATTCCACAATGTTTGTTGTCATGTGGCCCCATCGACAACCACCGTCAAATGCTCTTGTCCACTGCTCTACTGGTATGTTATTTATCCATCTCCCTGCGTCTTCATTAGACAGTCTAATTTCATCACGATAATATTGAAATGACGGTTGAGTTAAAGCATACCCAACATTCACCACCTTCTTGCGAAGATTCTTATCTTTTATAGCACGCATGAAGTTTTGTGCAATGTGTCTGATACAGTAGACATGTGTAGAAGGAGGATCATGCCATCCGTTGTCATGGTTGTTGTAGGCACTCTCAATGGCATCATGTCTATCAGAAATCAAACATAGATTGGCTTGTGGAGCCACATGCGTTCTGAGATGTCGAAGAAAGAAACCCCATCCACCAGCCGTTTCACCTTCAACAAGAGCAAAGGCAATGGGAAAGACATTGTTGTTATCGTCTTGTGCAACCGCCATGAGCAAAGTACCCTTGTATTTTCCGTATAACCAAGTGCCATCAATTTGAATAATAGGTTTGCAGAAAGCGAAACCTTTGATGCACGGGTCAAATGCCCAAATGGGACGGTGAAATATTCTATTACCTGTAGCACAGGTTCCGTCTGGCATCATTGTTGGCACTGTCTCCATAATTGCCACAGTTCCTGGGACATATGTTTTTAGTGCCCATAGAAACTGTGGCAATTCCTTGAATGAATCCTCCCAGTTGCCGAAAACCTGTTCAACAGCCTTTGTCCTCGCAATCCATGCTTTCTTGTAAGATGGAGTATAATTATATGTTGTTCGGATATGGGATATAATTATACTCACCTTCACTGATGGGTCTTTATTTACCAATGGCAGAATGTCTTGACATATCAAAGCTGTACTCAGTTTACGGTGATCTTGTTCAACGTTAGTTGCAACGCAACTGTGCGGTGGGTCTATTGAAGCGATCTCCCAAGAGTCATTTTTCTTCTTGTAAGACGCAGCCAAACGAAACTTACAAAGCATGTTACGACATTCGATAACATACCTTCTAGAATCAGTGCGTTTCACTGTAAAGTCAGCAAAGTTGTTCATGTGGAATTTTTTGATCGCCAAAACACATTCTTCTTTGGTACGAAACATGTCTCCCACCTTTAATTCGCCTACTGGTCTCGGATACGGATTATAGAAGACACTGTCGGATGTTTCATCGTCGTGAAGATCCATATTTGTCATATGTTGAGGCGGATTGTAGACATGACTAGGAGGTATTGGTGGTGGTTGATCATCATCTTCATCGTCGTTGTTCAGCATGTGATCAACCTGTATCTCGGTCTCCTCTTCTTCTTCATCAACAACGTCGACTTCTACTTCTGCTTTTGGGTTGAGTTCATTTGACCATTGTGCATCATCTGCATCATCTTCATCCTGATCGGTTAGTTGAGACTGTTGAGATGGTATACATGGTTGTAGAGTAATGTACAACTCGATACAATTGTTGCCTGAATGTTCATGACTAACAAACATGTATTCAACATCTTCATCGTCTCGTACCTTAAGGGGGAAAAACTTGCATTGACCATTCTCAAAAAATATTGGATTTTGATATGTAATCTTTGACACAATACCCGATCCTATAAAGGATTGTATTCTTTTTTTCAAATGCAAAAAGGTTGCATTTATCTTGATCGTGATTCTAATGGTATCAGTGTTTCAAAAACAAAAACCATGACGCTCAGACTCAAAAGTTTCACCGTTGCAGTGAACATTGACACTGTATAATGATGAAGATGACATTGTGGAGATGAAAACTATTTTCCTACTGCAGATGAATGTGAGTGAAGTGTCTTGGATGTTGATAGTAAGACACTTAAATAGATGGTATCAGTGTCTCATATGCTAGCTAGTTCTGAGATGATGTGTCGAACATGCAAGCTAGTCTGAGATGATGTGTCGGACATGTAAGCTAGTTCTGAGATGATGTATCAGTCATGCAAGACAGTCTGAGTTGATGTGTCAACCATGCAAGCTATCAAGAAGTGACTCTTCAGCATGTAGGAGACAAGATAGCCACGTGTCGGACATGTAAGATAGTTCTGAGATGATGTGTCAGTCATGCAAGACAGTCTGAGTTGATGTGTCAACCATGCAAGCTATCAAGAAGTTAGTCATCAGCATGCAGGAGGCAAGACAACCACGTGTCGAACATGTAAGATAGTCAGAGATGATGTGTCAGTCATGCAAGACAGTCTGAGATGATGTGTCAACCATGCAAGCTATCAAGAAGTTAGTCATCAGCATGCAGGAGACAAGACAGCCACGTGTCGGACATGTAAGATAGTCAGAGATGATGTGTCAGTCATGCAAGCCATCAACAAGTGACTTGTTCAGCATGCAGGAGACAAGACAGCCATGTGTCAGACATACAGATGGTGTTGCCAAATGGATTGGCGCCTCCACTTAATCCTTGTACATGGTCGCCAATTCAAGTGGAGACACCATGCATTCAGACTTCGAAACCAAGCATTCAGACCTAGCCTTGCATGCATGTCCCTATGGAGGCTCCAATTTGAATGGCGACCCCTCTTTAGGATTGTACATGGTCGCCAATTCATATGGAGACACCATGCAAACACAAATTTTCATGCTCTCTTCCATTTGCCTATAAATACATCCACTCCTTCAACACTTCTTCCACACCAACATTCTCACTACTTCCTCTACAATACTTCTTTTACAATTTCATCTTCAAAACATCTTCTAGTTTCATCTACACCAACTCCCCAACAATATGTCTTTACTCACAATGGGCGAAGCACACAGAGGAACAGTTGCAAACATCGCAACATATGTAAGTTTTTTCTTTTGTTATCTTTTTATCTTTCATCTTCACCAACCCCATTTTATTTTGAAATACCAACTTAGTCAAGTGTTATATTATTTCTATTATAGGATTGTCGCAACCTGAAAAATACAGTGTGCGAAAAAAACAACCGGCGAAAGAAAATGACAGAAGAGTCACCACCGTGCGTTATTTATCCCAAAGGAGGGAAAGGAAACGCTCGAAGTAAACCTGAAAAGAGGAAAGGAAAAGACAAGGTCTCGCAACCAAATCTTGGGTTCGGGAGTCGGTTATGCGAAGGGAAGGTATTAGCACCCCTACTGTAACACCTCAAAATTTGCCCTCCTCTCTTGGGACTAGCTTAGCATATTGCATTTCATTTTTGTAGGACATTAAGCATTTGCATTATTGCATATCATGTGAAAATAGATAAGTCATCCTCCTAAGTCTTTCTCAGAAGATAGAAAGGTTGAGAGATTCATGCCTGAGGGTCTTATTGAATTGATCAATCACCTGGGGGTTTGTGCTTCAATTAGGGTTTTATTGGTTCCTCAAGGAGGTTGAGTATTATCTTGTTGGCAAGGGTACATCATCATCATCATGGTTATGTCCTTATCAAAGGGGTTCATTGTGCCTGATCATGTTCTTTAGGATTAGGGTTTTGACCTCTGGTCAACCCTAATCAATGGCATTCTCCCAACCAGGGATTCTCAAGGAGATGAGGTCTTTATTGAGATGGAGATCCTCATATTGATTTTATTGAGCTTGTACAAGCTAGGGTTCATTTTGGAGCCATTTCCTCAAGTGGTTGAGGCTCAGGCTGATCAGAGCACTTCTAAGTCATCTGTCAACCAAAAAGTCAACAGAAAGTCAACTGAAGGCTATGAGGTGGATAAATGAGTTTCAACATCTCATTCATGTTCAAAGGGGGTTCATTTGTCATTACAAACACATATCTTGAAGAATTTGAGGCCAAATCAAAACTTTCCAAAAATGGAAAGTGACCTTTAATTGAAAGTTTCCAAAAATGGAAAGGTTTTGGTTCAAATTCAACTTGATCTTACATCATCAGAGGGGCTTCAAATGAATTTTTGTCCAACATCAAAGTTGAATATCTCTCTCTCCCATTTCCAAAACGTCCAAGATCATGAATTTATGATGAATGGTTGAGGAGATATGATCAAATCATTGTCAAGTGTGCATGGGACTTCAAAAGGCCATAACTTTTGACTCATAACTCCAAATTGAGTGCTCCTTTTTGCCAAATTCTTCTCATGACATGAACTTTCCAAATCATTCATCACATTACATGAAATTTGAACATATGATCATTTGCTTACCCATGAAGATTTTGGAGGGAAATTCATAAATTCAAAATTGGTGCATCATGGGAACTAATCACCATTGCCATTGTGTTAATTGGAAGTTTTTAAGTGGATTTAACCATGCAATTGGCACTGTTCACGTATGCATGCTTCACACACCACCAATTTTTCAAGTTTTGCCAAAACACCTTATTTTTGCTAATTACCACTAACCATTGCTAATTAACATTTTCAGTGTGATTAGTACAGCATATATATACATAATCATAACAGAATTTGGGGTTTTTTCACCATTTCTAGATCCAAATTCTCTCTCCCTCCAAAATTTTCTCTCAACCAAAATTCAAAATTCTTCCACATAACATTGAGTTTTTCTTCCATATTCTGGTTCTATGATCTTGATTTAGTGCAGATCCAGCTTTGTTTTGAAGGATTCGTGTGGAAATCAAGCATGGCAAGTTCATGAAGGTGAAGATGGAGTTTCAAATTTGTGCAAGATCTAAGCATCTCCAGGCCTCGATTTCAACTTCAGGATTCATAACAAGTGTTCAGGAGTGGATCTACACAAGTGCCAAGCCTTGAATCTGCTACTGCCATTGTTGGAGCTTCAAGAGGTCAAAATTTCGCATCTCTTAATTCCTGTTTTTATGTACATAATCTTGTAGATCGTTGCTTGCTGATTCCGCTGATATAAAGAACATGAAATTTGGTGCATTATTCATGGAGATATGATGATTTGAATGTTTGGATCCATAATTTTCCTTTCTTCGATTTGCATGATTCTTTAGGAATTAGGTTGAAATAATGGTAGATTTGGATTCCTCATGTTGCAAGCTTTCCATTGGTGTATGAATTTTAAAATTCTGGAAAAAAATTTCGTTGTGAACAGTAACAACCACCGTCTTCATGAAGAAGACGGTGGTTTCCGCCACTAGCGTCCACCTAGCGTCAGCATAGCGTCCGTTTCTGCATTTGGCTAGGGCACTGATGAAACGACGTCGTTTCGTCCTGGAAGCGCCCCTCGCTTCGATTCCGGCTGGGAGCAATTGCCATTTTATTCAATTCTTTTCATTATTTCATGTTTTTTTCAATTTTTATTTCATTTTTTCCATGATCTTCAAAAAATCATAACTAATTGTAGAATGATCCAAATAATTCCAGGTTTTTTGCTACTTGATCCTTGAAATGTCTAGAATTTTATGATGTTAATTTCTGGAATTGTGCCTGGCTGGATTTTGAATTGTGTTAGACTATGTAAACATGTATACTTTTGTGACATTGCCTTGTTCTTTCCTTTGTGAAATGCTTGATATTGATCCAAATGCCATGAAATTTTGCGTGATGATTCTTAACATGTTGATTGACATTTTAGGCTTGGTTTGGTATTTTTCTCATGTTCCATCCCTGTTTTATGTGCATGTTAATATGGTGTGACAATGTATGTCACACAATTGGATGTCCTATTTGATCATTTTCATTTCCATATCAATTGATCTCTTATGTTTACAATTTTTGGTATGCTAATTATGTTTGATGTGTTGAATGCTCATGAAAATTTCCAGAATTGTTTGAGCCATTTCTGATTTAATGTGCATTTTCTCATCTTGTGCGTCCAATTGATGATCATGTTGTGTGCATTGCCTTCTCTTGGTTGAATGATGACATTGCTTGATGATTTTGATTTGGCACTTTTTATGATATATTCATGATGGATTAAGGATGATTCATGTTGATTTTTAGCTTCTGTTTTGAATTTCTTCTTCACTTTTGACCCTAGGCTTTGCCCTAGGGGTTTGTACTCACATTTGAGTTGTGAATTTCAGGTTCAAGCATGCATCTCCATGATTGATGTTGCTTCTTCATTTGAGCTTGGCCATTTGTTATTGTTTGCTAACATTTGTTTGTTTTGTAGGCTTTGATGATAATTCATTTGAGTGTTTGCCTTATGGCTTACTCATTGTGCATATTGGATTTGTCTGTCTGTTGAGATCTATTGACTGTTGTCTGTTTGTCTGAACATAGTACTGACTGTTTTAGCTTTTCTTACAGGTACTTTAGCCGCTTTAACTCATTATTTGAGTTGCTTTGCTTGGCTTGTGGTTAGCATACCACTTAGGTATTTTCCTTGATCTCCATGTAGTCTGGAAGACCTGTCATGTTATTTTGGCAGGCACCTGTCTGAAGCCCTCCTTAAGAGGCCATGTTTTTGTTTGTTTATCTTTGTGCCTTGTACATATAAAGACCTCCTAAGTGAAGAGGCATTGGCAGATAAAAGGGATGTGTAATCCATCCCCTGCTACTCAGTTGTGTCATTCATCTTGCTCACACCCTGTGTTGATGCACTTTGAATCAAAACCCAAAATCTTGTTGTGTCAAGTCATGTGGAATAGAGTCCCACATTCTGGACTCCCACACATTCTTTGATTCAAGCTCACCCAGGCCTGGGTTAAGAGCTATGAGGCATAACCCTCATCTCCATTTCATCTACTCACCCTAACTCTCAATGTTAGAGGTTAAGAGCCTGACTACCCATTTCAGTATTTGGCTTGTTTGTCAAGGTCGATATGACCCCTTGACTAAAGCCCAACCTTGCTTGAGCCCCTTGGTTGTGTATAGTGTGTGCTGACTGCTTTTGATGTTTATCTGTTTTGCTTTTCATCTCCTTTCTGTAGGAGTCGTATGATCAACTTTCAAGGAAGTTGAACGTACGTAGAGATAGACTTGAGCTGACTCACTGCCTGTGTGAGTCAAACTCTTGTTAGAAACCTCAACCTAGGACTATTGTGGATGACATGATAACTATTAGGCTCGAGTCAGTCTCCCTTCTAGTTTGTCATTTCCCAGTCTCTAGTTAGGATAGAAGTTTCTCCCCTGTTCAGGGGAACTACGTCGCCCTGATCCTCATACCAGATGAGGTACGTAGGCAGGAGATCGTGTGAGATCTCTCAGGGCGCCCTTTTCTTTTTTGCGTGTGTTTTGCTTGACAGCTATTAGGTCTGAGTTCCCGACTCCCTTCTAGTATGTGTGTTCAACTCTTCTGCTTTGTGTGTGTGTTTGGAGTCTGATGTAAGCCCAGCGATTGGCATTCGGTTTCTAGTTTGTTGTTTGTTTGTGGAGTCTGATGTAAGCCCAACGATTGGCATTCGGTTTCCTGTTGGTGTTTCTTTTGTTCGGAGTTGGATGTAAGACCAGCGATTGGCATTCCGTTTCCAGTTGTGTGTTTGCTATGATGTTTCAGCGTCTTTGTGTGTGTTTTGTTTTGGCGTGCGTTAGTCGAACTACGGTAGCTCTGATTCTCATTCCAAATGAGATACGTAGGCATATGATGCGATATCCTAGCGAGCTCGTTCCCCTCTTTTCCATCTGTGTCTTATTCCAGTGTGTGTGTGCATTCTTTTGAGCAGTGTTTAGAAACCTTATTCTATTCTCTTGAGCGTGGATCCCGTCGAGTACGACGGACGTGAGGGGTGATAATACCTTCCCCTTGCGTAACCGACTCCCGATCCTTGCAGTCTCCGGTCGTAAGACCATTTCCTTTCCAGGTTTACTTCGAGCGTTTCCTTTCCCTCCTTTGGGATAAATAACGCACGGTGGCGGCTCTGTTTGTTTGCTTTTTCCCGCCGGTTGTTTTTCACGGATGCGACACCTACGCATCCGTAGTACTCTACGGGATCCACTTTTGTAGTTCTTGTCTAAAGGGTGTGAGTTTATCTTGTGCTGTTTACTAAAAAAAGGGTTAAATGAAAATGACTCGCGCGGATGTCGCATCCACTGCATACGTATCTCATCTGAATATGAGAATCAGAGTCTTCGTAGCTCGGCTGACCTATGGGTTGGGGGGATGTGTGCTCGGTAAGACATCGCGTCTTATGCCTACGTATCTCATCTGGAATGAGAATCAGAGCAAGCCGTAGTTCGGCTAACTACGGGGTTATGGATTGGGTTTTGGACGAACGACGTCACTACGCAATCTACCGGATGCTCGACCTTTGGAGACTTACTCGCCTGTAGTAGAAGGAGTAAACATGTGTTTAGGAGAAGAAAAATCAATGAAGGGTTAGGGTTTGGGATGCTCATGCAAAAAGGAAATCCTAGACGAAGGAACCTGCATAAAGTAAACACACAAAACATTGCCTCCTATCGAGGTCTTCCAGCTAAGAAAGCGGTAAAAATACGGGAAAATGTAAAAGTACCACACGGATGAAGATCCGAGGTAACAACAATTAAAGGAACGATAAACCCTGAGATCCTTCCAAGCTAACATCATCAAAGAAAGTAGGTCAGTACAGGTAATCGGAATGAACCTCCAGGGGGTATCCCACAAATAAAGTGGAACACCAGGCAAACCATCTCTGCAAGAGTCATATGAGCCCTCACAAAACAAAACTCAACAAACAGGTTAGAGAAACAAAATAGGGTAACCAAGAGTTGCCCCCAAATCAAAATGTAACCACATGAATCATGCCATTAAAATTCACAAAAAGCTCACAAAAAGCAACCAAGGGTAGGAGGCCTAAACCTCTTGTCAAACACATGCATCAAAAGGGTATCAAATTCACCCATAATACCTCATACATTTAAAGCATTCAAATTAAAGGCATAAAGATGATGGATATAGGGCAAACCTGATTGGAGAGATCGGTTGAAATCAAATGGCACGGCTGGACTTGCAAACCAATGTCAGGGTTTGCTTGAGCTGAAAGTGTGTGAGTCAGAATGAACCTTTCAGAGTTGCCTGGAGGTTGCTCTGAACTCTGTTAGCTCTTCTCTCACTATCTTTTTCCCCAGGGTTCTTCTCTCACTATCTTTTTCCCAGACAGGGTAATAGGAATAGAATGAAATTTTCTTTCACTGAAACTCTGAATTTATAACCTGATTTTTGTGGACCTGTGGGCTCAAATGAGAGAGGTCCAAGTCCAAGATTTTTTCTTTTATTTATTTATTTATTTATTTATCTTATTTATTTATTATTTATTTATTTTTTTTTTCGTTTTTTCGTTTTTTTTTCTTTCAAAACACGTGGTTTTCGCCTAGCGAGCATGACAGCTCATGAACAAACCTTTGCTCCTTCAAGATTAACGTTTTGACTGACGAATAGACCCCTGTTGGAAGTAACTCAAGTCTTTCCCTTGTGTTGACTGATCATCTAAATAGAGCCCACAAAGTGTCCTGGATGATGTTCAAGCTTCTTGGATCCGATTCCGATTGCCATGATGAAATGCAAATGCTAAATGACCTAAAAATGAATGCATGCATGAGGTGTAAAGCGTATGCTTCCAGGAAAAATGAAGGGTAAATTTTGGGGTATTACAGCTGCCCCTATTCAATCAACTGGAGACCTGGAAAGAAGATAGCAGCGGCTCTCGTGCTTTCGAGGTATCAAGGGATTGAATACAATAAAAGCCCAAAAATTTGCACTGAAATGAAGTGAAGTAACAATGCCTGTCAGAATCGGCAAAGAGGTGGTCTTGGAAGAAGAATCTGTCTGGTACGGTGAGAGTCAGTCTGAATACCGAAAAAGAATGTTAACCTGGATACCAAAATAAATGGTAACACAGAAATAACCATGGCCTGAATGCCGCTCATCAGTCTGAATACCGAAAAAGAATGTTAACCTGGATACCAAAATAAATGGTAACACAGAAATAACCATGGCCTGAATGCCGCTCATCAGTCTGAATACTGGAAATGACTTCGATCTGAACATCGGGAGATATGAGATTATTAATATCGGTCTGAACACCGAGAGGCTGGCCTGAATGCCACAAGTTGCGTCGACCTGAACGTCGGAAACTTCTTCGATCTGAACATCGGAAAACTGGCCCGAATGCCACTTCGATCTGAATATCGGAAAATTGGCCTGAATGCCACTTCGATCTGAATATCAGAAAATTGGCCTGAATGCCACAAGTTGCATCGACCTGAACGTCGGAAACTTCATGCCTGTCAGCATCGGCAGAAATAGGGAACGATAATAGAGGCGGCGCATGGGCCAATGACACTTGCTGGGGATAACAAAGGTAAGTCATGAACAATCTTCAGTCTGAGTACTGGAAACAACTTCTGGCTTATCACTTGGGATACCGAGAATGTCTTATGCTTACATGCGTATGTTTGAATTTTTCAATGGCGTAATGCTCCATGAAAATGGAAATGCTACGCGATTTGGGAGGATGCAATGCAATATGATTCTACATGCAGGGATGCGAAATGCTGGGTAGAATGCCAAGCTGAGGCAAGGGGATCTGCTGGGGAAATGATCACCATCTTCTGAACCCTGACAAGGATGCTGGAGATGCACAACGCAAAGAATTCTGTGGGGAAATGACCCGCCACACGGTGTTCTAGCAATGACGAAATACCGAGATTCTGACTGGGGAGAGAACGGCACTGAAAACCTGCTGTTGGGGAAAACGATAGTGGTTCTGGCAACCACGATCTGCGAGAGATGACTCAGCAGGGGAAGCAAACACCGATACGGTACCGAGGTTCTGCTTCAAGGAAAGAAACCATGGATCTGGCATTGGGATTATCGATCTGGCCTCGAACTCTGAGGAGCAGCCGCTTCTGCTGGGAAGATACAGTCTGGCACTGTCAACGCCGCTGGGGAGTGTATAATCTGAAACCACCGCTTAGGGGGAGGTACAGTGGTGAGAACCTGCTGGGGATTGAAGAATCCAATGCTCTGATCAGCTCTGCAGGGATAAGATACCGAATTCGTCTGTTGGCGAAAAAACATTCACGATCATCTGCAGGGGATTTTAAGGAAATGCCTCGAGGGTACCTGTTCTGAATAGACCATCCAAAGCACTTAAAATTTACAGCAATTTTAAATGTTTATTAAGCATGTACCTGTAAATCTCTTATGTGTCATGATGCAATGTTTATCAAAAAATTCGGACGTCATTTTTGCAAACAAAACAGAAAAATGAAAATGAAAACAGAGATATACTGAATAACATGATTTTATTGATTGAACGGCCTCTGAATAGGCATTTACATCAGGAAGCAATCCCTGGAAAGAGGTAATCGCACAACAGATAAAAACAGACATTAATCTAATGGCAATGTGAAATGGATTTCTATTGGGTTCCAATTCTGCTATGACTTGCTCGTCTTCAAGATCCTCCAGATGATCAACTTTCTGAAAAGAGTGATTGGACTGTTTCCTATCCTTCAAAAGTTTCCAGTCATTGACACGAGATGAGATTCAGAACTACTCAGAACGCAATCATTCGCTTAATCCCTAACTTTTGCCTGGATCGCCCTTTTCGGGTTTTCAATCCACCGGGATACCCATTTTTGCCTAAGTTGCCTTTTCAGGTTTTCAACTTACCGGGTGTACGATCTTTTCATTTTTAATCCCTAATTTTTGCCCGAACCTTTTTCATTTTCTTGGTTCACCGGGATGCTCATTTTTGCCTGGACTATTCTTTTTACTGTCCAGCGGGTCTATTTCATGCGAAGTATTTTTTAACTGCGTCTGAGTTCACCGGGGAACTGAAGTTTTCACCATCCATCGTTGCAAGCATTAAGGCCCCACCATCAAAAACCTTGGTGACAATATACGGTCCATCATAGTTAGGAGTCCACTTGCCCCTGTGATCTGTCTGAGGAGGAAGGATCCTTTTCAACACCAAATCTCCGACCTGGAAGCATCGAGGACGCACCTTCTGATCAAAGGCTCTCTTCATCCGACTTTGATACAACTGCCCATGACAAATGGCTGCCATTCGCTTCTCTTCGATAAGACTCAACTCATTGAACCTTGTCCGAATCCATTCAACTTCGTCTAACTTGACATCCAACAAGACTCTTAGAGAAGGAATCTCCACTTCAACTGGTAGGACTGCTTCCATACCATACACAGGGGAGTAAGGGGTTGCCCCGGTCGATGTACGTACTGAAGTACGGTACCCATGCAAGGCGAAGGGTAGCATCTCATGCCAATCTCTGTACGTAACGACCATCTTCTGCACAATCTTCTTTATGTTCTTATTTGCCGCTTCAACAACACCGTTCATCTTAGGGCGGTAAGGGGAAGAATTGTGATGCTGAATGTTGAAGTTCTGGCACAACTCCTTCATCATTTTGTTGTTGAGATTAGAACCATTATCAGTAATGATTCTTTCGGGAATCCCATAGCGATAAATGATTTCTTTCTTGATGAATCGGGCAACCACATGTCTGGTGACCTTCGCAAATGACGCTGCTTCGACCCACTTGGTGAAATAGTCGATGGCAACAAGGATGAAGCGATGCCCATTGGAAGCGGTCGGCTCAATCTTTCCAATCACATCGATGCCCCACATAGCGAAAGGCCACGGCAAAGACATCACATTCAAAGGATTCGGCGGCACATGCACCTTATCAGCATAAATCTGGCATTTATGACACTTCCGAGCATATTTGAAACAATCAGATTCCATGGTCATCCAGTAATAACCCGCTCTCAATAATTTCTTAGCCATTGCATGTCCGCCGGCATGAGTACCGAAGGAGCCTTCATGAACTTCCTGCATGAACATGTCCGCTTCGTGTCTATCCACGTATTTGAGCAAAACCATGTCGAAGTTCCTCTTATACAACACATCGTCTTTGTTCAAGAAGAAACTGCCTGCCAATCTTCTCAAAGTCTTTCTATCATTGTTGAATGCCCCTGCAGGGTACTCTTGATTCTTCAGAAAGCGCTTGACGTCGTGATACCAGGGCTTGTCATCAACTACCAATTCAGCAGCAAACACATACGCGGCCCTATCAAGGCGCATCACGTCGATCTTGGGAGCATGGTTCCAACGGATCACCGTGATCATGGAGGATAGAGTAGCAAGAGCATCTGCCATCTGGTTCTCATCACGAGGTATATGGTACAGCTTTACTGTTGTGAAGAAAGTCAACAGTCTTCTCGTGTAATCTCTGTAGGGGACCAAAGTAGACTGGAGAGTGTTCCAATCACCATTCACTTGATTGATCACCAGAGCTGAATCTCCGAAGATGTCCAAAGTCTTGATTCTCAAATCAATGGCTTGCTCAATACCCAAGATACAGGCTTCATACTCAGCTTCATTATTGGTGCACTCGAAAGTCAGACGAGCGGTGAAAGGCTGTAGCACCTCAAATTTGCACCTCTCATTTTTTAAATACATTTTCATGTTTAGGTCATTAGCATTACATTGTCCACTGCATAGCATTGCATTGTCCATTTGCCCAAGTGCAAGTTCATCAGTCAAGATTGGTTAGGAGATCCAGTCAAGCAAACAAGCAAGTGCAATTCCTATTGAGGCAAAGCCCTAGGGTTGGTTCATTGAGTTCATATGACCTAGGGATCATTTTGAAGTGGTTTGGCCAAAGATTGGATGATCAGAGCTCAACAGTCATTGCACAAGGCATCTGAAACCCTAGAAAGTCAACCAAAGTCAACTGTGCATGAAATCATGGATTTGAAGGTGGGAGATGGTTAGAGAGGCCTCATTCATGTCCATACAAGTCTCATTTGACATTGCAAACATCAACATTGAAGAATTTGAGGTCAGATGAAAAGTTTCCAAAAATAGTAAGTGACCTGTAATTTCAAACTGCCAAAAATGGAAAGGTTTTCTCCTCAAGATTACATGTCCAAGAAAGCTTCAAATGAAATTTTGTCCAACATGAAATTGAAGATCTTGCTCTCACCTTTCCAAAAAGTCCAAGAACATGAATTTCTCATGTGTGGTTGAAGAATTATGATCAAATCATTGTCAAGCAAATTTGAACTTCAAGCTTGCACAACTTTTGAACCAAATGGCCAAATCATGTGGTTCTTTTTGGAACATTTCTCTTTTGATCTCTTCTATCCAATTCATGCATCACATTTCATTAATTCTCATCACAAAAATATTGCATTTTTCATTTGAATTAAATTTGAAATTTGGAGAGAAAAAGTCCAATTTGAAAATTAAGCATTTTCCACACTTCCAATCACTTGCACTTGGTCTTAAACAGCATTTGGAGTGTATTTGGTTCTAAAAACGTGTACTGTAGCAACATTTAGCATGCATGAGGGTGCATGGGGCAATTTGGCATAACACTTGCATTTTCATTAAACACTTGCGTTTGGCTAATTGAGATTAGGAGGGTGATTAGTGCAACATATATATAGACTAATCCTAACAGAAAACAGATTAACATTCATTTTCTACTCAGATCTAGATCAAAATTGCAAAAGCTCCAAAACTTTTTCTCTGAACTTTTCATCCAATTTCTGCACAAACCTGGCATTATTCTTCATGGAATCATCATCCACAAGCATTTTGGAGTTGAATTGAAGCAAGCAATCATCATTTTCGAAGCTGAATCAAGAACTGTTAAAGCAAGCTTCATCCATGGCAGTTGAGATTTCTAGAGGAATTAAGCAAGATTGAGCTATCCTTTTGCATCCATTCACCTATCCAAGCATTGTAGAGCTCCTGTTTGCACATCACAAGGCCAGAAAACCACGATTCCACTACTGCACTTCAATTAAGGTCAGGATTCGAGTCTCAAGATTCATGAAATTATGCTAGGCTTTTGATAGATCCTTGATTGTAGAGTAGTCTGAGCTTTTTGGCATTGATTTTCATTAAGAAACAAGGAAGTTATGTTGATTTTAATGTTGATGTGCAAAAATTATTTGGCTCGATCCGTGCATGTTGTTGAGAATTAGGAGAAATCGTGTTTAGATTAGTGATGTGCTTGGAAAGACGAATCTAATGATGTATCGTTTGTGCATTTTGGTGATAATTTGTTCTTGAGCCTGGAAATGATGAAGAACGTGTATGAATGTTACATGAACCCTAATTTTCCTTATCCAGAAGCGTGTTTGATCTTTCAGCGTGCGTTGTGCATGCGGTTTCATGTTAAAGGCCATGTAGTGGTCCACGTGCGCATGACTGGGCTGAACGATTGGCTCATAGCGTTTCCAATTGCCATGTCATCTTAAATGAAACGCAGCGCTTCATAGTAGCACGCTCAGATTTGGATTGATGCACCCTTCGATTCTGGGCGAGGGACTTTTCACATTAGGCTTTGGCAATTTATTCATTTTATGCTTCCATGTTCATGCTATGCCTTTCCATGATTTTTATTTTTTCTCTCCAGTCCAAAAATCATATCTCAATGATGGATTGTCCAATTGATGTGAGATTTTTTGCATAATGTTCCTCATAATGTCTACTATTTTTTGATGATTTTTACAAAAATTGTGCACGCCTGGATTTTTAAATTGCCTAGGGTTTATGTTTACATGTCATACCTTGCACCTTGCTTGCCATTTTGGTTGTAAAATGATGATGGTGGATCCAATGAAGCTGAAAATTTACATGCTTAATCTAGACACTTTGATTGATCTTTTGGATTTGAGTTTGTATTTTTAGAATGCTTGGTTGATGAGATATGCTCTGATCATTGGAGGTGTGACAATGTGTGTCACACCATTTCTTGTCCAGCTTGTTGATTTTCTTTACCATGCCTATTGAATGCCAAATAATCTGAATTTTTGCATGATGATACTTATGGACGTTAAGTTTGAGTGTGAATTTTTGTAGAATTTTTGAGTGCCTTTCCAATTTGTTTGAGAATTTCTTTTCTGTTTGACCATTTGTGGACTTTTTGAGAGTCATGATCTTAAAAGATTTGTGAAATTCTTGATGTTTATCCTATGAGCTTGAAATTTTGCACATGTGTTCTAGACACTTTGAAGTTTGTCTTGGCTTTGGTTTGATGTCCATATCATGTTTGGATTCTGTTTTGTGCTTGTGTGAAGTTGATACATGAAATTGTGTCTTGTATGAGCTTGTTTTGCCTTACCTTACCTTAGGGAATTTATTTGACATGCTTCCACTTATCCAAATGACTTGAATTTTTGTATGATGATCATGTGATGGATTCTGTTTAGCCATGATTTTTCTTGGGATTTATTGAATTGAGTTTGAGTTGATGTGAATTGGTTCATTCTGTTTGGTTCTATGAGCTTTCAACTTGCATGCTTTGCCTCACTTGCTTCATGAAATGAATTTGGTGTATGATATGAACATGAGACCACTTGGATATTGTTCTTAATTGATTGAGCTTGATTCTTGTCAATTTTCATGTTCTGTTTTGATTTGTTTCTCCCTCTTTGACCCTAGGCCATGTCCTAGTGGTTAGTGCTTATGTTTGAGTTGTGTTTTCAGGACAAGAAGCATATGGCCTTGAGGAGTTTGATTCAATTGCTCATTTGGATTGATATTTGATTGATGTTGATTAACATTAAGTTGTTTTGTAGGTGGATTAGCTCCTTTGAGTTGAGCTTATGCTTGGCTTGATGCATTGCTTGTTGTCTGTTTGTACAGTTAACTGTTGACTTCTAGTCTGTCTGTTTGACTTTATCAGTTGTGTATTGACTGAGTTAGATTGTTTTCAGGTACCTTAGTTGCTATAGTTCATTGTGAACTTGCTTTGGCTTTGCTTGATAGCTTGAGCACTAAGGTATAACATCTCTTCTCCATGTAGTCTGGAAGACCTGGCCTGTTACTTGGCCATGCACCTGTCTGAAGTCCTCCTTAAGAGGCAATGCTTGTGCTTGTTTACTTTTGTGCTAAGCAGGAAAAGACCTTTGATAAGGAAATTGGCAGATAAAAGAGATGTGCAATCCATCTCCTGCTAGTCAGTGTGTCTTCCCTTTGCTCACATTACATGTTGATGCATTGTGGATATTAACCCAAGATCCTTGTACAGTTGTGTCAGTCATATGTGTAGAAGGGTTTCAACTTTCTGAACCCACACATTCCTTTGTCTGAAGCTCTCCCTGACCAGGGATAAGAGCTGTGAAGTCTTATCTTCACTTCCCATTTCATCTGGCTTCACCTTAACTCTCAATGTTAAGGTTAAAAGCTAACATCACCCTGATACAGTTGGCTTGTGTTTCACAGCCTAACCCTTGTATGAGCCCACTTTGTGTGTATATAGTGTGTGCTATTTGTGATTGATTGCTTTGACTGTTTGTGCTGTTTAGGATAGCTTGCTCCCTGTGCAAGTTAGATAGCAACCTTAACTTAGGGATGATATGCATGATAACATCTAGGCTCGAGTCGTAGTCTCCCTAGTTGTGTCTCCCTTTATATCTGGTTAGGCTAGTCCTTTGTTCCTGCGTAGGGGAACTACGTCGCCCTGATCCTCATACCAGATAAGGTACGTAGGCAGAAGATGAGCTGATCTCTCTGGGCGCCCGTTTTGTTTTGTCCCTTTGTGTGTGTTGGAGTCCAATGTAAGCCCAGCGATTGGCAGTTGGTTTCCAGTGTGCGTGTGTTTGGTTCGGAGTCTGATATAAGCCCATCGATTGGCATTCGGATTCCAGGTTTGCCTGTTTGTGTGGAGTTTGACGTAAGTCCAGCGATTGGCAGTCGATTTCCCGTGTTGTTTTGTTTGGCGTGCGTGAGCCGAGCTACGAGTGCTCTGATTCTTCTTAGTCCAAGAAGATACGTATGCATAGGATGCGACATCCTAGCGAGCACGTTTTCCCCTAGTCCGAACTACGTCGACTCTGATGTCTATGCCTGATAGACTACGTAGGCCCAGGATGCGATATCCTGCCGAGTTAGTTTCTTTTGTTTTCCTGTGTCTCTTTCAGCCAGTGTTTGATGTTTGTGAGCAGTTTTAGCAACCATATTCCTTCCTTTTGTGCGTGAATCCCGTCGAGTACGACGGATGCGTAGGGGTGCTAATACCTTCCCTTCGCATAACCGACTCCCGATCCCATTCTCTTTGGTCGCGAGACCATGTCTTTTCCAGGTTTACTTCGAGCGTTTCCTTTCCCTCCTTTGGGATAAATAACGCACGGTGGCGACTCTGTTGTCTTGTTTTCCCGCCGGTTTTTCGCGTAATGCGACAGCTGGCGACTCTGCTGGGGACATAGAGAAGTTGACCTCTTGCTGGTCCATCTTCCCTGAGCGAGTCTCTCCTAACGCTCTCTAGGATAGGGTTTTGGCTGCTGTTTGCTGTTATTTATTGCATTCATTTATTGATTGTTTGCATTTATGTGTGCATTAATGTTTGCATTCATTCATATTCATCTGTACTGGCTGTGCTGTGTTTCTCTGTTTGGGGTGGGAGTTACTCGAGGTAAAAGGCCCAATACCCAGGCTATGAGTGAAATCTAGGAAACCTAGGAATAGAGTGATTCATGGGAAGCGGGTGGTATGCGCCACTTAGCGGAACATTGATATCACGAGCAGTTCAGACCCTGATGGGATATTATCGTTACATACTTCGGGTGTGTATATGATGATATTCTGTGAAAGGTTATTTATGCTGCGTTTCTCTCGACCTTACCCTGGCCTAGATGACACCCGTGAGTGGGGAGGGAATGATCATTTTTACAGGTACAGTTGGTGACTTGTCGGTGACTTGTTGGTGACTTGTGATCCTGTTGGTGACTTTGGTTCAGCCGGATTTGTGGATCTTTATTTCTGGACGCCGGAGGTTTGACCCTGGTATTGATTAGAGGGTTCCGTTTATTTCGGATCCCTGGGCTGAATTTGTGGGTACTCGCTCAGATGGTGATTTGGTCCTGAAGTTTGGGTCTCAGATGACTTTGGGTTCAGTTGACTTTGGGTTTCAGATGAATTTGCGGTTCCGAGTTCAAGCCGAAGCTTCGATCCTGTGTTCTGAGATACACAACCAGCCAGTCCTGCCTGCATGCATTTGCATCATGCCCATTCTGCATTCATCTGCATTTAACACATGTTTATCCGTACTCAGGGTCAATTTTTGATTAAGATTCTGGTCGAGAGACGTATGTCAGAATGCTATTGTTGAAATATCACCCGTCTCAATGAAGCTAGAATCAAAGGACATTCCTCATACGGATAGACATTGCATGTGTGAGTCATACTAACATGTTTGCTGTTTTGTAGGGGTCAGTGTCTAACTGGTGCGCATAGCTCTTCCGTTCAGATAGCTCAGACTGATGGATCCGCCCAACGCCGATGTCCTCGAATTGAAAGAAATGATAGGGGAGTTGTTCAAAGTCGTGCAAGGGCTCGCCTTGGGGCAGAAGGCGATTGCTGAGAGGTTGGATAGGATTGAAAGCTGGATGGCAAAGGAGAAAGTTCAAGGAAATGCTCCGTCATCTGTGGTACAGAAATCCTCTGGCGATAGTCAGCTTAAGAAGGTCGAGTCAGGTGGTGTGCCTGCCCGAAAGGAGCACAGTAAAGATCGGTACCACCCGTATGCTGCCGTTGCAACCACTCCTGTTGGTAGTTCATCGGCGCCACAGCCACAACCACTACCTCAATAGAAAGTATTGAAAGCTAAGAGTCAAGTCAAGAAGGGGAAGCCAGATCGTCAGTTTGATGAGCCGCCTGTGACTTATACTCTTCTGTTCAAAAGGTTGAGGGATCTGGGGTTAGTCCGGCCAAGAATATTGATTCCCCTAGAACAGCAGCGGAGGCCTCCAAACTATGATGAGAATTCCAGATGCGATTTCCATTCCGGGGCACCCGGACACAGCATTGAGGGTTGTAGAGCTTTCAAACATGTCGTCCAGGACATGGTGGACTCTAAGGTTATCAACTTGGCACAGATAATGAACGGCGAGGTCAACCCCGTACCCAGGAAGGGTCCTATAAAAGTGAAGATGGTGAAAAAGGACAAGAGAGGATTGAAGGTGACTGAGGAGGATCAGTTAAAGGTTCCAATGTCTGTGGTCCCAAAACCTCTGATGAAGGATGGGGCTTTCCCTAGTATTGATAATTGCTGTGCGACCGTCAGCACAAAGGAGTGTGTATTGAAGGGGGATACGACCCAGAGGATGAAGGAAGTGGAAATGGACAGTGAAAAACTTGAGACACTAAGCCGAGCAGTCGAAACCGTCAAGGTGGAGAATGCCGTTGTTGTTGAGAAAGAGAAGAAGCTGTCCATTTCTTCTTATAAACAAGCCCTAGAGGTGGTGAAGAACCAAGAGGCCCAAGGCTGGGGAAGGATCATCAACATCGTGGTAAAGGCAGACATGTTTGGAATCGGGTATCAGCCAGATCAAGAGTCGTCTAGACCAAACAGAAGATGTCGTCCACTGTACACCTTTGTCAGTGCAGGAATGCTGGATCCTGATCATGCTTGTTCAGTGAGTGAAGAGATCGACTGTGACCGCGAGCTTGAGTCGTGGATAAAATCGTGCGTACCAGAGAATTGGAGGGCCTCAAAGATCGCCATTGTCACTCATCCTGAAGTGTAGTATTTTTGTTTTTCAATTTTGTTTGCATGAAAGCCATACGTTTTGCCCGAAACGTAATGGTCCATTGTAAGGGCCATCTCATGTGTTTCATTGTGAAACATTTTGCATCAGTAATAGATGGATGTTTTTGTGATTAAAAGCGGTGTTCCCTGTTTTTCATTTATTTTTGCAGTTTAAAAAAATAAAAATGGCAATGTTTATTTTCATTTTTCTTTCCTTTTGATTCGCCTTGTTCCGACCTCAAAAGTGATTATCCTCCTGATCTCATTGATAACAATTCGGTTACACCTCTGTATGACTTCGACAATCCGATCTATCATGCCGAAGAATAAGGCGAGGAAGATTGTGATCTGCTGGAATTAGCCAGGTTGTTGAAACAAGAGGAGAAGGTGATTCAACCGCACGAGGAGAGATTCAAGATTGATGCTCCAGACACCGCCGAGGTCAGAAAGTGAAAATTGAAGCCGCCTCAAAGGCGAGTCGAGAGCAGAATGGTAGCCCTGTTGGAAGAGCATGTGGATACCTTTGCCTGGTCATATCAGAATATGCCAAGGTCAGATACTCATGTCGTTGGGCACAAGCTACCATGGAGAGAAGACTGTCCTCTAGAGAAGCAAGACGCCGGTGCCACGTATCAGAGTGACTTTGTTTCATGATATGATTCATCGTAGAATCAAATGCTATGTTGATGACATGATAGCAAAGTCCCAAGCAGAAGAAGGGGCATCTGGTGGATCCGGGGCAAATTGTTTGACCGGATCGAAACTACTCAGACTGAGGTTGAGTCCGAACCAGTGCACTTGTGGAGTGTTGTCCGGTAAGTTGCCGAGGTATTGTGAGCGGATAAGAGGATTCGAGGTCGATCCTGCTAAAAAAAAAGAGAAAAAAAAGAGAAAGATATAGAGAAAAAGAAAAAACAATGCAAGAAATGCCTGAACCGAAAACAAAAAAAAAGAGAGCAAACAGTCAGGTAGATAATGATTGCCAAGGGGCATTGAAAAAGAATAAGTTGCAGGAACCTCTGATTCTGTTAATCTGGTACTTGACAGCCCTCGAGGGGTCTATGAGGTGCGTATTGTGTCAGCATGACGAGTCTGGTCGAAAAGAGCATGCAATTTACCTTAGCAAAGAGTTTACCGACTGTGAAACAATACATTCACTGCTCGAGAAAACTCGTTGTACTTTGGCATAGGCTGCTCGCCGACTGAGACAGTGTATGCTGGTTCATACCACTTCGTGGATTTCCAAGATGGATTTGATCAAGTATGCGTTTGAGAAGTCAGCATGGACCGGACGGGTTGCGAGAAGGCAAATGATGTTGATTGGATACGATATTCAGTACACCTCTCAGAAAGCAATCGAGGGGAGTGTGTTGTCCGTTTACATCGCCCCGTAACCCATTGAGGATTATCAACCAAGGAAGTTCGAGTTCCCTGATGAGGACATCTCGAGGTGCTCAAATCGAAAGATTGTGAGGAACCGATCCCGGAGGAGGGGCCTGACCCTGAATCCGAACGGATTCTGATGTCTGATGGGGGGAAGTTAATGTGGATGAGTTAGCGCCGTGTTGGTTATGCCAAAAAGATCCCACATTCCTTTTGTTGCCTGGATAATATTTGAATGCACCAACAATGGTGGCTGAGCACGAAGCTTGTATCCTGGGTATCGATCTGCGGTACGTACGTCTACTGGGGCAACGCCGCACTCGCTCGAGTAAGGGGATAGAAGTGGTATTACCTACAGAAGCCTAGATCCCATGGTGGAGAGTCCTGATGGATGAGAAATTAGAGAAGGCTGAGTGGATAAGGACTTGGTATGCCACGTTGAGCCTGACTGAGGAAAAGAGGCTGGCAGTTATTTGTCATGGGGCAGTTGTACCCAGTGAATGAAGCGTGTTTTTAACCAAGAAGTTCGACCTCGTGGGTATCATGAGTATAGTGTTGAAAAGGATCCTTCCTCCTCAACGATCGTGTGGCAAGTGGACATACAGTTATGGATCCCATTCGTGGTCAAAAAAGGTTTTCTCTGACAAAGCTTTGTTGTCGACGACTACGGATGACGAAGATTTTCCATCCCCTGTGCATGCGGACGCAGTTAAAAAATACTTTGTAAAAAGAGACCCGCTGGACAAAAAGAATAAAGGAGTCCAGGCAAAAAAGGGCATCCCGGCGAACCAAAAAAAAAATGATGATGAAAGGGTTCGGGCAAAAGTTAGGGATAAAGAAAAAACTGTACACCCGGCAAGTCGAAAACCCCACAAGGGCGACTTGGGCAAAAAAGGGTATCCCGGTGGACTGAAAACCCGAAAGGGCGGTCCAGGCAAAAGAGGGAATGAAACGAACAACTGCGTCCAGCATGATCGTTTGTGCTTGAGATATGACTTGGATAATCTCCGACAGAGATCGATCGGAAGCGTCTTGTTCAGAAGACAGAAAGTGCGGAAAGTCTTGAGGACATATGAGGTGTAACCGAGTTGGAACCCGATGAGATCACGGTTTCACATTGCCATTAGGATAGATTTTTCCTTTTGTGCGCGATCACCTCTTTTCAGGGATTGCTTCCTGTGTGTTGCTCGGTTTTGAGCCATCTTTCTTTTTCCAGTCAATAAAATGCGTGTTCAGTCAAATAATTTTGTTTTTGTCTTCATTACCGCTTTGATTGCGAAAACATCCGTTTATTTTGATAAGAATGTTTGTATTTTGTAACATAGAGGTCCCTTCCGATGCATGCTTACAAGATTGAAAGCGTGAAATCGTATTCGGAAGTTTGAGTGACCTAGGTGTTGAAAGGTTGACACGCCTGGGGCACGCTTTTATTTAACGATCTCTTTTGCAGGTGTTGTTAGCTATGTTCACTCACTTGCAGGTTGTGATGTGGAATATTTTGGCAAGAGATCCCCGCAGAGTCCAATCAGGGGAAAGGGATAGAAGAACGGTGAAAGGACGACGATCCTAGAGGGTAATCAAGAAGACTCTTCAAAGTCTGAGGACTGGAAAGTTTGTACGAATCCCAGGAGTTCGATCTCCGTGGAGTACGGAGGAGTCGGGAATACAAGGTGATGAATCAGAAAAGACCAGATGAGTCTGGGAGTTATCAAAAGTGGAAAGTCAACACTGTGGTGGGATGATGAACACCAGTGTTCGACGAGTCGAAGGGCGGTCCGTGTACAATAGGCCGTATCTCCCCAGTGGATGTGAGAGTGTCATCTCCCTGGCAGATTCGAGATCGGTGCCTCCTCAGCAAGCCTGAAGGTTACCATATCCCCAGCGGAGTTGTGATTGTTTTCCAAGTCTAAAGGTCACCGTCTCCCCAGCAGAGGTTGTATTGACGGTTTTCCCCTAGCAAGGTCCCCAAGCGGATCGGGTTCAGTGCAACTGTCCCCCAGTAGAGATAAGCATTGGTTGCCTCCTCTAGCAGGGGAATCCCCAAGCAGTTCAGGTTCGATGGAGGTCATCCCCAACAAAGGTTGTCTTTCCCCAGCAGGGTGGAAATGGACGTGGTAACAAAATCCTCAGCGCAGTTCCTGGAGCTCCCCGGTGTTGTCTCTGGAGGAGATGTGTTTTATGCATTCATCATTTAGATAAGCATAGCATATTGCATCATTAGTGCGTAGCATTTCCATAATCATGGGGCATTGCGCTAAAAGAAAACTCATGCATCAGCATTGCAACATATCCATTAGCCCTAGACCGTGGTGACCATCCGAGATGGGTTGTTGGAAAGGGTTTAGCATTGCGTCGTTGGATTGATTTCAGAATTGGGTTCCCCAGCAGGGTTGAGAGGTTGGTGTCTTCCCAACAAGTGACTCCTTAGTTGAGTGGGTATCCCCAGCATTGTTACTCCCCAATTGGTAGCATCTTGCCAGTTTGGATCTTTTCCCTTAGCAGATGTGAGTGTGTCTGATCTCTCCATATAGAGTCGACCCCTTAGGCAGAAAGTGTCTGTCATTTCCTTCTGCATTTCCCCACTGAGTTATACCCTCGTGGATGACGGTTGTTTCCATTCCCTCCCCACATAATGGGATGGGTTTTCCCTAATGAGTTCTTTCCTCATTAGGATGTCTTGATTCTGTCTGCCTTTTCGGATCGATCCTAAATTGGCTTCCTTGTGGCTGTCTCTTGTGCTTCCCTGTGGTATAAATGAATAGTTGCTCACTAACCGGCACTCATTCATCTTATCCTCAGCGGAATTTGTTGGCTTCTACCTACGAACCGGTAGTTGTCAGTCCTATCTTTGTGGTCTTCTGCCTACTATCCGGTAGTTGTAAGTCCTATCTTTGTGGTTTTCTGCCTACTAACCGGTAGATGTAATCCCCTCTTTATGGTTATCATTATCTAGTCGGTATTGATATGCCTTTCACCTTTCGGATATTTGCTTTGATCAAGCAACTTTATCCCCAGCGGGTTTTCCCCTTCCTTTTGATTGGTCATCTTTGCATACCTAGTCTTGGTATCCCGATGCCTTTCTTTTTGGTCGATCTATCCATTTAACAACCTCCAAACCGGTTATGGATAATCTTCCGTGCGATGTTATTATCTACGTTTTGACGGCTATAGATAATATATCTCATGCACTCTTTGGTCAATCTTTTGATTGTTTTCTCCAGTAGAGTAAGATTCGTATTCCTTGTGGAATCGGATGTCCATCCTTTAACAAGATCGCTTTTCTAGCCCTCTTCAGGATGATGAGTGTTTTGGAACACAAACCAATTCACGCTTTGGTCGGTCACCTGGTATTCTTGGTGTTCCTTCCTGTTTGCTCTCTGTCGTGACCTTGATCCCCAGTGAGCTACCTCTCCGTTGGTTTCGATAAACGTTGAGTTTTTCCTATTCGTCCGTTGACGTATAGTGATATATTTCCCCTCAGAGTTACCTCTCCGTTGGTTTCGATAAACGTTGAGTTTTTCCTACGCGTCCGTTGGCGTGTAGTTGATTCCCCACAGAGTTACCTCTCCGTTGGTTTCGATAAACGTTGAGTTTTTCTCATTCGTCCGTTGGCGTTTGATTGTACATCCTATTCCCCAGTCATTCATTAATGTCTGGTCGATTCCCAGCCAGAATCCCCAGTAGAGTCGTCGGTGGGCGTCCTATTCGGTTTCCGGTTGTTATATCCCTTCCTTAGTGAAGTGTTCTCCTTCTCCGTTGGTGTCGATAAACGTCGAGTTTCTCCCGTTCGTCCGTTGACGTCTGGTCGAGTCTTCTCCTTCTCCGTTGGTGTCGATAAACGTCGAGCTTCTCCCGTTCGTCCGTTGACGTCTGGTCGAGTCTTCTCCTTCTCCGTTGGTGTCGATAAACGTCGAGCTTCTCCCGTTCGTCCGTTGACGTCTGGTCGAGTCTTTCCCATTCATCCGTTGATGTCTGGTTACCTCTCCGTTGGTTTCGATAAACGTCGAGTTTTTCCTGGTCGTCCCCAGTAGCGTACCTCTCCGTTGGTTTCGATAAACGTCGAGTTTTTCCTAATTGTCCGTTGACATCTAGATGCATTTCTTTCTCCCTTTCGTCCGTTGACGTCTGGTCGAGTCTTCTCCTTCTCCGTTGGTGTCGATAAACGTCGAGTTTCTCCCTTTCGTCCGTTGGCGTCTGGTCGAGCTTTCCCAGCATCCGTTGATGTCTGTTCACCTCTCCGTTGGTTTCGATAAACGCCGAGTTTTTCCTGGTCGTCCCCAGTAGAGTTACCTCTCCGTTGGTTTTGGTAAACGATGAGTTTTTCCCACTATGTCCGCTGACATATGGTTGTATCTTTCCCAGTCATTCATTAATGATTGGTTACCTCTCCGTTGGTTTCGATAAACGTCGAGTTTTTCCTAGTCGTCCGTTGGCGTCTAGTTGTGATTTCTATTCCCCATTCATCGTCTCTCGATGTCTGGATGAGGCTGTACCTTTGAGGAAAAAATCAAAATCTCCAGTAAATAAGTATCAGATCCCAGTTGAAGTTACTGCTGGATCCCCGCATTGTGCAAATTTCTACGGTTCTTCGGTATTCAATCCCTGTTTACCCTGAAAGTCTGACAGCCGTTGCTCTCATCCATTCGGGTTCCCAGTTGATTGAATAGGGGCAGCTGTAGCACCTCAAATTTGCACCTCTCATTTTGTATATACATTTTCATGTTTAGGTCATTAGCATTACATTGTCCACTGCATAGCATTGCATTGTCCATTTGCCCAAGTGCAAGTTCATCAGTCAAGATTGGTCAGGAGATCCAGTCAAGCAAACAAGCAAGTGCAATTCCTATTGAGGCAAAGCCCTAGGGTTGGTTCATTGAGTTCATATGACCTAGGGATCATTTTGAAGTGGTTTGGCCAAAGATTGGATGATCAGAGCTCAACAGTCATTGCACAAGGCATCTGAAACCCTAGAAAGTCAACCAAAGTCAACTGTGCATGAAATCATGGATTTGAAGGTGGGAGATGGTTAAAGAGGCCTCATTCATGTCCATACAAGTCTCATTTGACATTGCAAACATCAACATTGAAGAATTTGAGGTCAGATGAAAAGTTTCCAAAAATAGTAAGTGACCTGTAATTTCAAACTGCCAAAAATGGAAAGGTTTTCTCCTCAAGATTACATGTCCAAGAAAGCTTCAAATGAAATTTTGTCCAACATGAAAGTTGAAGATCTTGCTCTCACCTTTCCAAAAAGTCCAAGAACATGAATTTCTCATGTGTGGTTGAAGAATTATGATCAAATCATTGTCAAGCAAATTTGAACTTCAAGCTTGCACAACGTTTGAACCAAATGGCCAAATCATGTGGTTCTTTTTGGAACATTTCTCTTTTGATCTCTTCTATCCAATTCATGCATCACATTTCATTAATTCTCATCACAAAAATATTGCATTTTTCATTTGAATTAAATTTGAAATTTGGAGAGAAAAAGTCCAATTTGAAAATTAAGCATTTTCCACACTTCCAATCACTTGCACTTGGTCTTAAACAGCATTTGGAGTATATTTGGTTCTAAAAACGTGTACTGTAGCAACATTTAGCATGCATGAGGGTGCATGGGGCAATTTGGCATAACACTTGCATTTTCATTAAACACTTGCATTTGGCTAATTGAGATTAGGAGGGTGATTAGTGCAACATATATATAGACTAATCCTAACAGAAAACAGATTAACATTCATTTTCTACTCAGATCTAGATCAAAATTGCAAAAGCTCCAAAACTTTTTCTCTGAACTTTTCATCCAATTTCTGCACAAACCTGGCATTATTCTTCATGGAATCATCATCCACAAGCATTTTGGAGTTGAATTGAAGCAAGCAATCATCATTTTCGAAGCTGAATCAAGAACTGTTAAAGCAAGCTTCATCCATGGCAATTGAGATTTCTGGAGGAATTAAGCAAGATTGAGCTATCCTTTTGCATCCATTCACCTATCCAAGCATTGTAGAGCTCCTGTTTGCACATCACAAGGCCAGAAAACCACGATTCCACTACTGCACTTCAATTAAGGTCAGGATTCGAGTCTCAAGATTCATGAAATTATGCTAGGCTTTTGATAGATCCTTGATTGTAGAGTAGTATGAGCTTTTTGGCATTGATTTTCATTAAGAAACAAGGAAGTTATGTTGATTTTAATGTTGATGTGCAAAACTTATTTGGCTCGATTCGTGCATGTTGTTGAGAATTAGGAGAAATCGTGTTTAGATTAGTGATGTGCTTGGAAAGACGAATCTAATGATGTATCGTTTGTGCATTTTGGTGATAATTTGTTCTTGAGCCTGGAAATGATGAAGAACGTGTATGAATGTTACATGAACCCTAATTTTCCTTATCCAGAAGCGTGTTTGATCTTTCAGCGTGCGTTGTGCATGCGGTTTCATGTTAAAGGCCATGTAGTGGTCCACGTGCGCATGACTGGGCTGAACGATTGGCTCATAGCGTTTCCAATTGCCATGTCATCTTAAATGAAACGCAGCGCTTCATAGTAGCGCGCTCAGATTTGGATTGATGCTCCCTTCGATTCTGGGCGAGGGATTTTTCACATTAGGCTTTGGCAATTTATTCATTTTATGCTTCCATGTTCATGCTATGCCTTTCCATGATTTTTATTTTTTCTCTCCAGTCCAAAAATCATATCTCAATGATGGATTGTCCAATTGATGTGAGATTTTTTGCATAATGTTCCTCATAATGTCTACTATTTTTTGATGATTTTTACAAAAATTGTGCACGCCTGGATTTTTAAATTGCCTAGGGTTTATGTTTACATGTCATACCTTGCACCTTGCTTGCCATTTTGGTTGTGAAATGATGATGGTGGATCCAATGAAGCTGAAAATTTACATGCTTAATCTAGACACTTTGATTGATCTTTTGGCTTTGAGTTTGTATTTTTAGCATGCTTGGTTGATGAGATATGCTCTGATCATTGGAGGTGTGACAATGTGTGTCACACCATTTCTTGTCCAACTTGTTGATTTTCTTTACCATGCCTATTGAATGCCAAATAATCTGAATTTTTGCATGATGATACTTATGGATGTTAAGTTTGAGTGTGAAGTTTTGTAGAATTTTTGAGTGCCTTTCCAATTTGTTTGAGAATTTCTTTTTTGTTTGACCATTTGTGGACTTTTTGAGAGTCATGATCTTAAAAGATTTGTGAAATTCTTGATGTTTATCCTATGAGCTTGAAATTTTGCACATGTGTTCTAGACACTTTGAAGTTTGTCTTGGCTTTGGTTTGATGTCCATATCATGTTTGGATTCTGTTTTGTTCTTGTGTGAAGTTGATACATGAAATTGTGTCTTGTATGAGCTTGTTTTGCCTTACCTTACCTTAGGGAATTTATTTGACATGCTTCCACTTATCCAAATGACTTGAATTTTTGTATGATGATCATGTGATAGATGCTGTTTAGCCATGATTTTTCTTGGGATTTATTGAATTGATTTTGAGTTGATGTGAATTGGTTCATTCTGTTTGGTTCTATGAGCTTTCAACTTGCATGCTTTGCCTCACTTGATTCATGAAATGAAATTGGTGTATGATATGAACATGAGACCACTTGGATATTGTTCTTAATTGATTGAGCTTGATTCTTGTCAATTTTCATGTTCTGTTTTGATTTGTTTCTCCCTCTTTGACCCTAGGCCATGTCCTAGTGGTTAGTGCTTATGTTTGAGTTGTGTTTTCAGGACAAGAAACATATGGCCTTGAGGAGTTTGATTCAATTGCTCATTTGGATTGATATTTGATTGATGTTGATTAACATTAAGTTGTTTTGTAGGTGGATTAGCTCCTTTGAGTTGAGCTTATGCTTGGCTTGATGCATTGCTTGTTGTCTGTTTGTACAGTTAACTGTTGACTTCTAGTCTGTCTGTTTGACTTTATGAGTTGTGTATTGACTGAGTTAGATTGTTTTCAGGTACCTTAGTTGCTATAGTTCATTGTGAACTTGCTTTGGCTTTGCTTGATAGCTTGAGCACTGAGGTATAACATCTCTTCTCCATGTAGTCTGGAAGACCTGGCCTGTTACTTGGCCATGCACCTGTCTGAAGTCCTCCTTAAGAGGCAATGCTTGTGCTTGTTTACTTTTGTGCTAAGCAGGAAAAGACCTTTGATAAGGCAATTGGCGGATAAAAGAGATGTGCAACCCATCTCCTGCTAGTCAATGTGTCTTCCCTTTGCTCACATTACATGTTGATGCATTGTGGATATTAACCCAAGATCCTTGTACAGTTGTGTCAGTCATATGTGTAGAAGGGTTTCAACTTTCTGAACCCACACATTCCTTTGTCTGAAGCTCTCCCTGACCAGGGATAAGAGCTGTGAAGTCTTATCTTCACTTCCCATTTCATCTGGCTTCACCTTAACTCTCAATGTTCAGGTTAAGAGCTAACATCACCCTGATACAGTTGGCTTGTGTTTCACAGCCTAACCCTTGTATGAGCCCATTTTGTGTGTATATAGTGTGTGCTATTTGTGATTGATTGCTTTGACTGTTTGTGCTGTTTAGGATAGCTTGCTCCCTGTGCAAGTTAGATAGCAACCTTAACTTAGGGATGATATGCATGATAACATCTAGGCTCGAGTCGTAGTCTCCCTAGTTGTGTCTCCCTTTGTATCTGGTTAGGCTAGTCCTTTGTCCCTGCGTAGGGGAACTACGTCGCCCTGATCCTCATACCAGATGAGGTACGTAGGTAGGAGATGAGCTGATCTCTCCGGGCGCCCGTTTTGTTTTGTCCCTTTGTGTGTGTTGGAGTCCAATGTAAGCCCAGCGATTGGCAGTTGGTTTCCAGTGTGCGTGTGTTTGGTTCGGAGTCTGATATAAGCCCATCGATTGGCATTCGGATTCCAGGTTTGCCTGTTTGTGTGGAGTTTGACGTAAGTCCAGCGATTGGCAGTCGATTTCCCGTGTTGTTTTGTTTGGCGTGCGTGAGCCGAGCTACGAGTGCTCTGATTCTTCTTAGTCCAAGAAGATACGTATGCATAGGATGCGACATCCTAGCGAGCACGTTTTCCCCTAGTCCGAACTACGTCGACTCTGATGTCTATGCCTGATAGACTACGTAGGCCCAGGATGCGATATCCTGCCGAGTTAGTTTCTTTTGTTTTCCTGTGTCTCTTTCAGCCAGTGTTTGATGTTTGTGAGCAGTTTTAGCAACCATATTCCTTCCTTTTGTGCGTGGATCCCGTCGAGTACGACGGATGCGTAGGGGTGCTAATACCTTCCCTTCGCATAATCGACTCCCGATCCCATTCTCTTTGGTCGCGAGACCATGTCTTTTCCAGGTTTACTTCGAGCGTTTCCTTTCCCTCCTTTGGGATAAATAACGCACGGTGGCGGCTCTGTTGTCTTGTTTTCCCGCCGGTTTTTCGCGTAATGCGACAAAGTCATGTGGGCACCTTTTGGAGTTGTAATGACAACACCAATTCCACTTCCTCTGGTGTTGACGGCCCCATCAAACATTAAAGTCCACTTTTCGTCTGGATCAGGTCCCTCTTCAACAACTGGCTCTTCACAGTCTTTCATCTTGAGGAATATGATGTCTTCATCTGGAAAATCAAACTTCATCGGCTCATAATCTTCAACCGGCTGTTGAGCAAGATAGTCTGACAGAATACTCCCCTTGATGGCTTTCTGGGAAGTATACTGGATGTCGTACTCTGTCAGTACCATTTGCCAACGAGCGACTCTTCCGGTGAGAGCCGGCTTCTCAAATATATACTTGACTGGATCCATTTTGGAGATCAGTAAGGTTGTGTGAGACAACATGTATTGTCTCAATCGCTTAGCAGCCCATGCAAGTGCACAACATGTTTTTTCAAGCATTGAGTATCTCGACTCGCAATCTGTGAATTTCTTACTCAGGTAGTAGATGGCATGCTCTTTCCTACCTGTCTTGTCGTGTTGACCGAGAACACAACCCATGGAATTGTCCAGTACTGTCAAATACATAATCAGCGGTCTCCCTGGGACCGGAGGCACAAGGATAAGAGGATTTTGCAAATACTCTTTTATCTTCTCGAACGCCCTTTGACAATCATCATTCCACCTGATAGCCTGATCTTTTCTCAACAATTTGAATATTGGCTCACACGTGGCTGTTAGGTGAGAGATGAACCTTGAAATGTAGTTCAACCTCCCTAAGAAACCACAAACTTGTTTCTCTGTTCTTGGCTCAGGCATTTCCTGTATCGCTTTCACTTTGGCCGGATCCACCTCAATCCCTTTTCCGCTAACAACAAAACCCAGTAGTTTTCCAGATCTCACCCCAAAAGTACACTTGTTCGGATTAAGCCTCAGCTTGAATTTCCTCAAACGCTCAAACAGTTTCTGCAAATTCACCAAATGTTCTTCTTCTGTCTGAGATTTGGCAATCATATCATCAACATAAACCTCGATTTCATGATGAATCATATCATGGAACAGAGTCACCATCGCTCGCTGATATGTTGCTACGGCATTTTTCAGACCAAACGGCATCACCTTGTAGCAGAAGGTGCCCCATGGGGTTATGAATGTTGTCTTCTCCATGTCTTCTGGTGCCATCTTAATTTGATTATAGCCAGAAAAGCCATCCATGAAGGAGAATACCGAGAACTGAGCCGTGTTATCCACCAAAACGTCAATGTGAGGTAAGGGGAAATCATCTTTAGGACTAGCCCTGTTCAGATCCCGGTAGTCAACACACATCCGTACCTTTCCATCCTTCTTAGGTACCGGAACGATATTTGCAACCCATGGCGGATAATTTGTGACTGCTAGAAACCCTGCATCCAACTGTTTTTGCACTTCTTCCTTTATCTTGACAGCCATCTCTGGTCTTGTTCTTCTGAGCTTCTGCTTGACCGGAGGACAACCTTCTTTGAGCGGCAAGCGATGTACCACGATGTCTGTGTCAAGCCCTGGCATGTCCTGATAAGACCAAGCGAAGATGTCAACATACTCTTGCAGCAATTCAATCAACCCCTTCTTCACATTGTCTTCCAAAGCAGCCCCTATCTTGATTTCTCTCTTGGCGTCCTCGGTGCCGAGATTAATCACTTCAACAGACTCTTGATGCGGTTGAATGACCCTTTCCTCTTGTTTTAATAACCTGGTAAGTTCTTCAGGGAGTTCACAGTCTTCATCACCCTCTTCTTCAGCTTGAAAGATTGGATTTTCAAAGTCGAAGCGAGCCATAGCAGAACCGTTATCAATAGGATCCGGTGATGTGCATCTGCATGAGTGATGGTATGTGCTTATGAGTGTGAAAAAAAAGTGGAAACTAAACAAAACATTGCCATTTTTTTTTGAAAAACTGCAAAAATAGAAAGACAGGGAACGAAATATTTGAATGCCAAAAGACGTCCTTTATTTATGATAAAAAATGCAAGTGTCACATAGATGAGCCCTACAATGAGTCATTACGCCCTGGCGGAACGTAAGACTTGGATATGCATGAATAAACAAAGAAAATTACTCCTCCAGACAAGTGGCTTGGACAATCTCCTCAGAAGACCAATTGTTGAGAACTTCACCCGGGATCCTCGGACGCACCCAGTTATCGATGTCGCAATCACTATCCCCATCTTCATTATTGACCGCAGAGACTAATTTGACTTCTCCTTCAACCATGTTAACGTTGGCTCCACCATGCTGGGGCATGGGATTGTTGACGACATTAGGAGCTGGTTCAAAGTTAACGGTCTTTGAATCAATGAGGTCCTGAACTACGTGCTTAAAAGCTTTGCAGTTCTCAATATTGTGGCCAGGTGCCCCAGAGTGGAAGCTACACCTAGCGTTGGCGTCATAACCCACCGGAAGCCTACCAACGGGAGGAGCCAGAGTGCGCAACTGCACAAGTTGTAGTTGTTGAAGACTAGAAAGCAACTGAGCGTACGACATTGGAAGAGTGTCGAAACGCCGGTCCATCGTCCTTGACCTCGGTTGATAGGCGGGTCTGTTACCCGGTTGTTGTGGTTGGTACTGAGCTGGTTGACGCTGTGGTTGTTGTTGTTGTAGTGGTGCTGCAGCTGGAATGGTCACAGCCGCAACATACGGTTGCTGATGATAGTTCTGAAAGTTATTCCTCCGGTTATCCCTGTTCTGATAAGAAGATATGGCACTTGCATCCCCTTCTCTCCTCTTCTGTCCCTGAATGAACGGCTTCTTCACCCCTGATGAGGATCCACCTTCACTCTGGGTCTTGTATGTCCTCAGGTAATTCTCCACCCTCTCTCCGGTAGAGACTACATCAGTAAAATTGGAGGCATTGCAACCCACCAGGCGCTCCAAATAAGGTCCTGGCAGAGTGTTCATGAACATGTTATCCATTTCCTTCTCCAACATAAGAGGTTGAACACGGGAAGCTGTTTCTCTCCAGCGTTGAGCGTATTCTCTGAAGCACTCATTGCTTTTAAGAGACAGATTTTGAAGTTGAGTTCTGTTCGGAGCCATGTCTGCATTATACTGATACTGCTTCACGAAAGCCTCAGCCAAATCCCTCCAGCAACGGATGTGGGCTCTGTCCAGCCTCATATACCATTCCAGGGATGCCCCAGCTAGGCTGTCCTGGAAAAAGTACATAAGCAACTTTTCGTCATCGGAGTATGCAACCATTTTACGGAAATAGGCTTGCACATGGGTCTTCGGGCAAGAGTTGCCATTGTATTTGTCAAATATCGGGACCTTGAATTTCGGTGGCACTCTCACACCTGGGACCAGCCCCAAGTCAGCAACATCTACTCCCAGAGGATTCTGTCCTTCCACTGCCTTCAACCTCTCTTCCAATCTTCTAAACATGGGGTCCACACCATGACCCATACCAAAGTCTTCCTGCAGCAGGGGGAACTGATCGTCCTGATCATCATGAACGGGCTGTTGACCGGAGGTGACATGTAGGATTGGGATAGGCCCCGGTCCATTGGGTCCATTAGCCTCTCCAGCTGGAGGATCTGTCACCGTCTCTGGTTGAGCAGGGGGATTCCTCTGTATCATCTGCCTGAGCTCTTGCTGTCCCTGAGCCACCCCTTGAACTACATCCATGAATTGATTCATGCGGATTTTCATCTCGGCGAACTCTGCCTGTAGGCTCTCCATTACTCTTTGTTGGTTTCTGCGGGTACCGTACCGGTGAATGCCTGGGTCAGCTATCCTGCTGATGGAACACCAAACAAACTGAGAACACTGTGGCGGTACCTGTTATGCAAGACATGCTAATGAATATGTAAATGCAATGACATGTTTATCAATTCCAAAGGTATTCTACCCCCTTGATTCCAGTCTCTCAATAGATAAACGATGTAAAAAAAAAGACTAAGCCGTTGATGAGAACCAAGAAAATTCCGACTAGAATCAAGTAGAAGATATAAACCCCACAGAAATGGATAAACATGTGTGAATGATTATGAATGCAAAATGATGTGATGCAAAATGATGTGAATGCAGTGCAGTGGCATGGGAATCAGGATCGTTGTATTTGCTTGAACATCTGTCAGGTTGCACTGTCTGGAGAGAAATTAAGAGCACACAAAACAAAGGTCATGGGATGGATCATGTTATCCTTAATATCAACCACCCATTTTGGTGGATTATGGTTTGCACCTTATCAACACCCAAGTTTCATTGATATTAAGGATACCTGATCGGATCAACCATGAATCAAGGGTTTGTTGCAAGTCACGAGCATGGAGTTTAGGTTAAGAACCACCTAAAAGGAGTGTACTAAGGTTTAAACCTGCCAAACATGTTCTACAAAAGGTTCCCATAGTCATAATCCCATCTTTCGGATATTATCGGAGGAACGACTACTCGTATTCCAAAAATATTCTCAAGAGAGACTCTTATGAGTGTAGTATTGCGTAACAATCGTATCAAATCTTACACTTGAACGAATTTCGCACTACGTCTTACGAATAGGCCAAGATGGGTTTGGTAAACTAAGGTCCTCGGCTTCTAAGGTCTATATTGGAAAAAGTAATGTCTAACCACAACTTACTTGTGTGACATTATTGATCTCAACATGACCTCCACCAAGTGAATGGGCTTGCAAGTCAACTTGCTAAGGAATAACTCCACACAAGTCGACAAGACTATGCCATTCTCCTATCCTAAGTGCACTCGAGTTCGGGTATAGAACTCATCTCACAAAGATCACCAAGCAGCCATAGCCAGCCAACAGATACAACAATGATATGTACACAATGCAATAAGGTAAAGCAGGTAAATAAATAACTGTACAAAAGCATGAACACCCAATAAACAAACAAACTATAAAAGCTAGGAGGGGCTCGCTTAGGGAAACCGGGTCCCCAGCAGAGTCGTCAGCTGTCGCAACCTGAAAAATACAGTGTGCGAAAAAAACAACCGGCGAAAGAAAATGACAGAAGAGTCGCCACCGTGCGTTATTTATCCCAAAGGAGGGAAAGGAAACGCTCGAAGTAAACCTGAAAAGAGGAAAAGAAAAGACAAGGTCTCGCAACCAAATCTTGGGTTCGGGATTCGGTTATGCGAAGGGAAGGTATTAGCACCCCTACGCATCCGTAGTACTCTACGGGATCCACTTTTATAGTTCTTGTCTAAAGGGTGTGAGTTTATCTTGTGCTGTTTACTAAAAAAAAGGGTTAAATGAAAATGACTCGCGCGGATGTCGCATCCACTGCATACGTATCTCATCTAAATATGAGAATCAGAGTCTTCGTAGCTCGGCTGACCTATGGGTTGGGGGGATGTGTGCTTGGAAAAATCAATGAAGGGTTAGGGTTTGGGATGCTCATGCAAAAAGGAAATCCTAGACGAAGGAACCTGCATAAAGTAAACACACAAAACATTGCCTCCTATCGAGGTCTTCCAGCTAAGAAAGCGGTAAAAATACGGGAAAATGTAAAAGTACCACACGGATGAAGATTCGAGGTAACAGCAATTAAAGGAACGATAAACCCTGAGATCCTTCCAAGCTAACATCATCAAAGAAAGTGGGTCAGTACAAGTAATCGGAATGAACCTCCAGGGGGTATCCCACAACTAAAGTGGAACACCAGGCAAACCATCTCTGCAAGAGTCATATGAGCCCTCACAAAACAAAACTCAACAAACAGGTTAGAGAAACAAAATAGGGTAACCAAGAGTTGCCCCCAAATCAAAATGTAACCACATGAATCATGCCATTAAAATTCACAAAAAGCTCACAAAAAACAACCAATGGTAGGAGGCCTAAACCTCTTGTCAAACACATGCATCAAAAGGGTATCAAATTCACCCATAATACCTCATACATTTAGAGCATTCAAATTAAAGGCATAAAGATGATGGATATAGGGCAAACCTGATTGGAGAGATCGGTTGAAATCAAATGGCACGGCTGGATTTGCAAACCAATGTTAGGGTTTGTTTGAGCTGAAAGTGTGTGAGTCAGAATGAACCTTTCAGAGTTGCCTGGAGGTTGCTCTAAACTCTGTTAGCTCTTCTCTCACTATCTTTTTCCCCAGGGTTCTTCTCTCACTATCTTTTTCCCAGATAGGGTAATAGGAATAGAATGAAATTTTCTTTCACTGAAACTCTGAATTTATAACCTGATTTTTGTGGACCTGTGGGCTCAAATGAGAGAGGTCCAAGTCCAAGATTTTTTCTTTTATTTATTTATTTATTTATTTATTTATTATTATTATTATTATTATTATTTTTTTTCGTTTTTCCGTTTTTTTTCTTCTTTTTTTTTTCGATTTTTTTTTCGTTTTTTTTTCAAAACACGTGGGCTCCGCCTAGCGAGCATGACAGCTCATGAACAAACCTTTGCTCCTTCAAGATTAACGTTTTGACTGACGAATAGACCCCTGTTGGAAGTAACTCAAGTCTTTCCCTTGTGTTGACTGATCATCTAAATAGAGCCCACAAAATGTCCTGGATGATGTTCAAGCTTCTTGGATCCGATTCCGATTGCCATGATGAAATGCAAATGCTAAATGACCTAAAAATGAATGCATGCATGAGGTGTAAAGCGTATGCTTCCAGGAAAAATGAAGGGTAAATTTTGGGGTATTACAAGGATGTATCAAGGTTTCGAACTCGAGTCCACGAATTTGTCCCAATGGACCCGATGATTCAACCTTACGTTGAACTCGCCGGTTTTGGTCATATTAGCAAGATTATGTCTTGGTCTATAGATAACAAGTTCATTATAGCCTTATGCGAAAGATGGAGGCCAGAGACACACACATTTTGGTTTCCAACCGGTGAGTGTACCGTGACGTTAGAAGACGTCTACATGCTTTTAGGACTACGAATTGAAGGCAAAGCTGTTAATGGTAAGACCAACTATGCAAATTCAATTTGCATGGAGCTTTTAATCACTGATTTGTTAGATGATAATGCTAGAGGTCAAGGTATACTACTGTCACGCCTAAAGTCATATTATAATAGTTTATATTTAGATGAGCATTCTACCGAAGATGCTCGAATAATAAAAACTAGGTGTTACATTATGCTGTTAATAGGATCCTTTTTATTTCCCGAAGGTAGTGGTTCTAGCATGCATATTATGTACTTACCTCTACTTAGACATGTAGATAGAATAGGTAGTTATAGTTGGGGATTTGCTTGTCTAGCCTATCTCTATAGTTCGTTGTGCAAAAACTCCCACAAAGACACATCTACATTTTCTGGATGTGCTGTTTTGCTACAAGAATGGGGTTGGTCAAGACTACCGTCTCTAGCACCGGTCAATAACAACCCTTTCACTTTTCCATATGCAAAAAAGTAAGTTGTTTACATTGCTATATCTTTACTTACTTCCTTAAAGTTTATTACCTCAAACTATTTTTTTTAACTTTTTGGTGTAGATGGTCGGCACATGGTATGAGTTACAGCAGATGTCCGAGACACTGTATTACTCAGTATCGCAACCTGTTGGATCACTTTCGACCGACAGACGTAAGCAAAATAACATCATTATTTCGTTATATTATGTTAACTTTTTCTACATTCATTATAATCCTATCTTCTTAAACATTTCAGTTCATTTGGCGTCCATACCTTAATCTGGATCATGAGCATGAGGTCAACGCTGAAGACGCAGCCGTATGAACAGCATGCACACTGATAATACGGTTCACAACTGTGGAGATGCACAACACCGATCGTGTGAAGCTGCAGTTCGGTATGGTCCAAAATATCCCAGATCCCCCAGCTAGCCTAGGAGAATGGCATATGCGTAAAGTGAACGACCAATGGAACTTCAACCCTTGGCAAACCTTCGCAAGATCGGAGTGTCGCAAGTGGAAGCACCGTCATGACCATGTCTTAACTGACGCAGTCATGCCAAATGAGGTAAAACCAAGTCGTACTTATATGGCTTGGTACAGATCAGTTGGTTTTCAATTCATCGCCGATGATATGTACCTCTACGACCCACGCCAAACAAGTTACACACAAGAAGGATCGACATCTAACCCCCAACAACATTCTCAGCCCGGTTACTCACAACCCCCTATCCGTCAAACTTTCCGTTCCACAAACACACAAACATACAACCAAAACATGCCATTCACCCAACCCCAATACCAAGAACATACCCCATACCACCACCAACAATTGACCATCAATCTGAGACCGAACATCGCTTCGCACCCACACCATCACCCTACCAAAGTCGCCTTAGCCAAAACACCAACCGCCCCTCCTCCTACCGTAGCCAAGAAGCCCAAACATCACAAAACCAAAACATCCCACAACCCTATCTCTTCCAAACACCCCAACAACCTTTCCAACCTTTCCTAGACGCATCATTCACACCCATGTCTCCCTTCAACCGTCCCGGTCGCCCATCCATGAGTCAACCACATCCCAACTTCTCTGGCACGGGTCATGAGCTCAGCTACGGCGGTACACCATCATTGCATACTGAAGACTATGCTGACTTGGCTGAATACCTCAAAGAACCTTCTCCTGTAGGAGGTAATGACGCTCCTGGCCCCTCAGATGAACAAACACCGGTGCAGAATCGTCAACGTGGGTTAGGGCAGCTAGGGGATGTGGGACCGGAGGTCGGTTAGGTGATCCTGGTCATCACCATTAGGTTTCTTTGTGTAAACTCCAAATTTTATTAATATCAAGTCGTATTATATCAAATTTATCTTTGTGTAAACTCCAAACATTATGTTTCTTTGTCTAAACTCCATTTTGGCAAAATTCAAATACACATGTTTTGACTGAAACCCTAATTTTGGGTCAACTTCCCAAGGACCTAACTCACTCATTTTTTATGATTTTGAGGTGGGACAAAGTGCATTGGAAAGTTTGAGATGTCTACTTAAATTGTTATGTTGGACAAAATTTCATAATTCTAAAATAAACACATGTGATAATACAAAACATTATAGGCCACATAACAATTGAAATGTCAAAGAGTCCAACTTCAGGTGCCCATACCTTTCTCATAAAAAATGCAAATGATGCAAAATTTTAGTCCGAATTCATTGTCTTGAAAAGATCTACAACTTTTATGTTGAAGGTTTTATCATTTGAGGCTTTTATCATTCAAATAGAAGGGCTTGAAGTTGGTCCCTTTTGGCAAAATTCACATACACATGTTTTGACAGAAACCCTAATTTTGGGTCAACTTCGCAAGGACCTAACTCACTCATTTTTAATTATTTTGAGCTGGGACCAAGTGAATTGGAAAATCTGATATGTCTAATTCAATTGTTATGTTGGACAAAATTTCATAATTCTAAAAGAAACACATGCGATAATACAAAACATTATAGGTCAGATAACAGTTGAAAAAATCAGAAGTCCAACTTCAACTGCCCATAACTTTCTCATAAAAATCCAAATGATGCAAAATTTATGTCCAAATTCATTGTCTTGAAAAGACCTACAACTTTCATGTTGGAGGTTTTGTCATTTGAGGCTTTTTTAAGGGAGTCGCCAATTGAATTGGCGCCTCCATTCAAGTTTTAAGAGGAGTCGCCAATTCAATTGGCGTCTCCTCCTAAAAGTGGGGTAGTTTGGGAATTTTTCTGAAACCTGAGATATTTTGGGAATTTTTTTGAAAAACTGGGTTATCTCGGTAAAAAAACCTAATATATTTGATCAAATAAATTTAAATGAATTCAAGTTTTTTAATGACTAAAATAAGAAAACAAAGATGTGAGGTAACATAAGTATATTTAAATTTTAAAATGCCGAACATATAAAAAACACATTGAATTCTAAAATTTGAACATAATAAATTTATAGAAACTTGACGTGTTTCCGGAGAATGGAGAAGAATTTCACAAAGAAAAAGAAAACTCCTCGCATTCCATTGTTAATGAATGAAGCAATAGAGTTTGATAAAGAAAAACTCATCGCATTCCATTCTTGTATATAATAAAAATCACCTCTCTTATCACTCTTTTTCATCTAACAAACTCAATTTCAAGAACTGAATTCTAATCGACACAAGAAGCTGAATTTCCATAGCAGAAGCAATGGCTTCATCTTCAAGCTACAAACCCTACACCCTCTCACAAATCCTAACCTCTCACCAACGTCATATCTTCGCCGTCAAATTCTCCTCCAGCGGCCGTCTTCTTGCCTCGTGTTCCGCCGATAGAACCATCCTCACCTACGGTTTCACAAACTCCGATTCCCTAACCCTATCCCCCATGCAACAGTACGTAGGTCACCAACTCGCCGTTTCCGACGTCGCTTTCTCTTCCGACTCTCGTTTCCTCGTCTCCTCCTCCGACGACAAAACCGTCCGGCTATGGGACGTTCCGACGGGGTCGCTGATCAAGACTCTTCACGGCCATGGTAGCTACGTCTTCTGCGTTAATTTCCAACCCGATTCGAATATCATCGCTTCGGGATCGTTTGATGAGACTATTAGGATGTGGGATGTTAGGTCTGGGCAATGTGTTAAGCGTATTACCCCCCATTCTCAAGCTGTTAGTGCCATTGATTTTAATGGCGATGGGACTCTCATGGTTTCTGGTAGCTATGATGGTCTTTGCAGGCTTTGGGATGTTTCTACTGGTCACTGTATGAAGACTCTCATCTTTGATGTGGATGAGAATCCTCCTGTTTCATATGTCAAGTTTTCACCCAATTCAAAGATGATTCTTGTTGCTACCTTGGATAACACTTTGGTAATATTTCAATCTCTCTCACTAACTGAATTTCATTTTTGTTATCGTTTAGCCTCATTTTAAATTGCAGTAGCATCCTGATTTGTTTGATAAAATGATAGAAATTTAGTCGATATGAGTTCAATTGAATAGAGAATTGCAGTCAAATGTAGTTGATATGACTCAGATTGACTATAGAATCGCACTCAAATATGGTTGATATGATTCCATTTGAATAGAGAGTTGCAGCCAAATATAGTATAGTTGATATGGCTCTAATTGAATAGAATGTTGTAGTCAAATATAGTTTATATGAGTCCAATTGAATAGAATGTTGCATTCATATATACTTGATATGAGTCCAATTGAATAGAATGTTGGATTCAAATATGGTTGATATGAGTCCAATTGAATAGAATTGTGCATTCAAATATGGTTGATATGAGTCCAGAGTCCAATTGAATAGAATGTTGCATTCAAATACAGTTGATATGAGTCCAGAGTCCAATTGAATAGAATTTTGCAGTCAAATATTGTTGACATGAGTCCAATTGAATAGATAACTGCAGTCTAATATTATACTTTAAAAACTGTTGGTAAAAAATTAGTACACTTTTATTTGAAATAATTCATTTGTGTAGGATACCTTGGCTACATAGTGGATCCGGTTCCTCCAAAATGAGCATCTCACTTTAAAGAATAAAGTGAGTAATGTCGATCATTGATTTGCAAATCAAGGGTAGATATTTTAGGAACATCATAACAAATTACAAGTTTGTTAAAATAACAACCCTTAATTTTCTCACTTTTCACTTTACTCACTTTAGAAGCTGAATGAATTATGTAACTCTATCTATGCTGTTGGGTTTCTTCAGTGGGGTCTATTCTTTGTGTAATATTATGTTTTATATTTGTGTAATGGCTTTATATGACTTTTGAGATAGATTTTCATTTCTTTCTGCTTCTCATAGTGTGTTGTTTAGTTGATTGATCTGTTGTATGTGAGGATTTCTTTTCTTACTCTTCACCTCTCAATTTATTTTTGGACTTCGGAAATGTGTATTGCGGTCTCTTTGGAAGGGATTGGCAAACAAGTACTTAGTTTGGTTTTCAATGTTATGATTGACTTACATGGGAATTCCTTTGTCCCTGCAGAGGCTTTGGAACCATTCTAATGACACGGTTGTGAAATCTTACCGTGGTCATGTTAATTCAAAATACAGTATTTCGTCCTCAATTTCTACAACAAATGGGAAGTATATTGTTAGTGGTTCGGAAAATAACTGTATATACTTGTGGGATCTGCAGTCGAGGAGAATGGTACAGAAGATGGAAGGCCATACAGGTACAGTCATATCTGTCTCGTGTCACCCGTCGGAGAACATGATTGCTTCGGGAGCTATCGACTATGATAAGACTGTCAAGATATGGACTCAACAGAAAGACTGACAATTTTGATCTGGGCTAATGTTCCAATGAACTGGTGTGAGTGTAGATAGCAGTAACTCACTTGTGATGATACCTTTTACCTCATTTTGCAGTTTAGGGCTGTTAATGAGAAACTTTATAGGCTGCTTCGAAAATAGTTGATAGATGAAAACATGGATTTGTGAATAGAATGATTTTTTTGGTTGTTTAGAAGTAAAAAATGTTTGTACTATGGAAGTGTATAGATGAAAATGTGAATTTGTGCATAGAATGATGTTTTGGTTAACAGGACTTTAATTGAATAAACAACTTCCAACCAACATTTTTTTTTGAAAGCTTCCAAAAACCTTGAACAGCGGTAATACTCTTCATTAGTTTTAGAGATAAATATATCAAGGTGATATGTTTGAGAATCTCTCATGGCAATTAGGATGGTTGGTCAAATAGTGTTACTTTGCTATAACATCAAAAGATTGTAGAAACAATGTAAACTTGAAGGGATTCAAGTAATTGTCTATTAGTAATGGATTGAATGAAATTTGATTCTTTGAAGAAATTGGAAGATATGTTTTCTCAGAGGTAGATTTGATCATCTCCGGAGAAGGAAATATTTGTGGTCTCTAATCATTTTGAGTTTGAATCTGTGTTGTAGCATGTTTCTTGTCTTGAATTATTCCACCTTGGCCCTATTATAATAATGTCATCTATAAACCAGTGGCATGAGTCGTGTGGATCCAATTCCTAATAGTGAAAAGAGAGTGATCAATTATGAACTTTTTAAAACTAAAACTAGTGATCTCTTAGGAGAACTTTTATTAAAGCCTATGTGTATTCTTGGCTTGTGTTTGTCTATGGTGTTATCTGTTTTGGGAAAATATCTAATTAAGTTTCATATGATTAAAGTCATCTAATAGAAAATTTCAAAGGTAAGTTTGATATAGCGTCTATCTATCGTAGATTTAATTTTAAATTTAAGTTTAAGCTTTTTTGAAAATCCGGTTTATCTATTTAAAAATCCACTTCATATTAACATACTATATTTAAATAGTTAGTCTGACACATGTTTAAATAAAATAATAAATATCAATAAAATTAAATTTTATTTTACTATTTAACATCAAATTTGAGAGAACAAGTTTATATATAATATCATATTTTAATTCTAATTTGTAATTATAGATTTGAAAAACTTTTAAAAATTGTGTAGGTTAATAAACATGAATATGCTAACAAATTCATAAATCAATTAAATATACAAAATCTAATAGATTAATAAAAGAAATTCTTCATAATTTGTAGTACGATTTATTTAACTAAACAAATTTTATAAAAATGTATAGTTTGATATGAACTTAACGTAGGCTAGACTGCATGTCTTTATCGGTCGATTTAACTTATTTTCACCTCTAAAGAGAGATGGTGTCATGCTAATTAGTATTTTAATTGATTCATATACTAGCATTCATATTCAATTAACTATCTTTTAATAGTTTAGTTAGAGATTTGCCTAATAATTTTTGGGCTGCATAAGTAGAATTCTTTACCTAAATAATCTAGTATTTTTTTTTTAATTTTAAATAATTTATATTTCAGACAATTTCTCAAACTATCCCATATTGAAGTACGTGTGTCAGATCAATTGACGTCTACTCTTAAATTTTGAATATGAGGTGCCAATTGAATTGACTTCTGCACCTAGTGCTGATAATTCAATTGACGCCCGTGTGTAAGGAATGAGAGGATACACCAATTGGTCTGACGCTTGTGTGTGTTGTGTAATTTTTTGTTGTTGAATGACACAATAACGAATGACATAATCCTTCTTTTACCCATGTCTATTGCATTAGACATATCACACAAAACTTCATGCGTGCAATCAAAGACAAGAACCTTCATAAAAAAGTTGTGAATGCAGGGTATGCTCTAACTCAGACGTCATTTCAACATTACCGTGACAAAATTAGATTGTCAAATGCAGATGCAAGAAGGTGAGTGGATAACATATCATTAGAGCAGTGGATAAGGGCATTTGACCGATGATGTCGATTGGGGTCACATGACAACAAACCTTGTGGAATGCATGAACGACGTCTTCAAAGGTATTAGAAATCTACCAATAACCAAATTGGTGAGAACAACCTATTTTAGGTTGGCATCGACCTTCACAACCAGAGGAGAAAGATGGAGTGTAGTGTTAATGTCAGATCAATTATTCAGTGAATGCTGTATGAAAGTGATGAAAGAGGAAACTATCAAAGCTAGCGCACACGCGATTACAATATTTGACCGTCATAGGCAAAATTTCAGTGTACATGAAACAATGGACCACAATGAGGGGAAACCTAATTTATCATATACTGTCAGACTAAACAGAAGTTGGTGCGACTAGGCCAAGTTCCAGGCCTTCCGTATACCTTGCTCCAATGTCATTGCGGCATGCACACATACTTGCCAGAATGTTTATAACCATCTATCCGATTGAGCCATTCCCGCCATGAAAGTACAACGAAAGCTTCTCAGTGCTAGCAATAGAGGAATATTGACCTCCATATCAAAGGGACATAGTTTGGCACAACGAGGAGATGCGAAAAAATAAAAAAGGACAGCCAAACAACACGCATATTAGAACAAAAATGGATACGACTGATAAAATGATAAGATTATATAGTATATTTCGTCAACCCGGACACAATAAGAAAAAATGTTCCAATCTCGAAGCAACCTCTACATTATAATTTAGTACCTCCTATTGAAATACAAGAGACTAAGAGACATTTGAATAAATCGTGTGTTTTGATAAACACTACATAGATTTTATTATATATAGAGATATTATAACTAATTATATGATATAATCGATGTGAGACTATTCTATATACAAATATTCTTAACACTATATATTTACAAATATCAACACTCCCCCTCAAGCTTGAGCATATAAGTAAAATGCACCAAGCTTGTTACATATATAATTAGTTCCGGGACTTCACAGAATTTTGTAAACACGTATGCCAATTGATCATTAGAGTTGACAAAGCTTGTGATGATGTCACCTGACTCAATCTTTTCTCTGACAAAGTGACAGTCTATTTCAATATGTTTGGTCCTCTCGTGGAAGACTGGATTTGAAGCAATGTGCAATGCAACTTGATTATCACAAATAAGTGTCATTGGTCTTGCTTCTTCAATTTGAAGTTCCTTGAGCAACTGTTTTAAGCAAATAAGTTCACATGTTGCCATTGCCATGGCCTTATACTCTGCCTCAACGCTTGATATTGCAACTACATTTTATTTCTTTCTTTTCCAAGATTTAAGGTTTCCTCCAACAAGTACACAATATCTAGAGGTGGATCGTCTATAAATTGGTGACCCTACCCAATAAGCATAAGAGTATCCAACTATCTGAGTATGTCCTTTATCTTCATACAGTAGACCTTTTCCTGGAGCACATTTGATGTATCTCAGAATCCAAATAACAACATCCACGTGTTCCTGACTAGGGCAATTTAAGAACTGACTTACCACACTAACTGCAAAAGAAATGTCTGGACGAGTTACTATGAGATAATTCAACTTTCCAACTAATGTCCTATACCTTCCTGAGTCAGATAGAGGCTCCCCCTGATTGGGTAGTTGTTTGACACTTGGATCCATAGGAGTATCATCTGGTTTAACATTCAACAAACACGTTTCTTCCAAAATATCCATAGCATATTTCTTTAGAGAAATCACCAAATCATCTTTAGATTGGGCTACCTCAATATCTAATAAATAAATAAGTTTACCAAGATCTTTTGTTTGAAATTGATTCGAGAGATATTGTTTTAAATGGAGTATACCCTGTTAATCACTACCAATTATGATAATATCATCTACATACACAATAAGATAAATACACCCCTGGGCTGAGTAACGATAAAAAACAGAATGACCAGCTTCACTATGGACCATACCAAACTGTTGTACTACAATGATGAATCTGCCAAACCAAGCTCTCGGAGATTGCTTAAGACTATAAACAGATCTGTGTAACCTACACACCATATTCGATGACTCCCATTGAGCAACAAACCCAGGTGGTCGCTCCATATATACTCCCTCTTCAAGATTACCATGTAAAAAAGCAATTTTGGTATCAAGTTGATGAAGAGGACAATGTCGAATGGCTGCAATGGCTAGAAGAAGTCTCACATATACCATCTTGGCTACAGGCGAGAAGGTATCACTGTAGTCCAATCCAAAAATTTGAGTGTATTCTTTGGCTACAAAACGAGCTTTAAACTAATCAATCTTACCATCTGGATCAACCTTCACTGTATAAATCCAACGACAACCTACTAAAGATTTCCTAGGGGGTAGAGGAACCAGCTCCCAGGTACCACTACTTTGAAGAGCACACATTTCATCAATCATTGCTTGCCTCCACTCAAGGTGAGATAAAGCTTCACCTGGAGTTTTAGGAATAGAAACAAAAGACAAAGAAGACAAACAAGTATAATGCAAATGGGAAAGACGATGATAACATAAATCAATATAATGTGGAGAAGGATTTTGTGTTTGATGTATACCTTTTCGAAGGGCAATTGGAAGATCAGACTCAGGTTGCAGGATCAGGTTCGGTGATGGCGGAGGCATCAGAGGAGAGTCTGCAATGACCTCAGAGACAAGGACGACATGTGTTGGGTGACGACGCTGATATGTTTGAAATGATCGAGAAGTGTGTGTGTGTGTGTGTGGGGGGGGGGGGGTCAGAAGCCATAGACTTATGGGGGATAATGGTAGGCGGGACATTAATAACTGCCGGAAAAGGCGTGACGGTACTTTCTTGAATGGGTTCTGGAGTTACGTGAATGGACTCGAAATATGGAACAAACTCGAATAAGGTAACATCGGCTGATATGAGGTATCATTGTAGAGTATGATGATAACCAAGAAAGACACACTTTAGTGATCAAGCTGATAGTTTATCAAGACCAGGAAAGAGATTGTGTACAAAACATGTGGATTTGAAGACTCAGGGAGGAATTGAATGAAGTGGGGAATTGGGAAAAATGATTGAATGAGGGATTTTATTGTTAAGGACAAATGAGGGCATGCGATTTATAAGGTAACATGCCGTTAGAACAACATCCCCTCAAAATCGAAGTGGAACATTACCATGAAGAAGTAGGGTCCGAGTGGTTTCAATGAGATGTCGATTTTTGCATTCGGCTACCCCGTTTTGTCGAGATGTGTGAGGGAAAGATGTTTGACGGAGAATATCATTACATGAAATAAAATTTTAAAATTGTTGGGATAAATATTCACGGGCATTGCCACTTCTTAAGGTATAGATAGACACACCGAATTGAGTTCTTATTTCTTGATAGAATTGTTCAAAGATAGAAAATAGTTCAGATCTATTCTTCATTAAAAATAACCACGTGCAACGTGAAAAATCATCAATAAAGGTGATAAAATACCTAGACTCAAGAGTAGAGACAGTACGTGAGGGACCCCAAACATCGGTGTAAACTAAAGCAAAAGGAGACGAAGCTTGTTTATTGACTTGATTGGGAAACTGACCATGAGTGTGTTTCCCTAACTGACACGACTCGCAATGTAAGTTAGATACCTTTGATAAATTTGGCACCAACTTATGTAGTTTAAAAAGACTGGGATGACCTAAGTGAGCATGAATAATGAGTTGAGAATATTTGGCTGAGCATGTCTGACATGACACTGAGAGGTAATAAAGGCATTGAGACTCACATCCAATGCCAATCGCTCGTTCCGAACTTCGATCTTGCAGGGTAACATTATTGTTAGTGAAAGTGATACTACAATCAAGAGAACGAGTTAAAAGACTGACTGAAAGTAAATTAAATGGACAATTAGGTACATAGAGGACAAAAATAACAGAGAGAGAAGGTAGAATTTGAATAGTACCAATCCCTTCAGATCAGGTTTGAGAACCATTGGCAGAAGTTATAGTAGGTAAGAAACCAGATGCAGAGAGGGAAGAGAAAAGATTTTTACTACCGGTAACATGATCAGACGCACCAGAATCAAGGATCCAAGGTCCAAGAGAAGATGATTGAGAAAGACAAGTAGACGAATTACCAGTGTGTGCTATCGAAGCAGTAGAATCTAAGTTCTGATAATTCTGATACCACCTGAGGAAATCATCGTATTTTGGCGTACAATTATGAGGAATAACCATGAGTATTTGAAGAAAGAAAGTATCTCGCAAATCAGATGAAAAGGATTTGAAACAGTTGTACTATGAAGAGTGGGGCGGTGGAAAAATTGTTGGGATCGACCGCCGATGAAAAGTGGGGAACTGATGGATCAGAGGAGGCGCTTCTGCCGGTGGGGTTAGTTTGCTGGAAATTCGTCGGGAACAATAGCGACGACAACGGTAGTGACTGGAGAATTTTGAAAACTGATGTCGGAATGAGTCACGACAATGTATGGAAGGCAACCAGAGTTATGACACGGTTTTCCAAAAATTTCTCACCGGAAGACAGTGGGTCAACCGGGTAAAGCACGGTGAACGATTGTCTCTCAGTAGGCTCTGGATACCATGTTGAAATACAAGAGACTAAGAGACATTTCAATAAACCATATGTTTTAAAAACACTACAAAGACTTTATTATATATAGAGAGATTATAACTAATTACATGATATATTCGTTGTGAGACTATTCTATATACAAATATTCTTAACACTATATATTTACAATTATCAACACCTCCTTTCAATTTTTGTAACCTTTGATTTTGATATATTAATAACTTTTTGTTACAACAATATTAACAACAAACATCACCCTAACTTAAACACACTTAAAAACAACAACACTTTCCAACAAAAAACCAGATATCACAAAATGAACATTGGTGACAAGTCTGAATAAACAACACATACAACAAATATCAAAACAAATAAAAATACTTAACCACAACATTTAAACACAACATTTCTAATTGATTATAACAATCAAACTGATATCATTTGGTCCAAACATCATTTATGTCGCATCCTTATCACTTTTAACACGCACCCACCCACGTACGACATCATGTCTCTCAATACTTCTAATTTTTCTTCTTCAGGTATGTCTCTCTAACCAACGAACCAACTCCCTCTGTAGTTGCTCGAAACTATAGATGTTCTAGAAGAGCATCTCCATTAGAGACTTGTCTCTTTCGAATAAATCACTTTCCCATAGAGGCGACGAAGACGAACCACGTTTGCAATATAGTGAAAAGAGATGTGGAAAAATGAATCACGACACCCCTCTATTTATACAAAAAAATTACACAATACACGCCACACCTTTATTTATACAAAAAATTTACACAATACACACAAACATCAGACCAATTGACGCCTCATCTCGTTCCTACACACATGCGCCAATTGGATTGGCAGCACCATGTGCATAAGTCAATTCAATTGGTGTCTCCTCTTTGATTTAAGGATATGAGCCAATTCATCTGACACCTATGTGTTGACGTTTTTGTTTTTTTTAAAGAGATAGTTTGAGAATTTATTTGAAATGTGGATTATTTTGGAAATTAAAAAAAAACTGGATTATTTGGGTAAACAATTTGCATAAGTAGTCTTCTTTATTGATGGATTAAATGATCCTTTAATTAAATCATGAGTATTTTGGTGTGGACAAAAGTGTGGGCCTTAACCCTTGACCCATAACGAGTAGGGATTATGACTATATATTATGTGATTAGGCCTCTCTGTAATCACTGAATCAGAAAGAAACGATTTCATAGCTTGTCCCATTGAGAACTGTGAACGAGAGTGAGAGATATAGAGGAAGATCCGGATGACAAGAACGACAACCCTTATTCTCAAATCATGTCTTCAACAAGTAAGTGTTGATATTCTAATTTCATATAATTGATCAGTAAACTTTTTCGTTTACACAATTGATTGTTGTTAATATGTGATTATGAATTGAGGGTTCAAACTATTTTGATCCAATCTTAAATAATTGTCATTCTTGATAGTGTTCGAATTATTTTGATCGTAATCAATTTTCAAGGTTACATTAAATAGAAATTTAATCATAAGTAAAAAATAATAATTTATTTTATTAATAAAATAAAATATTAAATTGATTGTTTATAGAATAAAATCCAAACCGATTCTTCAGTGACATTTAAGTGAAGAAAGTGTGGTATAGCAGTGTGAGGAATTCTTCAAAATTTTAAGATGACTGATTTATTCTCTCAAATTCCTCATACAACGGAATGTCAAAATACAAGTAAAAGTCCCAATTGAATTCTAAGGATTAGGGTTATTTTTAATTATCATTGCAATTTTCAATTTTCAATTTTCATAGCTCTAACCATGATTTCAATTTCAAGAGATCAATGGAAAACAAAACGTGCATATAAAGTCATATATGGTTCATCAAAATAATAGAATATAAATAGTCTCCTTTAACATTAGAAAACAATACATATAATATATATAAACATATGATTCAATAAAAGAGGATTCAATTCAGCAGTAGCAATTTACATAACTTTTATAAAATGGAATAACATCCATAATTGCACGAGGATTTAACGTGTATTTCTGCATTCAAAAACAAAATTCAAATATCTTTAACTGAACGAATAAAATATGTTTGATTTGATAAAATGTAGACGTATAAAAAGTGTCGGGCATCAAGATGCTATATGATGGGTTAATATTTATTATGATTATATGCAATCATATGTTTTTTTAAACTTATAAACTAATATGACAAAATAATGGTATTATATATGTATAAAATTTCGTTATAAGCGAGTGAGAATATTAATTTAAGGTAAGAAACTCATATTTAGAAGGTTTGTATTGGAAAAAATAATTTAAAAAATAGTTTTATGATTTATTTATATCAATGCACAATTTTCAACATAATATTTTTTTTTTATAATTTTTAACTTGTGCCTTTAGGACACAAGATAGCATTATCTTAGATGACATTGATATAGGTTGGAGTGTGAGTTTCATATGTCTAATAGCATTGTTCAGTATACACACATATTATTGTCTGCAATATTGAATATATTAAATAAAAACACTTACTAATGTAGTTTCTCTCTTATTTATTGAATTGAATTTTATTACAAAAGGGATCTTTGAGACATGCCCCATCTAGATTTTGAATTCTTTCCTAGTTGAATTGATCTTGAATATCTTTCCTAGTTGAATTGATCACTTAATAATATTGAATTTTTGCACTGTGTAATATATCAATTAGAATTGAAATCGATTTGATTATATATATAACAAATTGGTTATAATAGTATGATTTAGTGATACAATATTTTGAGATGTTGAGTAATATTCCTTCTTGAAGTTGACACTTATTGAGGACAAAATTTATTGGAAATGCTTTATTGTTAAGTTCATGACTTTTTTTGGGCAAGAGAAATTTGATTCTTATACAAGAACTCTTATAAATTATTGTTTGTAATTATCACTGAAGTGAGATCCCTCATTTTAATTTATAAAAACCTCTTTGTAGTTTGAGAGATGATTTTCAGTCATTACTGTGTTTGCCTTCTCAAAGAATGACAATTGTACGTATAGATTATGGTTAATTAAAAATATAGCTATTGGAGATGCTTTGGTCTAAGGGATTTATCTGCCCAAAGAAGATCAGTTTCTAAATCCAATGTATGCTCACTGAGTAGCTTATTTTTGAAATTTATAGATGAAGTTGTTGGAGGTGCTTTGGTTTAGAGAATTTATTTATCCAAAGAAGATAGATTTTCGAACCCAATGTATGCTCATTGGGTAACTCATATGAGGTTCTGACCTTGGTTATGACATGGGTTTACACATTTCACCCAAAGAAGATTGTGTGATAATGTTGGCCTCTTCGTGATAGCTTGTGTTCATTGAAGTTATATCTTGCCTTTATTATTTATTCTAATGCATTTTTGTTTTATCTCAATAATTACCTTCTCTATGAACAATTGTTGTGATTCTATTGAGATTTTGAATGAGTCTAATTTTAAGAAATGGAAGCAAGACTTAGATTTTTCATTAATGATTGTTGATGTTGACATGGCATTGTGCGAAACTAAGCCTGCGATCAATGCTTAGAGTACACCTGAAAAGAAAGAAAAATTAACTAAGTGGGAGAGGAGTAACCAACTTAGCTTGTGTGCTATTAGGAAGACAATTTCTGAACATATGATCAATGGATTGCCTGAGAAAGATAATGCTAAAGAATATCTTACTCCTATTGGGGAGGGGTTTCAGGTATCTGATAATGCTAAATCTGGATATTTAATGAAATAACTCACAAACACGAAAGATGATAACACTTGGGGTGTCAGGGAGTTCATTCTTAGGATGGCTCATGCCCAAACCAAACTTAAATCGCATAACATTGACTTGAATGAGAATTTCATCGTGTCTCATGCCTTAAACTGCCTATCTGCTGAGTTCACTCAAATCAAAACTGCCTATAATACATTTGGTGAGAACTGGACCGTCAATAACCTTACTATCAAGTATGTGGCTGAAGAATAGAAACTCAAGAAGGAAATAAGTGATTTATCCCTCCTGACTGTTTATGCTAAACCCCATTTTGATAAGAATTCTTAGAAAAATAAGAAAAACACTCATAGTGGTTTTCATAGACATCTTCAGTTCAGGAAATAGGTAATGGTCAACACCATAATATAGGAAGTCCTAAGCCGGTTTCTTTTAAAAAATCCTTTTGGTGCTTTTGGTGTAAGAAAAAAGGACACAAGAAAACTGATTGTCATGCTTTTAAAGCTTGGTTTGACAACAAGAACAAATATGAAGGTGGTTATTTAACTTCTGTCTATTTTGAGTCTAACTTAGTTGATGTTCCTATTAATTCTTGGTGGATTGATAGTGGTTCTACAACCCATATTTTTGTGTCCTTACAGGGGTTCAGGAACCAGCAAAGACCAAATTCGAGGGAAATCAAGCTCAAGGTAGGAAATGATCTTGAAGTCATTGTGGAGCTAGTGGGAGATGTTAGCTTAGTTCTAGGATTTGGTTTTGAACTTGTTTTGAAAGATACATTTTATGTACATTCTTTTAAAAGGAATTTGATTTAAGTATCTTGTTTGAATAGACTTGGATTTCAGTTTACCTTTTATGATGGAAAAATAAATTTGATGTTGAATTCTCAAGTTATTGGTAATGGTATCTTGTTGGATGACTTATATAAGTTATCTTTGAATTGTGATAATATTTCCCCAATGTTAAACATTTAGAGCTCCATTTCTAAAAGGTATGAATTAGAGAAAAATCATCCTTGTTGTGGCATAAGCGTTTAGGCCATATCTCTAAGGAAAGAGTTGAAAGGTTAATTAGAGATGCTATTTTATCTTCCTTAGATTTTAGTGATTTGGGGACTTGTGTGGATTGTATAAGAGGAAAATTTAATAAGACCAATAAGAAATGTTTAACTAGAAGTTTATATCTTTTGGAAATTATTCATATAGAAATTAGTGGGCCCCTTTATCATACTATTTGTGACAATAAACTCTTTTAGCATTTTCATTGATGATTTTTCCAGTTTAGCTATCTTTACTTGATTAAGGGAAAATCAGAAGCACTTGAAAAATTTAAAATATTTACAACTAAGATGGTGACTTCCTTGGGTTTTGAAGAAAATAAAGTTGATCAATGCATCCATCTTAAGGCCAGTGGGAGAAAATTCATCTTTCTTGTGTTGTATGTTGATGATATTTTAGTTTTCCAGTAGTGATCTTGGTCAACTTCACGAGACCAAACTTATGCTAACCAAGTATATTAATTTGAAAGATCTCGGTGAAACATCCTTTTTTTCGGGAAATTAAATACATAGAGACATATCACATGGTGTACTTGGCTTGTCCGAGAGGGCTTATATCGATATAGTCCTATAGAGGTTCAATATGCAAAATTGTAAGCCAGGAGATGTTCCACTTACTAAAGGTGTCAAATTAAGGAAATATCGATGTCCTAAAATGGAGATTGATCGGGCAGGAATGAAGGGAAAACCCTTAGATAGTGCATTGTACAACTTGATGTATTCTTAAGTATGCACTAGGCCTAATATTGCTTTCGTATTTGGCGTCTTAGGACAATTGTCATACCCCAATTTTTTCCTTCGATCAATAAATCAATGCATTCACCGATCAGAATAAAATTTTGGTTATACAGACAAATTGATTGAATCAATTTTCAAATATACGTAAATTTAGCGGGCGGAAAATTTCAAAATCGAGTTTGCAGGCGTTGTAACACCCCAATTTAATTTATTGTTTTATTTTGAATCATTGGTGATTCATGATGATTTTCGGTGTTTTATTTAATTATTAGATGTTAGTGTGATTTAAAATAAATTATTTGAATATCTGTTGTTGGTGTGTGGTAGAAATAATAGGGTGCAGTGAGACGATAAAGTAACTTAAACAATAATTATAATAATTAGATTTTATTTATTATTATTGATGAAATAAGAAATTATAGAGAATATGAGTCTGAGCCAATTGTTGGATTTGAGGAGAGTTTGTGGTAAGAAGATGGAAGGTAAAGTAAAATTGGGAAAAAATAATAATTAAGTAAAATTAAGGAGATTACTATATGTTTCAAAAGTTGGGAGAGAAGCTAGGTTTTAAGGAGATTTTATCAGTAAGTGAGATTGGAGCAAACGAGGCAAAGAGGGAGAGCAAAAACTTGAGGTTGAAGAAGAAGATCAAGGGATTTTGCTGGTGATCAGGTAAGGGTGGGAACTTGTTCCAATAATAAATGGTATGATAGAAGGGTGGAATGAAGGAACCCTTAACCTCTTTAGAGTTGAGTGTTTTGATTCATAATTTTGAATTGAGATTCTATGATGATTGTTATATGACGAATTTTGTGTGCCTTATATGCGTGTATTTTTTCTGTTTTGAGGATTGAACATATATCCACCATTGTTGCAATTTCGAAGGTTTTAGGCATAATCTTAAAATAATGATTAAATAATTTAATTGTGTTAAAAATATAAATTAACTTACTATAATTAGAGTATTGCATGGGTTGTAATTTTCTGAGCGTTTGGATTTTTACGGAATCGAAATCGAAGGCCCGAAAGGTCTCCAACGATGAAAAACGCAGAAAATTATGCATTCTGTCCGTCACGACCATGCTCAGCATGAGAGCCTCTGTTCGTGTTTCTCGGTCGAAATCATTTTGTCCATAACTTTTGATCCATAAGTCCTAATCGAGTTCCGTTTAAAGTGTTGGATATATGAAATAGAGGGCTATAACTTTGTTTCAGGGATAAAATAATTTTGGTTATTATTTCATGGATGTTTTTGGGGTTGAAGAAGATCAAAACCGTGTTGGAAATTTTAGAAAAACAACAACGTTTTAGTAACGCCTCCGTGCGCGGTTTTGATTATAACTTTCAACTCGTAAATCATTTTGGATTGGGGTTGAAATGTTAGAAGGACGATTCTCAGAGATATAACATGATGGTAATAAGTGAATTGTTTGAGTATTATTCTTATACCTACTGTGTTGGTGAAATTTTTGTTCATACGTTTGGTTAATGAATTGTTGACATATCCTGACGATTTTGGTCATAACTTTTATTCTGTAAGTCTGATTTTGATGCCGTTTGAAGCATTAAAAATATAACAATAAGACCTATAACATGGTAGTGATTATTGATATATTTGAATAATATTAACATGCCTATGATGTTAATAAATGTATTGGTTTATACATTTGGTTGATGAATTATAGCGGTAAATTAATGACCACTAAGCTATGGATAAGCTTAACGCCAATAAAACCAGAGTCGCCACCGCACTTTTATTGTTTCCAAAGGAAAAGAGAAAAGTACGAACAAAACCCAAAGATAATAAGTTTTCAAATCAAAATTATTAAAATTCCAGAGATTATAGGTAAGGGGCTTGGTTACACAGAGGGAAGATGTTAGCATCCAAGGTGTCCTAGGTACTCCTAGGGAGCCATTTTTTATGTGTGCATATGTGTTTGGTATAAAATATGTTTGACAAAAATAGAGTGTGGGGGTGTGTAAGACCCCAATTTTAACCCTAAGATCCCTCATGCTATCTCATCATATGCAATAGCATTGGGATCACACCTTGGCATCCTCCTTACCCCTCATTCATTGGGTTTGTATTGGGAGAGATCACCAAGCACTATTTGACTGTATCATACTTTGCATTTTTATCATTTTTACTAACCAAAATCCCAAAAATATGTCTTTGCGTTTTGTCTAACTCTTTTGTAGGTAAGACACATGCTCACCTTTGATCTATCAAGCTCATATCTAGGGTTCAAGATCCTCATTACAAGGAGCTCAATCAAGAATGATATACAATGACTTTAGGCATCATATATGAATCCCCATGAGATTCACATATTAATTTTATCAAGAATTCATCAAGAGTTTGGAGTTGGTGTTCCTTGGAAACCCTAGTTCATCTGGGTATCTTGTGTAACTTCTTCAACAAGCTTCTTCAACAATTGATCAAATATTTCAAGGGATACTTCAAATTTCATCATATTATGCATATATGATCATCCATGAGTCCTAAAAGTCAAGATAATTTCAATCTAGCAAGATGGTTGATGATGGTTGACCAAAGGAATTCATCTGATCAAAACTAGGTCCCCTAGACCCTATCTTCTACAATATTTATCATATGAAAATGATTCCAAGAGAAACGTTACTATAAATGACATTCCAAACAACTTTCATGTTGAGGTCTAGATTTAGTTTTGCTTGGAAAGTCAATTTTTATGGTGAAAGATTATAGGTCATTTTGTCTAAACCCTAATTTGGAGGCCAACTTCCCAAAGCCATAACTTGCTCAATATTTATGAGATGAAAGATTTCCAAGTTGCACAATCAAATTTAAGATGTATACTTCAACTTTTATGTTTGGAGGAAGAACTAATTCAACTTTTATGAGTATGTGATTTGAGGATATATTATAGGTCATTTTGGACCAATACCATTGAACAAGTGATTTTCCTCAACTTCAAAAATGAACAACTCCTCCATATTAAATCCAAATGAGGTCAAATTTGTGACCATTTTGAAGGACTTTGAGATAGATACAACTTTTATGAAGGAACGTTTCTCATTTGAAGCTCACATAAAAAGTTAGCCAAGGTGGAATAAATGAACATATGGCTTGACACTTAGAATTTTTTTTTGATATGTTTAAATTTCCAAACTTCCACCTCAAAATTCATCATTATGCAAGATTCAAATGGAAAAGTGTTCAACATAAAAGTTGTTCCTCTTGATCTAAACTTTCCAAAGAGTCGAATTTCATCCATTTTGGATAATATTTGAATGGGCTGCGCATGGCTTGAACATTGCATCATCATTTGGAAAGATTTAACTTCAAACTTCCATGCACATTTTCCTAGCATTCCAACATGATCTCAAACTTGTGCATATTCAATTATGGACCAAATGACATGATTTCATAGGCCTGTACTGTAAGAACAAATTTAGTTCTACAATGTATCTCTAAGATTTTGATGATAACAAAGGATGAAACAAAAATGGTACCCTAACGAAAATTTTCTAAGTGTGCAGGATTCTGATCAAAACAATTAGATATACAATCATCAGATACAAAATCAAGCGCTAAGATGCTACTTAGAAGATACACGACCAGAAGCTCTGACTCTGATCAAACGAAGGCGTTAGCTAAACTAAAGAAGTCAGACACTCTGAAGGGGAAGAATGACTCTAGACTCTAAATACGTACGCTCTAAAGAAGTCAAATAAAGAGAAACTCTGAAGACAGTCAGCAACAAGCATCCTCTGAAGTTGCAATCGTTAAATGAATACTCTGACTATAAGATCCTCTAATTCAAGAAAGCTTAACATTGAAGAAACTCGCTTATGGAAAGAAACTATTTTTAGAAGGAAGTTATGGCGCTCCAAATACTGCTTTGGAAAGAACACGGAGATTAATGACGTTAATCATCCATCAATGCCCAAGATTCTGACATTAACATCACCCAACTGTCTTCTCACTCTCCTATAAAAAGGATGGAATGCCTCCCAAAAAAGATACCTGAAACACACGAGAATACAATACTTCCACCATTCATTATTTCATTCTCTCACGAGCTACTGCTCTAACGTGAGAATATTTCTTATTCTTATCTTGTGTAATCTCTGCTTATTATTAGAAGCACTATTCATTACTGTAATCATATTATTGCTAAGATATTTCCTCAAGTGACTTTGTGAAGTCTGATTACTTGAGAGGGCTAAGGGATTATTATTCTCTTAGACAGTTGTTTGTGTAATCTTTCAAGATTAGTGGATTAAGTCCTTTTCGAAGGTGAAATCACCTTGGTCGGGTGGACGGAGTAGCTTTGAATTTCAAGCGAACCAGTATAAAATTCTGTGTTGAATTATTTTGTTTCTGCATGTGTCTAAGTTCTAAAAAGTTTTTATTTTCCTAAAAACAATTCAAACCCCCTTTCTAGTTTTTCTCTACCTTCAATTGGTATCAGAGCTTCAGCTCCGTTATTGATTTTCTAATCAAACACTTAATAGTGTAGAGAAATCCAACGTGAGAAAAACACTACGACCAAAACCAATGAAAGAGATAGTTACAATGCTAAACCTCCAATCTTTGATGGAGAAAAATTTGATTACTGGAAAGATAGAATTAAAAGTTTCTTTCTGGGCTATGATGCTAATATGTGGGACATAGTTACAATTGGCTACACACCTCCTGTGTCTGACGCTGGCGTTGCCATTGCCAGAAGCAAGATGACAGATGATCAGAAGCACGACTACAAAAACCATCACAAAGCCAGAACAATACTGCTGAATGCCATTTCCTACAATGAATATGAAAATATCACCAACAGAGAAACATCTAAAGAAATACTTGACTCCATGAGGATGACTCACGAAGGAAATTCTCAAGTCAAAGAGACAAAGGCTCTGGCTCTAATTCAGAAGTACGAAGCCTTCAAGATGGAGGATGATGAAGCTATAGAGGTAATGTTTTCTAGATTTCAAACTTTAATTGCAGGACTCAAGGTTCTGGACAAGGGCTACACAACTGCAGATCATGTCAAAAAGATAGTCAAAAGCTTGCCAAAGAAGTGGAGACCAATGGTCACAACATTAAAATTGTCAAAGGATCTGAATAATATCAGCCTTGAAGAACTCGTTAGTTCACTCAGAAGTCACGAGATAGAACTTGAGGAAGATGAGTCTCAAAAGAAGATCAAGTCTGTAGCACTAAAGTCTATATCTGAAAGACGCAAACCAGAAAGGAACAAAGCCTTCTAAGCTGAAGAGGAAGACAATGACGACTCTAAAAAGGAAGACTCTGACGATGAAGAAGAGTTATCCCTTTTGACCAGAAGAGTAAAACAACTCTGGAGGAAAAGGAATAATAACTTCAGAAGACTAAGACCCAAGGGAGATCCCTCTGAATCAATTTCCAGAGGTAAATCAAACAAAGAAATAACATGCTATGAATGTAAGGAAAAAGGTCATTACAGAAACGAATGTCCAAAGCTGAAGAAGGAGAGCTCCAGAAGGTAAAGTTTCAAGAAAAGCTCATCTAAAACCAAAAAGGGACTGATGGCCACCTGGGACGATAGTGGATCTGATTCCTCTGAATCAGACTCTGAACAACAGACAAATGTTGCATTCATGGCTACCACCTATGGAAACACATCAGATGGAGAATCTGATCCTGAAGAGGTATTTTCTGATCTTTCTCGCTCTGACCTTGAATCATGCCTTTCTGAATCTTTGAACTCATATCAGAAACTTAAACAAAAATTTAAAGCACTAAAAAGGGTTCTTGAAGGAACCATAGAAGAATGTGATAAGCTTGAGATGACAGTTTCAGAAGTAAAAGATGAAAATCAAACTTTGACAAAAGAAAGAGACTCCATAAATAAACAATGCTTAAAACTTGAAGAAGCGTTATCTCAAGCCCCACAAACTTCTAACATAATGATATATAAATATGAAAAATATTTTTTAAAAGTTTCTGAAAAATGGGATAGAAAGAAGCATAATGGCATTCGTGATTTATGGAGTCAGTCAGAATAATAAAAGAGGAATAGGGTATGATCCTAGTGAAGATAAATCTTCCACAGATGACAAACCCAAATCCCCTTTTTCTTATCACTACACAATGCACTAGCACAAGGTTTTGATAATGCTAGAAAACCTAAAGTTCTAAGAAACTCTGGGAAAACTAATCACAAAGGACCCAAAAGATTATGGGTACCAAAGGATAAGATTGTTTATGTTGCAGATATCTTATGCAGCAGAGTTAAGACACCAATCATGGTACCTGGACTCTAGATGCTCACGACACATGATGGGAAGAAAATATATGTTCCAAAACCTGGAACTTAAAGATGCTGACTTTGTAGGCTTCGGAGGAAATCAGAAAGGAAGAATCAGAGGCTCCGAAACTATTGGTAATGGAACTCTTCCTTCTATATCTGATGTTCTCTACGTAGAAGGATTAATGCATAACCTGTTATCAATAAGCCAATTAAGTGATAACAGTTATGATGTAATCTTCAATAAAAAAACATGTAAAGCAATTAATCGGAATAATGGAACAGTTCTATTCACTGGCAAGAGGAAAAACAACATTTACAAAAATAAATATTTTATATTTAAAAGATCAAAATTTAAAATGTCTGATGTCTGTTCATGAAGAGCAATGGGTATGGCATAGACGCTTGGGCCACATTAGCATGAGAAAACTTTCTTAGCTAAATAAACTCGAGTTAGTTAGAGGTCTACCCAAACTGAAGTTTTCTTCAGAAGCTCTGTGTGAGGCATGTCAAAAAGGGAAATTTTCTAAAACATCTTTTAAAAAGAACAATGTTGTTTCCACCTCTAAGCCTCTGGAACTTCTTCACATTGACCTTTTTGGGCCTGTTAAGACAACATCAGTCAATGGAAAGAAGTACAGACTAGTCATTGTTGATGATTTTAGTCGTTGGACATGGGTAAAATTCCTAAAGTACAAGAGTGACTCTAACTTTGTATTTAATAGCTTATGTTATAAAGTGCAAAACGAATTTGACTCTAAAATTATCAGAGTCAGAAGTGATCATGGTGGCGAATTCGAAAATAAATTCTTTGAGGAACTATTTAATTCTAATGGAATATCCCATGATTTCTCCTGTCCTAGGACTCCACAACAAAATGGAGTTGTAGATAGGAAAAATAGGACACTCCAAGAAATGGCTAGAACCATGATCAATGAAATAAATGTGGCTAAGCACTTTTGGGCTGAAGCAGTAAATACAACGTGTTATATTCAGAATAGAATCTCTATAAGACCTATTCTGGAAAAGAATCCCTATGAACTGTGTAAGGGAAGAAAACCCAACATTTCGTATTTCCATCCTTTTGCCCTTGTTTTATTCTCAATACTAAAGAACATCTGAACAAGTTTGATTCAAAAGCCCAAAAAGGTATTATGTTAGGATACTCAGAACGCTCTAAAGGCTACAGAGTATACAACATAGAAACCAAAATTGTGGAAGAATCAATACATGTTAGATTTGATGATAAGCTTGACCCTGAAAAGTCAAAGCTAGTTGAGAAACTTGCAGATTTGGAGATAACTCTTGCAGGCTCTGACGAAAAGACTAAAGCATCAGAAGAATAAGATAAACAAAGTCCAGATGCAACTGAAGCTTCAACTATCCAGAAAAGATCGAGAAGTCGCCCCAACATATCTGAAGATTTGATTATGGGAAACAAGGATGAACCTGTTAGAACTAGGTCAACATTCAAAGTATCTGAAGAAACTCCTCTAGGATTAGTATCTCTGATCGAGCCTACTTCCTGTGATGAGACACTTCAAGATAATGACTGGGTTTTGGCAATGAAAGAAGAACTGGATCAATTCTCAAAGAGTGATGTCTGGGATCTCGCCCCAAAGCCTAAAGGAACTCATATTATTGGAACCAAATGGGTATTCAGAAACAAACTGAACGAAAAAGGAGAAGTAGTCAAAAATAAAGCACGACTGGTGGCATAGGGTTATAGTCAACAAGAAGGCATTGACTACAATGAAACCTTTTCCCCAGTCGCCAGGTTAGAATCTAATTGCTTACTTGTTTCATTTGCTGTAAATCATTTCATGAAACTATATCAGATGGATGTCAAGAGTGCATTCCTTAATGGTTGTATATCAGAAGAAGTGTATGTCAATTAACCTTTAGGCTTTGAAAATTCTAAATATCCATAGCACATTTTTAAACTAAAGAAATCACTGTATGGACTAAAACAAGCTCCTAGAGCTTGGTATGAAAAATTGAGTAACTTTCTCCTGGAACATGATTTTATTAGAGGAAAGGTTGACTCTACACTCTTCTATAAAAACATTAGAAATGATCTCATGATATGCTAGATATATGTTGATGATATTATTTTTGGTTCAACTAACCCCTATGTATGTCAAGAATTCTCTGAGCTAATGCAGGCAGAATTTGAAATGAGATTAATGCAAGAACTAAAGTTCTTTCTGGGAATTCAAATCAATCAAGCTTCAGAAGCTACCTACGTATATCAAAGTAAGTACATAAAAGACATTATGATGAAATTCAAAATGGCCGAATGTAAACCTGCTAAGACACCCATGCATCCAACCTGCATTTTGGAGAAAGAAGAAACTAGTCAGAAAGTTTGTCAGAAGCTCTATCGTGGTATGATAGGCTATCTTCTCTATCTGACGGCTACACCCCCCAATATTCTTTTTAGTGTATGTCTCTGTGCCAGATTCCGATCAGATCCTAGGGAATCTCACTTAACAGTTGTTAAAAGAATCCTCAGGTATCTGAAAGGAACCCCTAACCTTGGCCTGGTGTATGAGAAAACATCAAAGTATAGGCTCTCTGGTTATTGTGATGCAGATTATGCAGGGGACAGAATGGAATGCAAAAGTACATCTGGGAACTGTCAGTTCTTGGGAAATAATCTCATATCGTGGGCCAGCAAATGACAGTCAACCATCGCCTTGTCTACTGCAGAAGTAGAATATATATCAGCGTCACTCTGCACTACTTAGATGCTCTGGATGAAAAATCAACTAGAAGACCTTCTGATCTTTGAGAGTAACGTTCCTATCTTCTATGAAATACTGCTGCCATCTGTTTAAGTAAGAATCATATCTTGCATTCCAGAGCTAAGCACATAGAAATAAAACATCATTTTATTAAAGGCTATGTTCAGAAAGGGGTAATATCATGAAAATTTATTGATACAGACCATCAATGGGCTGACATTTTTACTAAACCCCTCGCTGAAGACAGATTCTCTTTTATTTTGAAAAATTTAAACATTCAAATTTGCCCAGAATAACCCAAATGTGCTTCTCTGAAATAGAAAAATAAGGCTCTGAATTAAACATCTGGTATCTGGATCCGACTCTGATACTTCTACCAGTTAGGAGTTATCTGAATTAGAAATCCTCAGGATCCAATCCTTTGGTATTCCTGAAGATCAGATAAATCAACACGTGGGGCATCATGCGTCTAACTTTGGATTTTCTAGACAGCTATCTAGCAGAAATTAAGAGACAGACCCTTGAAATCTCCTCGAGCAGTGTGCTGATTTGGGGATTAGACCTCCATCATGGGCTGTAATCATTTCTCCCCTAAGCGTGTAAACTTGGATAACGTGCATCATTAATTTCATAACTTCTAAACTACCTCTAACACTGTCGTTTTGCATGCATCTATTTGGGTATTAATACTTTTCACTCATCACAAGCTCACACTTTACACTCACGCCCTACACAAACCCTCTCTCTCTCTCAGTTCATCATCTTCAAGGAAGTTCTTCATCTTTCAAACCTTTTACAACATTTTCTACATTGATGCTCAACAATAATCCGTCTACAACTACTCACAACAGATGGATTCAACTGATCAAACACCCATTTCTACTCAACAAACAACTGCAACTACTTGTGTCGTCTCAACCCCCATCTACAAAGAACCCCACATTCTTGACCGTGAACCTCACATCCATATTGCAACACCATTTGAGAAGCTTGAGGTACTGTGCGAATCGCTGATAGATTTCGACAATATGAAGCGAAATGGCATAGACCTTACTGAAGAGTTAAGAATGCAAGGGTGGGAAACCTACTTTCAGAGACTCTACGGTCCGGTGTACACCTATCTGGTAAAAGAGTTCTGGCGCTTCGCAGACTCAGATGATCACTATATCGTCTCTCACATTTTGGGAGTCAAAATAGTCTTCACTGAGAAATCAATAGCCTCCCTTCTGAACATGGAAAAGGCAGGGGGAAGAAGAATCTACAACATCAATCCTAGGGCAAAATACTTGTCCTAGGAAATAGCCCCCACCATTTTTCAACAGAATGCTGAGGGAAAACACTCCAAGAACAAAGAACTGCATCAGAATCTCCGCGTCTGGCTAAAGATCATCCTGGGCACCATCCATCACCGCCCTGCATCAAACTCTTATGACTACATCAACACGGATCAGAAGTGCATCCTTTACTGCATCCACAAAGGGCTGAAACTGAATCTACCAGCGCTGCTCTTCAAGTATCTCAGAGATTCTATCAAAGATACCATAAATAATATGAAGCCTAGAACCTACATCCCCCTGGGAAGACTCATCTCGAATGTTCTGATCGAGAGTGAATTGGTGGATCACCTGATCTATCACAAACTGATGGAGGATGTCATTGTTAACATTGGAAGACCTCTGAATGCTCGAAATATGAAGAGTATGGGGGTAATTGAGAAAGTCAGAGCTAAACCAACTCTAGAAACTTCCTGGGAATCACTCAAGGATCAGAGGAAGATCCCCAACGGTCTCTATCTGTTCTTCAAGATTGACCCTCCAGAAGTAGTGGCTCACTATCTGCAAGATCTTGCAAACCAAGGGGTGGACATTTTAGAGTTCTCAGTGGACTGGCTACCTGAGCGTCCACCAAATTTCATGAAGAGACAACGGGAGCCATCTGGCAAGTCCAAGAAGGCAAAGAAGGAAAAGTTGGGAGAAACTTCTGGGTCAAGACCTCCAGTCCATCTGGCTGATTCTCCAAGTAAGTCTATACCTCCTTCCCGCTCTGTTAAATTAAAGTCTATTGCTTCTTCTCTCCCCCAAACCACTCCCGTCTACACCTCATCAGAAACTCCTCCCTCCACCACCAGAACTTCTAACCCACCATCCCTCAAATTCAATATCGCAACCACTACCTTACCCGTTTCTGAAGCATAAATGATGAACGAAACCACCTCACCATCATCTTCCTCACCTTCCTCCCCACCATACTATATTCTCTCATCATACAGTGAACCCTCTGACCCCTAATCCCCCACTCTAGCTCAACTTTAGGCATGTGCTCTGGCCTCACAACAACCATCACAAACTGAACCTGAACCTGAAGTTACCTCCCCACCCCCTGAACAACAAAAACTACCTCCATCTGATCAACCTCAAACACCAACTCCTGAACAACAAACTAATCCACCTCCTGAATTACCAGTACCCTCACCATATGAACATCAACCAAATCCACAACTTGAACAAACAACACCATCTCCCTCTGATATTCCCCCACCACCAACCTCTAACGCCATCATCACTCCTACTCAAAATCCAGATGACACCAATCCAACTCCACCACCCTCCCCAACCTCTAACCCTGAACCAAAAACTGCCTTCCCCATATTAGAAGAAGCAATAACTGTATTTGCAGAGTCTTCAGTGGAGAAGATCAAGTCTCTGTCTATCAACTCTGGCATCAGTGATGATCCCTCTGCAGTGAGGATCCACTGGAACAGAGTGATTAGATGGATGACTTCTGAAGCCTTCAAACTGAAAGGCCTCTCTGAACAAGTCCACAACAACTTCATCAGAGATGCTGGAATAAGGCTACAGGCTCGCTTGGCCAGAGAGGCTGAGGAAAAGGCCAGGAAGGAAGCATAAGAGAAAGCTCACCTGGAAGAAGAGTAAAGAATCAGAGAAGCTGAAGAGAAGGCTGTTGCTGAAGCTGTTACTACTGCGGCTGCTGCTGAGGCTGAGGCTGAGGCAAAAGCAAAAGCCGAAGCTGAAGAAGTAGCACACATTGCTGCAGAGGAAGCTGCCAAGGCCAGTGCTAATGCTTTGACTCAGGGGGAGCAATCTAACTCTGATTTTCCCCCTGGTCTTAAAGACTTTGGAGGAACTGCAAAAGGAACAACAAGTGGTACGAGCAAGGTTGGATCACCAGGATTCCGTTAACACTAACATTCAGAATCTGCTGACTCAACTGCTCCAAAGGATGCCTCCGCCCGCAAACCCTTAGGCACTTAGGCTCTTTGCTTGTTGTTTTTCTTCTGATGTATTTTTTTCCTTATGATTTCTGATATATGCTTTCATTGCTGCCTACCTGTACCTGTTTTCTCTTATATATGAATATCCATTTCCTGCCTATATTTCTATGTCTCTTTGATTCTGACAAAAAGGGGGAAAACTAAAACAACTCTGATGAAAATATATATCTAAGCCTCTCAACGCACTGCGAACATTAAATATCTTAATGACTTATGAGAACTAAAGTTATGCAGGATAATAACTAAGGTACAGAACCAACTACCACACAAGGAAGGTCCGGTAAGAACTTCTGTTAAATCTGATGATTTAACTCAGGGGGAGTCCATCCTCTTTATCTGATTCTGAGATATTACTTACTGTTTCATCATCACTCTGACTTGTTTTTTCATCATTAAAAAGGGGGAGATTGTAAGAACAAATTTAGTTCTAGAATGTACCTCTAAGATTTTGATGATAACAAAGGATGAAACAAAAATGGTACCCTAACAAATTTTTTCTAAGTGTGCAGGACTCTGATCAAAACAATCAGATAGACAATCATCAGATACAGAATCAAGCGCTAAGATGCTACTCAGAAGATACGCGACCAGAAGCTCTGACTCTGATCAAACGAAGGCATTAGCTAAACTAAAGAAGTCAGACACTCTGAAGGGGAAAAATGACTCTAGACTCTGAAGACGTACGCTCTGAAGAAGTCAAATAAAGAGAAACTCTTAAGACAGTCAGCAACAAGCATCCTCTGAAGTTGCAATCGCTAAATGAAGACTCTGACTATAGGATCCTCTGACTCAAGAAAGCTTAACATTGAAGAAACTCGCTTATGGAAAGAAACTATTTTTAGAAGGAAGTTACGGCGCTCCAAATACTGCTTTGGAAAGAACACGAAGATTAATGACGTTAATCATCCATCAATGCCCAAGATTCTGACATTAACATCACCCAACAGTCTTCTCACTCTCCTATAAAAAGGATGGAACGCCTCCCAAAGAAGATACCTGAAACACACGACAATACAATACTTCCACCATTCATTATTTCATTCTCTCACGAGCTGCTTCTCTAACGTGAGAATATTTCTTGTTCTTATCTTGTGTGATCTCTGCTTATTGTTAGAAGCACTATTCATTACTGTAATCATATTATTGCTAAGATATTTCCTCAAGTGACTTTGTGAATTCTGATTACTTGAGAGGGCTAAGGGATTATTATTCTCTTAGATGGTTGTTTGTGTAATCTTTAAAGATTAGTGGATTAAGTCCCTTTTGAAGGCAAAATCACCTTGGCCGGGTGGACTGGAGTAGCTTTGATTTTCAAGCGAACCAATATAAAATTCTATGTTGAATTCTTTTGTTTCTGCGTGTGTCTAAGTTCTTAAAAGTTTTTATTTTCCTAAAAACAATTCAACCCCCCCCCCCCCTTTCTTGTTTTCTCTACCTTCATGTACACGCCCATGCACCCATGCATCACACATTGCCAAATTTGGAAGTTCACTTCAAGGGTGCAAATATCATTTGAATTAGCTATAAATAGAGACCCTATGCATCATAAAGGAGGACCCCTTCGCGCCAACTTTGATCCCAAACACCAAATCCTTCTATTTGAGAGGATAAACCTTAGAATTTCCATTGGAAATTGAGTTTGAATCTCACTATTTTGAGATTCAAATCTCCAGGTGTTGATTCTAAGTGTTGGCAGCAATTTTGGTAAAACAAAGAGTGTTCACAAGATGTCATGTGTGATGTCTTAACATGAGATATCCTATGTACCTGCTGGAGTTAAAGAACATGTGCAAGCAGGATTGTTTCAGAATGCCATATACAATGACAAGGCTTCTGATATTGGTTGTACCTGCTGGAGCTTAACTGGAAGACATGTTCATGCAGGATTGTTTCAGATGACATACACAATGTCATGGTATCTGATATGGCTGTACCTGCTATAAAAGGAAATTGGATTATGCAGGATTTTTCCAGATGTCAGACCCGATGTCATGACATCCTGTACACAGAACATTCAGTATGAATGTCTGGTGTTTTGTGATTGCACAATTAATGGCAATCATTGGTTGATTGAAGATATGGCTAGCTGGCGCATTCTATCAGGGATTTCAACCAGATTTCTTTATTTTCCAAGGAGATCTATACAGCTGTTATATAAAGATTTGATTGGAAAATATATTTAGGGTTTTCAAGATGTCCAATGTTTCTATAAAAAGGGACTCAGAAAACCTGTTTGAACACACAACCAAGACTGAGCAAAATTTAGAGAGAGAGCTAGGGTTTGTGTCTATAGGTCATTCAAGTCATCCATTGATGATTGAATTGGACTGATTTGTCTTCTTGATCAAAGCTTTGAAGCAAGATCAAGAGTGTGTCTTCTTGATTAAAACTGTGAAGTAAAATCAAGAGTTTGTAATTGAAAAGTATTTTCTTTTCACAAGGGATTGTTGTTTAAGATCACGGGTGTGTGATTGTAAGGGAAGTGAGTGGGTTCTCATATCTAAGAGTGCTTAGGTAGAATTTTCACGGGTAGAGATTAGGTGAGAAAGACTGTAACTTGGTGAAGTGTACGGATAGTCTTTGAACTAATTCTATTTTAGTGAATTTCCTTCCTGGCTTGGTAGCCCCCATATGTCGGTGAGTTGCACCGAACTGGGTTAACAATTGCTTGCGTTATTTGATTTACCATTCTGTTTCTGTTTATCCATTGTTTATAACCAGATATCAGTGTCGTGACATTACCTTTGACATCTTATATCTGATACCAGAATTTCAATTGGTATCAGAGCAGTCATCCTGCTCTGGTTTTGGGTGAGATCTAGGGGCAATACTTTCTGGTACAATGGAGAGAGATGGAGGATCTGTTCATAGGCCACCAATTTTGGATGGTTCTAACTATGACTATTGGAAACATAGAATGGTAGCGTTTCTGAAATCCCTTGATAACAAGGCTTGGAAAGCTGTGCTAACAGGTTGGGTGCATCCTGTCATTACTAAAGAAGGAGAAGCCACCACCGAGAAGAAGCCTGAAGAACAATGGTCCAAGGAGGAGGATGATCTTGCTCTTGGAAACTCTAAAGCCTTGAATGCAATATTCAATGGGGTAGACAAGAATATTTTCAGGTTGGTAAATAACTGTGAAGTGGCCAGAGATGCTTGGGACATTCTCAAGGTCACTCATGAAGGCACCTCTAGGGTAAAGATGTCTAGACTTCAGCTGCTCACCTCCAAGTTTGAAAACTTAAGGATGAAAGAAGATGAAAACATTCATGAATTTCACATGAGTATCCTTGAGATAGCTAATGCTTCAGGAGCCTTGGGAGAGAAGACGACAGATGAAAAGTTGGTGAGAAAAATACTTAGGTCACTCCCTAAGAGATTTGCAATGAAGGTGACTGCCATAGAAGAGTCTCAAGACATCTCCAACATGAGGGTAGATGAGTTAATTGGCTCCCTCCAAACCTTTGAGATGGGACTGATTGAGGGAACTGAAAAGAAAACCAAGAGCATTGCCTTTGTATCCAACACAGAAGAGGAAAACAGTCAAGATTTGGATAAAGAGTGGGCCAATGAAGTTGCAATGCTGGGGAGACAGTTTAACAGATTGTTAAAGAAAATGGATGTCAGATCCAAGGCAAATGTCAAGAACATCTCGTCTGACATCAGTAAATCCAACAATGCTGAAGAAAAGCAAGAGCAGATGAGAAGCCCAAAGAAGGAAAAGAGGTTCAATGCTATAAATGTGATGGGTATGGACACATCAGGACAGAATGTGGAACCTACCTTAAGAAACAGAAGATGGGTCTTGCTGCCACATGGTCTAATGAGAGTGATACTGAAGAGGCTGCAAATCTTGTGACTGCTCTGACAGGAAGATGGGAATCTGATGAAGAGTCAAGTGATGGTGAGGTAACCTTTGAGGAATTGGCCTCTACCTATAGAGAGCTGTGTCAGAAAAGTGTTGAGCTGAACAAGCAGTCTTTAAATCAGGAGAAAGACATAACTCAACTTGAGAATGAGAAGGTAGAATTCTTGGAAACCATCTCCAAATTGAAAACAAAAGCTGTGGCTCTAAAGGTAAAGCTAGATGATGATCAACAAGTTGAGAGCCAGAAGATAGTCCAACTGGAGAAAGAAAAAGCAGAACATGTGGAAACCATCTTCAAGCTAAAGACTGAAGTTGTGCTCTTAAACTCAAAACTAGAAGAGACAACCAAGTATGTAAGGATGCTGAACAATGGATCTGACTCCTTAGACAAGATTCTTCAAACTGGACAAATCACAGGAGTCAAATCTGGATTAGGGTACCATAAAACTAAGGCTGAAAGTAGTTACACTGGCTGCAAACCTCAAGCTAAACCTAAATGCAGCAATTGTAAGAGCAGTTCCAAGATGTCACATCATATGTCACACCATCAGAAGAAAGAACAGCAGAAAGACAAACACTAAAGATGGAGATGTCATTACTGTGGGAAATTTGGACACTCAAGGCCCTTCTGCTATAAGCTGTATGGTTACCCTACCCCCTTTCATCAACATCATCAGAAGAGCAAACACCAAAAATGGAGATGTCAATACTGTGGGAAAGCTGGACACTCTAGGTCTTCCTGTTATAAGCTGTATGGTTATCCTAGCCATGACTTAAGCTATGTAACCTTTGGTGATGGAGCTAAAGGTGAAATAAAGGGGATAGGCAAGCTTGAGTGTCCTGGAGCTCCTAAACTTGACAATATTCTACTGGTCAAGGGCTTGACTTCAAATCTAATAAGCATCAGTCAGCTAGGGGATCAAGGTCTGAGTATCATCTTCACTAAAACTGAATGTCTGATTATGAACAAAGACAGTGAAGTAATTATGAAAGGAATCAGGACCTACAACAATTGCTACATGTGGAGCTCTCAAATGGATAACCCCTCTAAGATAAGTACAGTTGCAAGAAGAATCTTCAAGGGAAAGGAAAAGTGTCAGATAAGGATGCCAAACCTCAAGGAAGAAAAGGTCATGATGGCCCAAACACCTGAACACATGACTGGTGGTATGAAGTCTGAAGGTAGTAAGAGCTTTACTGAGACACAAGGGACTATAAGTGCAAAGGAAATTAAGAAGATATCAGATGAAAGCAACAATGCTCAACCAAGTTGGATGAAAATTCTGATAATTACATACAGTGTCACACTCGATGTTATGACATTATATTATGACAACCTGGATGGTGCACCCTTGTCCAAAGATCATATTCAGCACAGCTGGACCAAGTACATCACTTGCTTTCATCACTCATGTAGAAAATATGTAGAAAACAAACTCATAGTTCTACAGCATGAGATGCAACTAACCAACAGGACTGCAAGGGATTGATATGTTGTTCAACTGAAATATGAAAAGGGAAAATTAGGTGATTGGGTTCTTGAGAAAATATGGCAATTAATGAGGAGTGGAAAAGGCAACAAAAATATTGTCTGCCCAATGAAAAGAAAAAGCCACATTAATAATGAACCATCTTCTAGTATTGGAAATAGCACACTCTGCCTGAACACAATTCTCTCCATCTTCATCAAACTTCTCAAAGAACCTCTGCTAGGGCAAAGAAAGTTTTCTCAAAAGTTCAACAACATGTCTCAACATCCGTCAACATCTAGCTCAAAATCCTTTCATACTAGAACTTCCTCCATGGAATTCTTAGATGAAGATTTGATGGAAGTAACTCCTCTGCGTATGATACCAGGTAACGTTCCAAGCTCACCTTCCATGGCTAGAGCTAAGCAAGGCAACACTCCTGAAAAATCGTCTGATAAAGAGGACATGCACTCTACTGATCGCATAATAAGTAACCTAGTTACTAGGATACTGAATGAAGAGCATGGAGTTAAGGACATTTTTACCCCTCTTTCCAGAAGGGACCCCTCACCTGAGGTGGAAACCCAAGCTGAGAAAGATGATGACTCATCTAAAATAGAAAAGGAAGTAGCTGCTGAGGGACTATGTTCTCTTGGAAAAAACTTACATAGTATGTCCCCTGATACTGCTCAGGACATTGAGGAAGAATGGTCTAAGGAAGAAGATGACATGTTGGTCAATCTTGTGAAAACAAGTGTAGCTAATAGACTGAGAAAAAGGAAGAGTATGGCTGAGATAAGGACAGGTAGGAAGGAGAAAAGGGTTGCTGGTATAGGTCCCTCCAAGACTTGGAGTAAAGTAGAGGTCAGGAAGATGAAGGAGAGTGAGAGTTCTGAATCTGATGAGGATGTCGAATATGATGTCTCAGACATTTCCCCTGTTAAAAGGAAGCCTGTAAAGAAGTCTCCAAACAAAGTGGCTGCTGTTCATCTTGGCAATATCTCGTTTCACGTGGAAGGTGTGTCGCAACGCGAAAAACAACTGGCGGAAAAAAACAGTTACAGAGCCGCCACCGACGCTATTCATCCTATGACGGAAAGGAAGCGCAGGACTAACCTAAGAAAAGGGAAAGGAACGGTCTTACGACCAGAGATTGCAAGGTACGGGAGTCGGTTACGCAAGGGGAAGGTATTAGCACCCCTCACGTCCGCTGTACTCGACGGGATCCACGCTCAAAAGAATAGGAAAAGGTTGCTAATAAACTGCTCAAAAAAATGCACAAGCTGGAATAATAAACAGGTGAAAGAAGACAGAGGAAGTGGACTCGGCAGGATGTCGCATCCTGGGCCTACGTAGTTTGTCAGAAACAAACATCAGAGTCAACGTAGTTCGGGGAAAGGGAACATGCTCGCTAGGACATCACATCCTATGCCTACGTATCTTCTCTATCTAGAGAAAGAATCAGAGCACTCGTAGCTCGGCTAACGCACGCCGAAACAAAATACCGAAAAGAGACGCTGAGACGTCAAAAGAAACACTCAACAGGAAACGGAATGCCAATACATGGACTTATATCCAACTCCTGACAAACAACACAAACAAGGAAACAGAATGCCAATACATGGACTTATATCCGACTCCTAACAAACAACACAAACAAGGAAACAGAATGCCAATACATGGGCTTACATCCGACTCCAAACAAACAACACAAACAAGGAAACAGAATGCCAATACATGGACTTACATCCGACTCCAAACAAAACAAACGCTAACCAGCGAACACCAAAGGAAAAGGTTCTCCGCGAACCACAACAAAGCAATCAAATACCCAAAGATACACAAACTAATAGGGAAACCAGAGCTCGAGCCTAATAGTTGTCATGCAAACACACACAAAAAGAAAAAAGGTTGCCCGGAGAGATCTCACTCGATCTCCTGCCTACGTATCTCATCTGGTATGAGAATCAGGGCGACGTAGTTCCCCTTAACAGGAGAAAGGATGAACACACAAGCTAATAGGGAGACTAGAGCTCGAGCCTAAAAGTTGTCAAACACACACAAAAAAGAAAAGGGCGCCCGGAGAGATCTCGCTCGATCTCCTGCATACGTATCTCATCTGGTATGAGAATCAGGGCGACGTAGTTCCCCTTAACAGGGGAAAGGATGAACACACAAGCTAATAGGGAGACTAGAGCTCGAGCCTAAAAGTTGTCAAACACACACAAAAAAGAAAAGGGCGCCCGGAGAGATCTCGCTCGATCTCCTGCCTACGTATCTCATCTGGTATGAGAATCAGGGCGACATAGTTCCCCTTAACAGGGGAGAAACTCTCTCCTAACCAGAGACCAGGGAAGCAAACAAACTAATAGGGAGACTAAGACTCGAGCCTAAAAGTTATCATGCAATCAGATATCCCTAAGTTGAGGTCTCTAATCAGAACCTAACTCACACAGGCAGCAAGTCAGTTCAGAGGAAAGCAAATAAACACCAACAACATAAGTGAACAAGCATCACTCACTATATACACTCAAGAGGCCCAAATAATGGGTAGGCTTTAGTCAAGAGGGGTCATATCAACCTTGACAAACAAGCCAAAACTGTAGGGGTATGCTGAAGCTCTTAACCACTAACATTGAGAGTTAGGGTGAAGCTGATCAAATATGGAAATGAGGATTAGACCTCATGCTCTTAACCCTGGCCTGGGTGAGCTCAAATCAAAGAAAACATGGGGGTCCAGAAAGAGGGACCCTATTCCACTTGACTGAATCTATACAGAGATCTTGGGTACATTGTTCAAGAGCATCAGCACGTAGTGCGAGCATAGTGAACGACTCAACGAATAACAGGGGACTGATTGCTAATCCCTTCTATCTGTCAATTGCCTCTTCACTTAGGAGGACTTAACAAGTAACATGCCTCATTTAGAGGTCTTTGGCACAAATGTAAACAATCACAATCATTGCCTCTTAAGGAGGACTTCAGCCAAATGCCTGCCGAAAAAGTGACAGGGCTTCCAGACTACATGGAGTAAGATGGCTAAACTACCTCAGTGGTGTATCAACCACACTCCAAAGCAAAGCAAAAGCTAGCTAGTAAGCGGCTAATGTACCTGTACAAAAGCTAACCAGTTAGTATCTCAGACAACCAATCAGAAAACACACAGTGAAACCAATGCAACTGTACACAATGCAAGTCATAAGTGCAAGCACTTAAGTGAGTTCATCACACCAATAGACCTACAACACAACAAAGGTTAGTAATCAAAGGAACTTGCATCTCAAGTAATGAGACCAAACCAAACATTAGTGCTAAATGCTCAATACCTGAAACACAAAACACAATTGGTGAGTACAAACCACTAGTACAAAGACTAGGGTCAAAGGCAAGTCAAATGACCAAAACAGAAGTCAATATTTCACATGAAGCACATTCAATCAAACAAGAAAGAGTCCTCAAAAGGACCAAGACCAATTCACAAGGCAAAGCCATCAAATGATCAAGGTAAAGCAAGGACAAGCAAAGTGCACACAATTGGACATCCAAATGAGAAAATCCCAATCAAAACAGAAAAGCCTCCAATGATCATGAAATTTTTTATACAGGTTTATCATGTTATGAATGATCATCATGCCAAATATTAGGTCCAGAAGAGCTCAAATGGCATAGGAATGAAAATGCACAAATGCAACATCAAATATGTGAGATAAATTGTCACACCATATGCTCATGTGTCTAAAACAGTGAGAGAACATGATAAAAATCTCAAACAAAAACCAGAAAATCAAATCACATGTTAGGATCAAGCATGCCAAATTTCAAGTCAATTGGATAAACCATGAGCATTTCACAAAGCATATAGCACAACATGTCAATTTGGCATCATGTTCAATCACACAACCACAATTAAAAATACAGAAGCAAACAAATCAGGAAATTAACATAAAAAAATAGTAGACATTGAAACAAGAATGTGGAAAAAAGTTTGAATCAATTTGGACACGTTCACTATTTTTTATGATTTTTAGAAGTTGATGAAATAAAAATGAAATAATGTGAAAATCAAATGGAAAATGAAATGTGAATTAAAATTGGAAAGTGCATATGCCAAGTATTGAACACAGGTAAGCCAGGTCAAATGAATATTCAATGGAAATTAAATTCAGAAACGCAACAGCAAGGTATCGAACACACGCGTATAGAGTCCATGAGCGCCCAACCAAATAAAATTCAAAAAGAACATGCGCCAGGATCGAACCAGCGCCTTGAAGGATCAAAGCGCGCTCAGTTGAAATTAAAATAAATATGCAAAGCGAAGGTTCGAACAGAGGTGATGAAGGTTCATGGTGCGCTCAAGTGAAACCCTAAGGTGCTGAACCAGACGGCCGGAATAGTGATTCCGGTCGTCTTCTCCGGTTGACTCACGGCGGAGGTCAAGAACAAAATTTCCAGAAACTCACGAAATTGGTACCGTTCGAAAGGTCTCTTCACTTATATCTCAAATATGCCATTGGTTTAGTCTAACTCTCCATGGGTTGTTCAAATCGAAGAGAAACTTATCCTAGATCTAAACTTATATTCCACATAACTTCCTCATTTTTCAGCCAAAATCGAATATAATTATATCAGTGTTCTCAGCACAACAAGCTCTACATGATCATGTACATGAATTGACAAAAAGAGAGAGTCGAATTTCACCTTGTTTGAGATGGCAGTTGATGGATTCGTGTATTCAAGCTTCCAGAACTTCCAGATCTACTCCAGTAATCTTGATTTGAAGCTTTGTGCACGAATTAACCGTTGAATTCACCTAGATCCAGCTCATTTTCAAGCTTCCATTGATATGTGAATGTTCATGAACCTGCTCAAATCTTGCTCAATTGCTACGAATGATGGATGAATCTTGCTCCAAATTCCACCAGGATCATGAATATGCAAATAGATTCAAGGTTTGTGTGAAGAATTTTGAAATTCAAGGAGAGAGAAAAAATGGAGGGAATGTGAATTTTCAGATCTAGAATTGTTGTTATGAGCAAATTCTGTTATGATTAGGCTTATATATGGTGTGTTAATGACAATGCTAATCCAAATTAGGCTTGGTTAATTAAAATTAAGGAGATGTGAAGCAAAGTGCAAAAACATGCAAATGAGATTATGCATGGACATGTGCACATGAACAGTGCATGCAATGGCTTAAATCTCACTTAAAATCAACCAACAAACACAATGGAAGTGGTATTTTGCACATATCTTGAACCAAATTCAAATTATGGATTTTCCCTCCAAAAAGCACATGTATGAACACATGATCATATGAAATTTTTTCATGCAATGCAATGGTTGATTTGGAAAGTATTGGTCACAAGGAGCATTTTGCAAAAAGAGTGGACCAATTTGGAGTTTTGAATCAAAAGTTATACCATGTTGAACTTCTATGTACACTTTGTGATCATTTGGCCATAACTCCTCAACCAATCGTCAGATGATTATGAAATAGGACTTTTTGAAAATAGGAGAGAAAGATATTCAACTTTCATGTTCACCAAAAATCCATTTGAAGCTTCTTTGATGTTGCAAAGTCAAGTTGAATGTGGACCAAAAACTTGCCATTTTTGGAAACTTCCAATTACAGGTCACTTTCCATTTTTGGAAACTTTTGTCCTGACTTCAAAATCTTCAAGATAGATTTTTGAAATGACAAATGGACCTCTTTTGAACATGATTGAGGTGTCTCAACTCATTTCCCCACCTCATAGTCCTCAGTTGACTGCACAGTTGACTTTTTGGTCCTCAGATGACCTTGACATGCCCTGATCAGCTTGAGCCTCTACCACTTGGGGAATTTGCTCAGAAATGAAACCCTGGCTCATGCAAGCCCAATATAATGATCATATGATACTCATCTCAATAAAATGCCTCATCTCCTTAAGAAACCCTGGCTGGCAGACTGACACTGATTAGGGTTGACCAGAGGTCAAAACCCTAATCCAAAGGAACTTGAAGATGAACTTTGTAACCCTTGGTGATGACATAACCATGATGATAGTAATATATACTTGCAACCAAGATAATGCTCAAGACCTTTGAAGGATCAGGAAACCCTAATTGAAGTGCAAACCCTCAGATGGTTGATCACCAATTCATAAAGACCCTCAGGCTTGAATCATATAACTTCTCCATCTTCTGAAAAGACTTTGGAGGATGACCTTCTTATTCTCATATGATATGCAAAAATGCAATGCCTAATGTCCCAAAATATGAAATGCAATGTGCTAAACTAGTCCCAAGAGGAGGAGGGCAAATTTTGAGGTGTTACAGCTGCCCCTATTCAATCCACTGTGAACCTGTCGATATGAACAGCCTCGGCTTTCAGATGATCAGAGTGAAGAGTGGTTGAATACCAAGAACAGACGAACAATTTACGCTCCGCTGGGAATTAAATAACAATGCCTGTCAGAATCGGCAAAGAGGTAGTCTTGAAAGAAGAACCTGTCGGGTACGGTGAGAGTCGGCCTGAATACCGAAAAGAATGTTTAACCTGGATACCCAAAATAAATGGTAAAACAGGAATAACCCTGGCCTGAATGCCGCTCATCAGTCTGAATACTGGAAATGACTTCGATCTGAGCATCGGAAGATATGAGATTATTAATATCGATCTGAATACCGCGAGACTGGCCTGAATACCACTTCAGTCTGAGTACCCGAAAAACCGGCCTGAAAGCCACAAGTTACATCGACCTGAATATCGGAAACTTCTTCGATCTGAATATCGGGAAGTTGGCCTGAGTGCCACAAGTGCCTCAACCTGAACGTCGGAAACTTCTTCGACCTGTACATCGGAAAAACTGGCCTGAGTGCCACAAGTGCTTCAACCTGAACGTCGGAAACTTCTTCGACCTGAACATCGGAAAAACTGGCCTGAGTGCCACAAGTGCTTCAACCTGAACGTCGGAAACTTCTTCGACCTGAACATCGGAAAAACTGGCCTGAGTGCCACAAGTGCTTCAACCTGAATGTCGGAAACTTCTTCGATCTGAACATCGGAAAAACTGGCCTGAGTGCCACAAGTGCTTCAACCTGAACGTCGAAAACTTCTTCGACCTGAACATCGGAAAAACTGGCCTGAGTGCCACAAGTGCTTCAACCTGAACGTCGGAAACTTCTTCGATCTGAACATCGGAAAAAATGGCCTGAGTGCCACAAGTGCTTCAACCTGAACGTCGGAAACTTCTTCGACCTGAACATCGGAAAAACTGGCCTGAGTGCCACAAGTGCTTCAACCTGAACGTCGGAAACTTCTTCGATCTGAACATCGGAAAAACTGGCCTGAGTGCCACAAGTACTTCAACCTGAACGTCGGAAACTTCTTCGATCTGAACATCGGAAAAACTGGCCTGAGTGCCACAAGTGCTTCAACCTGAACGTCGGAAACTTCTTCGATCTGAGTATCGGAAAATCTGGCCTGAATGCCAATTCGGTCTGAATACTGGAAAACTGGCCTGAATGCCACTTCGGTCTGAATACCGGGAAACTCTCATGCCTGTCAGCATCGGCAAAAATAGGGAAAATGATAATTGAGGCGGCACGCGGCCCAACGACCTATGCTGGGGATAATAAGTCATGAACAGGCTGCCCCCGTCCAATCCGATGTGAACCCGTCGATCTGAACAGCCTCAGCTTTTAATATGATCAGAGTGAAGAATGGTTGGATACCAAGAACAATCGAACAATTCTCGCTCCGCTGGGGATTATTCTTTTATTATTATTATTTTTTGCTTTTCTTGAACCCCAAAACTTCTTTGATGATTTTTTTTTTGCCCCAACACATATATTTTCTTTCGCGCGAGTGATCCCTGGTCACCGCATTTGAACCCCGACAACCTCATGTCACTCCTACTGCCAAACAATGAACCTCGTTCTCCATTTGAACCCCAGTCGCCTGACGATAACTCGTGATTGTCATTGTGAACCCCATTCTCCAGAAAACACCCCGTGTCTCCTTTTCTCCATTTGAACCCCGTTCTCCAGAAAACACCCCGTGTCTCCTTTTCTCCATTTGAACCCCGTTCTCCAGAAAACACCCCGTGTCTCCTTTTCTCCATTTGAACCCTGTTCTCCATTTTCCCGTGCTAATTCCGTTGGCAATGCCGGAAATAACAGCAAACACCACTCTGATAGCGACATATCAGAGGGTACACCTTCACAGCAGGAAGGTAATCATGTACATTTCTTCCCTCGAAGACACCCATAACGACTTCTCTTGGCCTCGCCAAAGTCTAAGGTGACACATGATCAGAAGACAATCCTGAGGACCTCATCTCGGATACAATCTTCAATTCCAATCTCCAGTTGAACCCCGTTCTCCAGAAAATGCCCAACACTTACTTTTCTCCATTTGAACCTCGTTCTCCAGAAAATGCCCAGCACTTCCTTTTCTCCATTTGAACCTCGTTCTCCAGAAAATGCCCCGCACTTCCTTTTCTCCATTTGAACCTCGTTCTCCAGAAAATGCCCAGCACTTCCTTTTCTCCATTTGAACCTCGTTCTCCAGAAAATGCCCAGCACTTCCTTTTCTCCATTTGAATCTCGATTTTCGCGCTGATCGCGTAACGTTCTCTGATCTTCATTTCCATCTCCGCCCGACGGAAAATTTTCCTCCAATATCGCACTACTGGGGAATATTGTTGCTCCAACGTCATGATGCCGAACTCCTTAGAGTAACATCTTCTAACTAGCAGAACCAATTCTCAAACGGTAACTACGGCTTGAGTCGCGCTGATCGCGTAACATTCTCCGATCTTCATTTCCATCTCTGTCCGACGGAAACTCTTCCTCCAATATCGCGCTACTGGGGAATACTGTTGATCCAGAATCACGATGCCGAACTCCTCGGAGTAACATCTTCACCAACCAGCAAAACCAGTTCTCAAACGGTAACCACGGCTTGAGTAACATCTTCACCAACCAGCTAAACCAATTCTCAAACGGTAACCACGGCTTGAGACTAGCTTATGCTTGCAATGCTGATGCATGATTTTTTTTACAGCGTAATGCTCCATAACCATGGAAATGCTACGCAATGAGCTATGCAATATGCTATACTATTCTAAATGATGAGTGCATAAAAAGTATCCCCCTCGGGGACTCTACTAGGGAGCTCGAGGCACTCTGCTGAGGAGCTTGATACCACTCCAATCTCCACCCTGCTGGGGAATAGCACTGCTGCTGGGGAAAGAGCAACCCTTACTAGGGATGACCTCCACTGAACCCGACCCGCTTGGGGACTTCGCTGGGGAAAAAAAACCACCAACGCACACCTCCGCTGGGGAAACAACAACCTTCAGACTTGCTGGGGAAATAACAATCTCCACCATGCTAGGGGAAACATCACACTTCAGACTTGCTGGGGAAATAACAATCTCCACCATGCTAGGGGAAACAACACACTTCAGACTTGCTAGGAAAATAACAATCTCCACCATTCTAGGGGAAACAACACACTTCAGACCTGGCTGCCGAGGAAACACCGACCTCGAACCTGCTGGGGAGATAACAATCCCAACCCTGCTAGGGGAGATACGAAATATCTGACACGGAACACCTGTCGACTCGTCGAACACTAGTGTCCACCATCCAACCATAGTGTCAACTTTCCACTTTTGAGAGCTCCCAGACTCATCCGGTGTCTCTTCTGATTCATCACCTTGTACTCTCGACTTCTCTCTACTTCGAGACAATCGACCTCCTTGAGTTCGTGCCAACTCTCCAATCCTCAGACTTTGAAGAGTCTTCTTGATTAACCCTCTAGGATCGTCGCCATTCTCTCGCCGTCTTTACACCATTCTTCCATTCCTCGTCCCTGATTGGACTCGAAGGATCTTTCGTCAAACACTTCACATCACAACCTGCAAGTGAGTGAAAATAACCAACAGCTCCTCCAAAAGAGATCGTTAGATAAAAACGTGCCCCAGGCGTGCCAAAATTTCAACACCTAGGTCACTCAAACTTCCGAATAAGATTTCAAGTTTTCAATCTTATAAACATGCATCGGAAGGGACCCCTATGTCTCAAAATGCAAAGATTCTTATCAAAATAAACAGATGTTTTTGCAATCAAAGCGGTAATGAAAACAAAAACAAAATTATTTGACTGAATATGCATTTTATTGATTGAAAAAGATGGCTCGTAATTGAGCAATACACAGGAAGCAATCCCCGAAAAGAGGTAATTGCGCACAAAAGGAAAAATCTATCCTAATGGCAATGTGAACCCGTGATCTCATCAAGTTCCAATCCGGTTACAACCCATATGTCCTCAAGACTCTCCGTGCTTTCTGCCTTCTGAACAAGACGCTTCCGACCGATCTCTGCCGGGGATTATCCATGTGTCTCAACCAAAGTATAAACGATCATGCTAGACGCAGTTGTTCGTTTCATTCCCTCTTTTGCCTGGACCGCCCTTTCGGGTTTTCAGTCCACCGGGATACCCTTTTTTGCCCAAGCCGCCCTTGTGGGGTTTTCGACTTGCCGGGTGTACAGTTTTTTCTCTTTTTATCCCTAATTTTTGCCCGAACCTTTCATTTCATTTTTTCTGGTTCGCCGGGATGCCCATTTTTGCCTGGACTATTTTATTCTTTTCGTCCAGCGGGTCTCTTATACGAAGTATTTTTTAACTGCGTCTGCATTCACTGGGGATGGAAAATCCTCGCCATCCATGGTCGTCAACAACAAGGCTCCGCCAGAGAAAACCTTCTTGACCACGAATGGACCTTCATAATTGGGCGTCCACTTGCCCCGACGATCGTTCTGAGGAGGAAGGATCCTTTTCAACACCATATCTCCCACATGATACGCACGAGGTCGCACCTTTCGGTCAAAAGCACGCTTCATTCGCTGCTGGTACAACTGCCCATGACAAATGGCCGCCAGCCTCTTTTCCTCAATCAGGCTCAACTCTTCATACCGAGTCCTTACCCACTCCGTCTCTTTCAATTTTACATCCATAAGGACTCTCAGTGACGGAATCTGAACCTCAACTGGCAACATCGCTTCCGTCCCATGCACCAGCGAGAAAGGCGTTGCCCCAGTAGATGTACGCACCGAGGTGCGATACCCAGGATACAAGCTTCGTATTCAGCTACATTGTTGGTGTACTCAAATGTTAGCCGGGCAGCAAAAGGCACGTGGGATCCCTTCGGCGTAACCAAAACAACACCAACTCATTCACATTAACGACCCCATCAAACATCAGAATCCATTCGGACTCAGGGTCAGGCCCCTCCTCCGGGATCGGTTCCTCACAATCTTTCGATTTGAGAAACATGATGTCCTCATCAGGGAACTCAAACTTCATCGGTTGATAATCCTCAATGGGTTGCCGGGCGAGGTAATCAGACAATACACTCCCCTTGATTGCTTTTTGAGAGGTGTACTGGATATCGTATTTAGTCAAAATCATTTGCCATCTCGCAACCCGTCCGGTCAATGCTGGCTTCTCAAATATATACTTGATCGGATCCATCTTGGAAATCAATAAAGTGGTATGAACCAGCATATACTGTCTCAGTCGGCGAGCAGCCCATGCCAAAGCACAACAAGTTTTCTCGAGCAGAGAATATCTTGTTTCACAGTCGGTAAACTTTTTGCTAAGGTAGTACATTGCATGCTCTTTTCGACCAGGCTCGTCATGCTGCCCCAGTACACACCCCATAGACCCCTCGAGGACTGTCAAGTATAGGATTCACGGTCGTCCCTCCACAGGAGGCATCAGAATCGGAGGCGCCTGCAAATATTCTTTTATTTTTTCAAATGCCGCTTGGCAATCATTATTCCACCTGACCGTTTGATCTTTTCTCAACAACTTGAATATGGGTTCACTTGTGGCTGTTAGATGAGATATGAACCATGAAACGTAGTTCAATCTACCTAAGAAACCACGAACCTCCTTTTCTGTTCTCGGTTCAGGCATTTCTTGTATTGCTTTTACTTTAGCAGGATCAACCTCGATTCCTCTTTCACTCACAATAAACCCCAACAACTTACCGGATCGCACTCCGAAAGTGCACTTATTCGGATTCAACCTCAGTTTGCATTGTCTCAACCGGTCAAACAGCTTAGCCAAGTCTACCAAATGCCCCTCTTCTGTTTGGGACTTTGCTATCATGTCATCAAAATAGCATTCGATCTCATGATGAATCATATCATGAAACAAAGTCACCATAGCTCTTTGATACGTGGCACCGACATTCTTGAGACCGAATGGCATCACCTTATAACAGAAAGTGCCCCACGGTGTGATGAACGTTGTTTTCTCCATATCATCTGGCGACATTTTAATTTGATTATAGCCAGAAAAACCATCCATGAAGGAAAACACCGAGAACTGAGCTGTATTATCTACCAACACATTGATGTGAGGTAATGGGAAATCATCCTTCGGGCTAGCTCTGTTCAAATCCCGGTAGTCCACACACATTCTCACCTTTCCATCCTTCTTCGGCACCGGCACAATATTCGCGACCCAAGGCGGATAATTAGTGACAGCGAGGAAACCAGCATCCAACTGCTTCTGAACCTCCTATTTGATTTTCATGGCCATCTCGGGCCGAGTTCTGTGCAACTTCTGCTTCACTGGAGGACATTCTTCTCTTAATGGCAACCTGTGCACAACGATATCGGTATCCAACCCTGGCATATCCTGATAAGACCAGGCGAAGATATCAACATACTCTTTCAAGAAGGCTACCATTCTGCTCTTGACACTCATCTCCAAAGCGGCCCCAACTTTCACTTCCTTCCTGACCTCCTCGGTACCCAGATTCACAATCTCGACTTTCTCCTCGTGCGGCTGAATCACCTTCTCCTCTTGTTTCAGCAACCTGGCTAATTCCTCCGGCAGTTCACAATCTTCTTCGCCTTCTTCTTTGGCATGATAGATCGGATTGTCGAAGTCATATGAGGGTGTAACAGGATTGTTATCAATGAGATCCGAAGAATGATCGCATCTGCATGAATGTTGATTCATGCATTGCTTTAGAGTCGGAACGAGACAAATTAAAAGGAAGATGAAAACAAACATTGGCATTTTTATGTTTTTATTAAACTGCAAAAATAAATGAAAAACAGGGAACACCGCTTTTGATATGAAAAACATCCTTTTATTAATGATGCAAATGTTGCAAAATGAAACACATGAGGTGGCCCTTACAATGAACCGTTTCGTTTCGGGCAAAACGTATGGCTTTCATGCAAACAGAATTGAAAAACAGAAATATTACTCTTCACGCAGAGTGACAGTGATGATCTTTTCGGCCTTCCAGTTCTGGACCTCCATCCCTGGTACGCACGGTTTTATCCACGAGTCAAGCTCGCAGTCACTGTCAGTCTCTTCACCCACCGCACAGACGTGATTTGGATCTAGCATTCCAGCACTGGTGAACGTGAACGGTTGACGACGTCCTCTATTCTGTCTAGACGAGCCCTGGCCCGACTGATAACCAACCCCAAACCTATCTTTTTCCACCGCAATATCTACCATTCTTCCCCAACCTAGGGCCTCTCCACTTTCTCGGCGATTGCTTGCTGCCCCAAGGCGAAGCTTTGCATGGCGTTGACCAACTCACTCATCTTCTCTTTCAACTCGAGAATGTCAGTGTTGGATGGATCCATCAGTCTGGGTTTGTTGCGTCTGGTAGGGTATCTGTGCGGACGAGCTATGTGTAGAGGAGGATTCTGCGTGCGCGAGCAATGACTCCTGAGTCAATCAAACATGTTAGACACTGACACATGCAAAATAGAAGACAGGTTATTATGACTCACGCATGAATGCAATGTCTATCCATATGAGGAACATTCTGTCCTTTGATTCCGGCTTCATCGAGACGGATAATAATTTGACAATAACATTCTGACATCAGGATGTCTCTCAATCCAGAATCTCAATCGAGAATGTACCCTGAGTATGGATAGACATGAGTTAGATGCGGATGAATGCAAAATGGGAATGATGCAGATGCATGAATGCAAGTCACGGTGCCATCCTCCAAGTCATCTGAACATCGACTGTGCTGGATTTCGGTCTCTGAACTGATCACAACCATCTGAGGGACCAAGTAACCATAAATCCCACTCGGGGGGTTCCGAAATAAACGGAACCGGAGGATACATCACCATCATCACAGGTAAATCACTGACCAAATAGCAACAAGCTCCTCTGAACAAGTAACCTCCAAACTCAACCCGGGGATCCGAAATAAACGGAACCCGCTGATAAATACCACGGACAGAACTCCGGCGCATCAGAAATAAATCCATAAATCCGACTTATAAATAGGACCCAGATCAAGAACTGAACCATTAGTCACCATAAAATCACCATCAGAACATGCATCTGTAGGAATCAACCCTCCCCTCACAGGTGAATTCTAACAAGGTCATCCTAAGGCGGATAATGGTCTCGACAATCGGACAAGATACTCAACGGGTTTGCCCTTTCGGGTGTGCCGCTGCAGCTCTCATAAGATCATCTAAACCAAAGATCCGGGAAAGAACGGTCACCGAAGTCAACAGCTCAAAAGAGGTAACCCAACCAAAGTGGAATAACTCCACCAGGAGGGGCTCTCTCAGAAGAACCTCGTCCGACTGTGGTGTGTCACGTCGCAACAACATGCTGATCCAACATGTGAGGAAACGTGAGACCACGCTAATCCTAGGTGTATACTCGGGCCTGAGTTTTAGCTCCACTCAGAACACCCACCCCAAATCAAAGGAACCAAACCTGTCCAGAATCCAGCACAATAATAATATGATGCATGCAAACATATATGCAAATATATACACAGTATAATAATCATAAATGCAATAAATAAAGCAGTAAAAGCAACCCAAACTGTCCTAAAGAGCGCTAGGATTGACTCGCTTAGGGAAGATGGACCAGTAGGAGGTCAAATTCTATGTCCCCAGCAGAGTCGCCAGCTGTCGCAACGCGAAAAACAACCGGCGGAAAAAAACAGTTACAGAGCCGCCACCGACGCTATTCATCCTATGACAGAAAGGAAGCGCAGGACTAACCTAAGAAAAGGGAAAGGAACGGTCTTACGACCAAAGATTGCAAGGTACGAGAGTCGGTTACACAAGGGGAAGGTATTAGCACCCCTCACGTCCGCCGTACTCGATGGGATCTACGCTCAAAAGAATAGGAAAAGGTTGCTAATAAACTGCTCAAAAAAATGCACAAGCTGGAATAATAAACAGGTGAAAGAAGACGGAGGAAGTGGACTCGGCAGGATGTCGCATCCTGGGCCTACGTAGTTTGTCAGAAACAAACATCAGAGTCAACGTAGTTCGGGGAAAGGGAACATGCTCGCTAGGACATCGCATCCTATGCCTACGTATCTTCTCTATCCAGAGAAAGAATCAGAGCACTCGTAGCTCGGCTAACGCACGCCGAAACAAAATACCGAAAAGAGACGCTGAGACGTCAAAAGAAACACTCAACAGGAAACGGAATGCCAATACATGGACTTATATCCAACTCCTGACAAACAACACAAACAAGGAAACAGAATGCCAATACATGGACTTATATCCGACTCCTAGCAAACAACACAAACAAGGAAACAAAATGCCAATACATGGGCTTACATCCGACTCCAAACAAACAACACAAACAAGGAAACAGAATGCCAATACATGGACTTACATCCGACTCCAAACAAAACAAACGCTAACCAGCGAACACCAAAGGAAAAGGTTCTCCGCGAACCACAACAAAGCAATCAAATACCCAAAGATACACAAACTAATAGGGAGACCAGAGCTCGACCCTAATAGTTGTCATGCAAACACACACAAAAAGAAAAAGGTTGCCCAGAGAGATCTCGCTCGATCTCCTGCCTACGTATCTCATCTGGTATGAGAATCAGGGTGACGTAGTTCCCCTTAACAGGGGAAAGGATGAACACACAAGCTAATAGGGAGACTAGAGCTCGAGCTTAAAAGTTGTCAAACACACATAAAAAAGAAAAGGGCGCCCTGAGAGATCTCGCTCGATCTCCTGCCTACGTATCTCATCTGATATGAGAATCAGGGCGACGTAGTTCCCCTTAACAGGGGAAAGTATAAACACACAAGCTAATAGGGAGACTAGAGCTCGAGCCTAAAAGTTGTCAAACACACAAAAAAAAGAAAAGGGCGCCCGGAGAGATCTCGCTCGATCTCCTGCCTACGTATCTCATCTGGTATGAGAATCAGGGCGACGTAGTTCCCCTTAACAGGGGAGAAACTCTCTCCTAACCAGAGACCAGGGAAGCAAACAAACTAATAGGGAGACTAAGACTCGAGCCTAAAAGTTATCATGCAATCAGATATCCCTAAGTTGAGGTCTCTAATCAGAACCTAACTCACACAGGCAGCAAGTCAGTTCAGAGGAAAGCAAATAAACACCAACATCATAAGTGAACAAGCATCACTCACTATATACACACAAGAGGCCCAAACAATGGGTAGGCTTTAGTCAAGAGGGGTCATATCAACCTCGACAAACAAGCCAAAACTGTAGGGGTATGTTGAAGCTCTTAACCACTAACATTGAGAGTTAGGGTGAAGCTGATCAAATATGGAAATGAGGATTAGACCTCATGCTCTTAACCCTGGCCTAGGTGAGCTCAAATCAAAGAAAACGTGGGGGTCCAGAAAGAGGGACCCTATTCCACTTGACTGACTCTATACAGAGATCTTGGGTACATTGTTCAAGAGCATCAGCACGTAGTGCGAGCATAGTGAACGACTCAACGAATAACAGGGGACTGATTGCTAATCCCTTCTATCTGTCAATTGCCTCTTCACTTAGGAGGACTTAACAAGTAACATGCCTCATTTAGAGGTCTTTGGCACAAATGTAAACAATCACAATCATTGCCTCTTAAGGAGGACTTCAGCCAAATGCCTGCCAAAAAAGTGACAGGGCTTCCAGACTACATGGAGTAAGATGGCTAAACTACCTCAGTGGTGTATCAACCACACTCCAAAGCAAAGCAAAAGCTAGCTAGTAAGCGGCTAATGTACCTGTACAAAAGCTAACCAGTTAGTATCTCAGACAACCAATCAGAAAACACACAGTGAAACCAATGCAACTGTACACAATGCAAGTCATAAGTGCAAGCACTCAAGTGAGTTCATCACACCAATGGACCTACAACACAACAAAGGTTAGTAATCAAAGCAACTTGCATCTCAAGTAATGAGACCAAACCAAACATTAGTGCTAAATGCTCAATACCTGAAACACAAAACACAATTGGTGAGTACAAACCACTAGTACAAAGACTAGGGTCAAAGGCAAGTCAAATGACCAAAATAGAAGTCAATATTTCACATGAAGCACATTCAATCAAACAAGAAAGAGTCCTCAAAAGGACCAAGACCAATTCACAAGGCAAAGCCATCAAATGATCAAGATAAAGCAAGGACAAGCAAAGTGCACACAATTGGACATCCAAATGAGAAAATCCCAATCAAAACAGAAAAGCCTTCAATGATCATGAAATTTTTTATACAGGTTTATCATGTTATGAATGATCATCATGCCAAATATTAGGTCCAGAAGAGCTCAAATGGCATAGGAATGAAAATGCACAAATGCAACATCAAATATGTGACACAAATTGTCACACCATATGCTCATGTGCCTAAAACAGTGATAGAAAATGATAAAAATCTCAAACAAAAACCAGAAAATCAAATCACATGTTTGGATCAAGCATGTCAAATTTCAAGTCAATTGGATAAACCATGAGCATTTCACAAAGCATATAGCACAACATGTCAATTTGGCATCATGTTCAATCACACAACCACAATTAAAAATCCAAAAGCAAACAAATCAGGAAATTAACATCAAAAAATAGTAGACATTGAAACAAGAATGTGGAAAAAAGTTTGAATCAATTTGGACACGTTCACTATTTTTTATGATTTTTAGAAGTTGATGAAATAAAAATGAAATAATGTGAAAATAAAATGGAAAATGAAATGTGAATTAAAATTGGAAAGTGCATATGCCAAGTATTGAACACAGGTAAGCCAGGTCAAATGAATATTCAATGGAAATTAAATTCAGAAACGCAACAGCAAGGTATCGAACACACGCGTATAGAGTCCATGAGCGCCCAACCAAATAAAATTCAAAAAGAACATGCGCCAGGATCGAACCAGCGCCTTGAAGGATCAAAGCGCGCTCAGTTGAAATTAAAATAAATATGCAAAGCGAAGGTTCGAACAGAGGTGATGAAGGTTCATGGTGCGCTCAAGTGAAACCCTAAGACGCTGAACCAGACGGCCGGAATAGTGATTCCGGTCGTCTTCTCCGGTTGACTCACGGTGGAGGTCAAGAACAAAATTTCCAGAAACTCACGAAATTGGTACCGTTCGAAAGGTCTCTTCACGTACATCTCAAATATGCCATTGGTTTAGTCTAACTCTCCATGGATTGTTCAAATCGAAGAGAAACTTATCCTAGATCTAAACTTATATTCCACATAACTTCCTCATTTTTCAGCCAAAATCGAATATAATTATATCAGTGTTCTCAACACAACAAGCTCTACATGATCATGTACATGAATTGGCAAAAAGAGAGAGTCGAATTTCACCTTGTTTGAGATGGCAGTTGATGGATTCGTGTATTCAAGCTTCCAGAACTTCCAGATCTACTCCAGTAATCTTGATTTGAAGCTTTGTGCACGAATTAACCGTTGAATTCACCTAGATCCAGCTCATTTTCAAGCTTCCATTGATATGTGAATGTTCATGAACCTGCTCAAATCTTGCTCAATTGCTACGAATGATGGATGAATCTTGCTCCAAATTCCACCAGGATCATGAATATGCAAATAGATTCAAGGTTTGTGTCAAGAATTTTGAAATTCAAGGAGAGAGAAAAAATGGAGGGAATGTGAATTTTCAGATCTAGAATTGTTGTTATGAGCAAATTCTGTTATGATTAGGCTTATATATGGTGTGTTAATGACAATGCTAATCCAAATTAGGCTTGGTTAATTAAAATTAAGGAGATGTGAAGCAAAGTGCAAAAACATGCAAATGAGATTATGCATGGACATGTGCACGTGAACAGTGCATGCAATGGCTTAAATCTCACTTAAAATCAACCAACAAACACAATGGAAGTGGTATTTTGCACATATCTTGAACCAAATTCAAATTATGGATTTTCCCTCCAAAAAGCACATGTATGAACACATGATCATATGAACTTTTTTCATGCAATGCAATGGTTGATTTGGAAAGTATTGGTCACAAGGAGCATTTTGCAAAAAGAGTGGACCAATTTGGAGTTTTGAATCAAAAGTTATACCATGTTGAACTTCTATGTACACTTTGTGATCATTTGGCCATAACTCCTCAACCAATCATCAGATGATCATGAAATAGGACTTTTTGAAAATAGGAGAGAAAGATATTCAACTTTCATGTTCACCAAAAATCCATTTAAAGCTTCTTTGATGTTGCAAAGTCAAGTTGAATGTGGACCAAAAACTTGCCATTTTTGGAAACTTCCAATTACAGGTCACTTTCCATTTTTGGAAACTTTTGTCCTGACTTCAAAATCTTCAAGATAGATGTTTGAAATGACAAATGGACCTCTTTTGAACATGATTGAGGTGTCTCAACTCATTTCCCCACCTCATAGTCCTCAGTTGACTACACAGTTGACTTTTTGGTCCTTAGATGACCTTGACATGCCCTGATCAGCTTGAGCCTCTAACACTTGGGGAATTTGCTCAGAAATGAAACCCTGGCTCATGCAAGCCCAATATAATGATCATATGATCCTCATCTCAATAAAATGCCTCATCTCCTTGAGAAACCCTGGCTGGCAGACTGACACTGATTAGGGTTGACCAGAGGTCAAAACCCTAATCCAAAGAAACTTGAAGATGAACTTTGTAACCCTTGGTGATGACATACCCATGATGATAGTAATATATCCTTGCAACCAAGATAATGCTCAAGACCTTTGAAGGATCAGGAAACCCTAATTGAAGTGCAAACCCTCAGATGGTTGATCACCAATTCATAAAGACCCTCAGGCTTGAATCATATAACTTCTCCATCTTCTGAAAAGACTTTGGAGGATGACCTTCTTATTCTCATATGATATGCAACAATGCAATTCCTAATGTCCCAAAATATGAAATGCAATGTGCTAAACTAGTCCCAAGAGGAGGAGGGCAAATTTTGAGGTGTTACAAGGTGGTGCTGCCAAATGGAAGTTTGTGACTCAAAGAAGGGTAGTAGTTGAAAGAGAATTGGGAAAAGAAGCAAGTGAGGTAAAGGAAGTAATGGAGTTAATCAAGGCAACTGGTCTTATGAAAACTGTGACTGCTCTGCCTCAATGCTATGAAGGGCTAGTCAAAGAATTCATTGTAAACATTCCTGATGAGAGTTATGGAAAAAGCAGCAGGGAGGTCTGCAAAGTGGTTGTTAGGGGTAAGTGCGTGAAACTTTCACCAACCATCATCAACAGGTTCCTGGGGAGAGGAACTGATGAAGGGGTAGATCTAGAGGCCACAGATAATGAGATCTATAGGATGATTACAACTGGCCAAGTTAATGAGTGGCCCAGTAGGAAACACCTTGCAGCTAGTAAACTAACTGTCAAGTATGCCATCTTGCATAAGATAGGTTCTGCAAATTGGGTACCTACTAATCACATATCTACCATCTCCATTGCTCTTGGAAGGATCATTCATGCCATCGGAACTAAGATAAACTATAATTTTGGAAAGTTTGTGTTTGATCAAACCATCAGACATGCCTCCACCAATGCTGTGAAGTTGCCCATTGCATTCCCTTCTATCATCTGTGGGATCATCCTGAGTCAACAACCAGGAATCCTGAGTACAAGTGATATTCCAAGCAGGAGAAAGACCCCTCTATCAATTCACTATAAGCTTTTTGAGGGTAGTCATGTCAATGATGTTGTCATGACATCTGCCAAAAGGGAACCTGCATCTCAAGGGAGCCTAATTGATCAATTGAAAGATACCTGCAAGGAATTGGAGAAAGGTATGAAGGTGGCCAAGACAAGAAAAGAAGCTTTGGAAGCTCTTATTTGTAGCCTGAAAAAGGAGGAGTTAGAGAAAGCTAGAAAGGAGTCAGATGGAAAAACACAATCCAGTGGCAGCTCTAGAAGCTCTGAGGGTTCTGAAGATGAGGATGAAGGTGAATGAGATACTTCTTCTTCTGATTAATGGTGCCTGCCTGTATTGAAGACTGGGAGGTGTGGTGGAAGCTGGGCTGCTGTTTGGAAGGCTGTTGTCTTGATTGGTTTTTGTTTTTGTATTTTGTGGCAGTCCTCTTGATGCCTGTTATGTAATATTTAGGACTCTTAACGAGTTCCTTGGATTTGTTCATTGTCTCAGCTTTCAGCTGTGTATAATGATGGTTTGTACTGCATGAATATTATGTTTTAACATGTTTAATGTTATAACATCTGTCCTGACATTCTCTGACAGACTAATGGACATTTATTTTGTCTGATTGGTCACCTTTGGTCAATTTTGACTAAAAAGGGGGAGAAGTGTTGATATGGAAGCAGTTGTGGAGAGACGTATGTGGCAGGACAGAAGAACAACTATTATTGGAAGAAGTGCACAGGTGTTAAAACAGAATGTTTCTGTTGGTCTGTTAGCAGATGTCAAAGAGGATGTCTGATATGGTGCACAGGTGCTGGTGTTGTAGCAGATGTCAGTATGACATTCTGGCTGGTACAGGTACTGGAGTTCAGTAGCTGTTATGGTTGATGGATGCACATATTTAGGGGGAGAAGAAGTACCCTGGTGCATTGTGCATTTGCGTGTCTTACTAGTTGCATCCATAACTAGTAATTCTGTTGATTGTTGCACAAATTTAGGGGGAGGAGAAGTACCCTTGTGCATATGTGTATTACTAGTAGCCATAGCTAGTAATTGTTTTGCTTCTGCTGCTAATTAAACTACTGTTATGTGGTTTAACTGCTGATAGTTTACCTTGTGAACAAAAAGGACAGATATATGTTTTAGCCAAAATTTGCCAAAGGGGGAGTTTGTTGATTCTAAGTGTTGGCAGCAATTTTGGTAAAACAAAGAGTGTTCACAAGATGTCATGTGTGATGTCTTAACATGAGATATCCTATGTACCTGCTGGAGTTAAAGAACATGTGCAAGCAGGATTGTTTCAGAATGCCATATACAATGACAAGGCTTCTGATATTGGTTGTACCTACTGGAGCTTAACTGGAAGACATGTTCATGCAGGATTGTTTCAGATGACATACACAATGTCATGGTATCTGATATGGCTGTACCTGCTATAAAAGGAAACTGGATTATGCAGGAGTTTTCTAGATGTCAGACCCGATGTCTTGACATCTTGTACACAGAACATTCAGTATGAATGTCTGGTGTTTTGTGATTGCACAATTGGTGGCAATCATTGGTTGATTGAAGATATGGCTAGCTGGCGCATTCTATCAGGGATTTCAACCAGATTTGTTTATTTTCCAAGGAGATCAATACAGCTGTTATATAAAGATTTGATTGGAAAATATATTTAGGGTTTTCAAGATGTCCAATGTTTCTATAAAAAGGGACTCAGAAAACCTGTTTGAACACACAACCAAGACTGAGCGAAATTTAGAGAGAGAGCTAGGGTTTGTGTCTGTAGGTCATTCAAGTCATCCATTGATGATTGAATTGGACTGATTTGTCTTCTTGATCAAAGCTTTGAAGCAAGATCAAGAGTGTGTCTTCTTGATTGAAACTGCGAAGTAAAATCAAGAGTTTGTAATTGAAAAGTATTTTCTTTTCACAAGGGATTGTTGTTTAAGATCACGGGTGTGTGATTGTAAGGGAAGTGAGTGGGTTCTCATATCTAAGAGTGCTTAGGTAGAATTTGCACGGGTAGAGATTAGGTGAGAAAGACTGTAACTTGGTGAAGTGTACGGATAGTCTTTGAACTAATTCTATTTTAGTGAATTTCCTTCATGGCTTGGTAGCCCCCAGACGTAGGTGAGTTGCACCGAACTGGGTTAACAATTGCTTGTGTTATTTGATTTACCATTCTGTTTCTGTTTATCCATTGTTTATAACCAGATATCAGTGTCGTGACATTACCTTCGACATCTTATATCTGATACCAGAATTTCACCAGGGATCCAAAACCTTTTGATCATTCTAATCTACTTCTGCAAGCATTCTGAGATGGATCAAGCACAAGACAAAGCAAGAACCATCGAATTCAGACCTATATTGAAGGTATTTTTCAGAAAATTTCATCTCTTCGATTCTCACTCAATTCTCCATAATTCTCTTGGATCTTTGGTTGTCTGAAGTCCTACCAATGTAGGCAACAAGATTGAGTTGCTTTGAGGTCAAATCGAAGCAAATCAGATCATGCACCACAAATTTCAACTCCTTATATCTCTCAATATACTTTGAGTTAGGATGAATCGAGGCCAGTTTCGAGCTCAAAGCCATTTTTACTTTAAAATCATGTCCTTCTTTTTAACTTTTGTGATGGTTATGACTAAACCAGTACGGCGAGGCTCGCCTGAGAAGGAGACCGGAGCTGTAGCTCCGGTGGTGAGTTGGCGTGTTCAGAGCCACATGATCCATTTGAAATGATTTAATCATAAGCGTTGGTTTGAATGACCAAGTTTGTGGCGCGCTGACTAGAGTCCATCGTGGATTGCACGCTTGTGACCACTTGATCTGCCACCTCAATTAATGAGGGAGATCAAGTGGTCCACGTTTTTTCTGATTATTTGATTTTCATTTTATTTGTTTTATTTTCATTAATTCATATTAATTCTAATATTGATCAAAAAAATACGAGAGTTTCACCAAAAAATTTCGAATAATTTCCTCTTTCATTTTATGAATTAAAATTATTTTTTGGATCATTATTAATATTTTTCATGATTTAATTGATTTTGTGAATATTTTTAATTGTTTAAAAATAGTTTTATGTTTCCAAAAATGATGAAATTTTTTCTCCAAGGTCCTTTGACCTTGTTTGACTTATGATAAATCTCATGGCCATTTCTTTGGTGTTTTGATGAGGTTTTAGGAATTTGACAAACCATAATTTAATTTAATGCATATTTTAGTTGATTTTAATTATTTAAATGCCAAATAAATATTGTTGAGCTTCTAATTTTGACTGGTTGAGTTTGACTTGTGTTGTTGGACCTTGGTCAAGGTTGATTTGGTTTTGTTGAGTTAAGATCATTGGATTTAGGGGATTGATAAAATGTACATTTCATCTCCCAAAATGAATGAATGATCTTAATTTGGTAAAAGTCCTCCTTTGACCAATTTGTGTTGATTCCGTTTCCCCTCCCTCTTCATCTCATTCCCCTTCTTTATTCATTCATGTCATGGACCAATGATATCTCTAGATCCTAAAGCTAGTTGATTGCAAAATCAACATGAGTATGGATGAGATTAGGTCCACACTTATGCATATTCTTTTTGTGTGTGGTATGTTTTAGGAGTATAGTCCGTTATACTATGTCTCTAACATGCATTAACACCAAAATTTCTATTGCCCGACCTCAAATAGTTGTGACTTCTACATAAGTCTAATTACGATTGCTTAACATAGCGCTAAATTTGTGACACAAAAGGCATAGCATTCTAGTAAGTGAGATTGTAAGTCTCCCCTCTTCCATGGTATTGTGTCGAAACTTGGCCTTCTTTCCTTCCTTTCGAAGATGTTTTGGCCTTTATTCATTTGCCATTATTAATACCATTCAATTTTTTTCTTTAATGTCATTTTCACTTTGCTCACTTGAGCCATACTTTGTGAATATATTGTGTTTGTATATACTTATTTGTATTTGTGGTCTTTTGACCCTAAAAAACATTTTGTGTGGACTGTGAGATTGATCTGAGACATTGGACTTAGACTTAGGCAACATTCCCTATGCAAAGGACTTGGCCAATGCCAACTTTTCTGAAACCAAGTGCTTGTGAAGAAAACTTTCACCTGATGTAAATATTGAAGATCCATTTGAGTTCATCTGCAACATGATCATATTGAAGCTGTTATTTTGAACATGTGTCTAATGCCATCTTTGAAGTCATCTGATACATGGGGAACTTTGAAAAAGATCATGAAGTTGTCAAGCTTGGATGTGGCTCTCTTTATTTGATGCCTTTCTCTTTATCTTGCTACTTTTGTATTGATATTGCTTGATTCTAAAGTCCAAGGGAAGTTAGGGGTTCTATATGACATTCTTGTCTATTGGGTTGCAGCCCATTGGTCAGATCTTTTCAACTCTCAACTTTTAAATTTGTGCTTACGATTAGTCTCTTCATCTCCCCCCTTTCTTTAATTTCAAAAATCTATCCCTCCTTTTAAAATCTTCTTTGCTTGTGATTTCAAAACTCAGACTCTTTGTAAAAATTAGAAACTTTGGCCTTATGCCATTGCATTTTCAAACTCATTTTCTTAAACAAACTTGTAAGTGAACTTAATTATACTTGACTTAAAATTTCAAAAGCCAAAAAGATCCAACACCCATCCAAACCATTTTTAGGCCCTTTGTGCCTTTGTTAAACTTAAAATTTTGTTAAAAGCAATTCACTCACTTTGAAATTGATACCACGAACTACGAGGTTTTGATCCCTCATTTTATGTTGGTACGTAGGCACAAGTCCGAATGTATTGTCAAACACAAAAATATAATTAATGAATTCTTTTCTCATTCCCCCACTATATTTATTGCAAACATCATTTTATACAAAAACACATATGCGCACAAGAAAGGGATCCCTAGGAGTACCTAGGACACTTTGGGTGCTAACACCTTCCCTTTGTGTAATCAACCCCCTTACCTGTGATCTCTGGCATTCTATTAGTTTTTATTTGAAAACTTCTTATTTTTGGGTTTTGTTCGTACTTTTCCCTTTTCCCTTGGAAACAATAAAAGTGCAGCGGCGACTCTGGTTTTATTGATGTCTAGCTAATCCATAGCTTGATGGTCATGAATTTACCGCTACAGAAATTAAGTGGCGACTCTGTTGGGGAGTAGTCTCTAGTGGGTTTAGCCTACTTTTTGTGTGTGTATATAATTGTATATTTGATGTATGTATATTTGTTTGTATGATATAATCTGCTTGCTTGTGCTTGGTAATCTCTGAGTGGTGAGATAAGTTCTAACCCGAACTTGAGTGCAATTAAGATAGAAGGATGCTATAGTCATGTTAGACTTATGTGGAGTAGTCCTTAACAAGTTGGCTTGAGACCCATCTACTAAGTGGAGACCCTTTTGGAATTATAAATGTCACACAAGTTATTTGTGGTTAGGCATTACTTTCTCTGATTTGGGGTCCGAGAAGTTGAGGACCATAGAACATTTAACCCCACTTGGCCTATTTAGGACGTAGTACGGAGTCTGTTCAAGTGTAGACTTAATAACAGTTGTTACGTGATACTACACTCAGACGAGTTTGTCTTGATAATATTATGGGTTGATGAGTCAGTCATCCTAACCTGTAATACCCGATAGATGGAATTAAGACTCTGGGAACTTTTTAGAACATGGTCTACAGGTTTTTATCCTTAGTTCACTCCTTTGGGATGGTTCTTACCCAGACTCCATGCTCATGACTCACAACAAACCCTTGATTCTTGGTTGATCCAATTGAATCTTGTCAATATCAATGGAACCTGGGTGTTGATAAGGTGTAAACCATAATCCACCAAAATGGATGATGGATCTTGACAATATTTTGATTCATCCCTTGACCTTTGTTTGTTTTCCTTGTGTGTTATCCCATATTTGTGATTGTTGCATTCATGCATTCATGCATATCATAATATTCAACACACCAATTTTTTTGAGGAATTGAGGTCTTATTTGCAAATATTTTCAGACCATGGATTATGGATGAAGGAACACTAAGAAGTACAATTTCAAATGTCCGGATTTGAAATAGTTAAGGAAGCTATCATCTTTTGTATTAGTTCCGTTGGACTTCAAGCAACATCATGGGAAGCTTCTATCTGTTTTGTCTACTGATGCAGTTGAAGGAATCTTGAGCGTGTTGGTTCAGTTTGATGATACTATCTACCATTGCTTCACTTTTCCTGATTATCAACTTGTGCCTATGTTGGAGGAATATGCCCACCTCTTGGGAATACCTATTTCTAGCAAAGTGCCTTTTAGTGGATTGGAAGAGATTCCCAGATCTCATATTATAGCTGAAGCTCTTCATCTAAAGAAGTCTGAGATAGAGGCTCATTGGGTGAAGAAAGGAGGATTATTTCTATTGACTTCTAAATTCCTCATTAAGGAAGCTACTGCTTTTTCTCAAGCTGGTAGTATGGATGCTTTTGAAGCTATCTTTGTGTTGATCATCTATGGGTTGGCTTTGTTCCCTAACATAGACGGTTTTATTGATGTTAACGCCATTAGAATTTTCCTGATTGGGAATCTTGTGCCTACTCTGTTAGGAGATATGTACTTTTCTTTGCATCTAAGGAATTCTAAGGGTGGTGGAACTATCGTCTGTTGCATTCCTCTTCTGTACAAGTGGTTTATTTCACACTTGCCTCAGACGCCTGCTTTTGTGGAGAACAAACAATGTCTACGGTGGCCTCAGAGACTTATGTCTCTCACTAATGATGATATAGTTTGGTATGATCCTTCATTAAGCAGTTTGGAGATTATTGATTGTTGTGGTGAATTCTCTAATGTGCCTCTCATTGGTACACAAGGAAGAATCAACTACAACCCTTCTTTGGCTCATCGTCAACTTGGGTTCCCCTTGAAAGACAAACCTAATAACACTTTGTTAGAAGGTATTTTCTATCAAGAGGGTAAAGATCCCTAACATTTGAAGCAGAAGATTGTGCATGCTTGGCATAATATGCATAGGAAAGGAAGATCCGAGCTTGGTCCGTGCAATTGTGTAGCTTTGGAAGCTTACACTATTTGGGTGAAGAAGAGAGCTTTGGAATTGAAGATTCCGTATGCTTGTGAAAGACCTATGTCTATGGTTGTGGTTGAGCCATTAACTCTCCCTAACCAAGATGTAGAGGAGTTGGAAGACACACTCGCCAAGATGAAGCAAGAGAAGAAAATATGGGAAGAGCGTTTCCATGCTTTGAGGAGAAAGCATGAGGAGTTGCAGCTTGAGTCGAAGGACAAAGATGCACTTATTGAGCTTTTTGAAGATTGAGTAATGAAGAGACAGAGAGAACCAGAGGTTTCATCTTCCTCTAGTATGCCCCAGCCTTCTGTTGCTTGGAAGAATATTGTTGATCAACTTGTCCTTGAGAAGACTACTTTTAACTCCGAGATTCGACGCATCCGAAGGAAGTACGCGCCTGCAGCCAGATCTTCTGATGTTGTTATTAGGGATCCTTAGGATGACTAGTCTCCTTTTCTCTTGTATTTTGTATTTTGGTTTCTGAAAGTGTACTCAGTGTAATCCTTCGATTTATATGAATAAAAGAGATTTTTTATGGTCATATCAAATTGTTGCAATTGTTGTTATATATATATATATATATATATATATATATATATATATATATATATATATATATATATATATATATTGCAAATAAAACAGTAAGTCCCTTGAAAATAAAAACAAATCAAACATTGCGTTTCATGCACCATTTGCATAGCAGGTTTCTCTTTCGCCAAATGTCTTATTCGTATTTCTTCTGTGCTTCAGTCAAGCTGACTAATCGATACAATACCAGCGCCAATCACTCAAGAATAATGGAACATAGAGAGCAAGAGAACAGAGTATTGAAGGACAAGATTGCTCATCTGACTTCCATGATGGAGTTAGTGTTAGCTGCTCAGAGCCAATCTTCTCCAACGCATGCAACTCCTCATCCTCAGAGGACTGTTATTTCCGAGGTTACTACCTCCACCATTCCTGCTACTGCTTCTCACTTTGCGCCTGCCATGCCTGCCGAATTCCCGTGGGGAATGCCGCCCAATTTTTTGCCTGAAGGGTTCGCACCTACTTTTGCTTCCATGCCGGCATCTAGCCCGGTCATGTCTGTGCCGCCACCAGTTGTGCATACGCTACCCCGTGTGGAAGACGCCATCTATCATTCCGAGCCATCTGAGGGTCCAGATGTTTAGGAGAAGATGGACGAAATGAAAGACCAATTCCTTGAGCTATGAAAGGAGTTGAAAACTTTGAGGGGTAAAGATTTGTTTAGTAAGAATACTGCGGAACTTTGCTCGGTTTCCTAATGTTACGATCCCGATGAAGTTCAAAGTCCCTTACTTTGAAAAATATAAGGGGAATACTTGTCCGCTCAGTCATCTCATCATGTATGCTAGAAAGATTTCGACGCAAACTGATAATGATCAGTTATTGATTCATTATTTTCAAGACAGTCTGACTGGTTCCGCTTTGAGGTGGTACATGGGTTTGGATAGTGCAAATGTTCGTACATTCAACGATTTGGGTGAAGCATTCGTGAAGCAGTACAAATATAATATGTATATGGCGCCAGATAGAGATCAGTTGAGGTCGTTGTCTCAGAAGGACAAGGAGAAGTTTAAAGAGTACGCTCAGTGATAGAGAGAGCTTGCTTCTCTGATCAACCCTCCTTTGGAAAAAAAGGAGATGACTAAGATTTTTCTCAAGACCCTGAGCTCATTTTACTATGAGAGAATGATTGCTAGTGCCCCCAATGATTTTATCGAAAGGGTAAACATAAGGATGAGGCTAGAAGAAGGTGTCCGAGAAGGACGGTTATCTAGGGAGGAAGGAAGTACGCGCCTACAGTTAGGTCTTCTGACATTGTTGTTAGGGATCCTTAGGATGATTAGTCTCCTTTATTCTTGTATTTTATTTTTATTTTCTGAAAATGTACTCAGTGTAGTCCTTCCAAGTATATAAATAAAAGAGATTTTTATGGTCATATCAATTTGTTGCAATTGTTGTTTTATATATATATATATATATATATATATATATATATATATATATATATATATATATATATATATATATATATATATATATATATATATATATATATATATATATATATATATATATATATATATATATATATATATATATATATATATATATATATATATATATATATATATATATATATAGATAGATAGATAGATATATATATATTTGCAAATAATATAGTAAGTTCCTTGAAAATAAAAACAATCAAACATTACATTTCATGCATCATTTGCATAGCAGGTTTCTCTTTCGCCAGATGTCTTATTGATGTTTCTTCTGTGCTTCAGCCAAGCTGACTCATCGATATAATACCCGCGCCAATCACTCAAAGATTATGGAGCATCTAGAGCAAGAGAACAAATATTTGAAGAACGAGATTTCCCGCCTAAATGCCATGATGGAGTCAGTCTTAGCTGCTCAGAGCCAATTTTCTACAACGCCCGCAACTCCTCCCCCTCAGAGGACTACCATTTTAGAGGTGTCTACCTCCACCATTCCTGCTACTGTTTCTCACTTTGAGCCTACTATGCCTGCTAGATTCCCGTGCGAAATGCCTCCTAATTTTATGCCTGAAGGATTTGTGCCTACCTTTGCTTCCATGATGGGATCTATCCCGATCGTGTTTGTGCCGCCACTAGTTATGCATACTCTACCCCGCGTTAAAGACACCATCTATCATTCAGAGCCGTCTGAGGGCCCTGATGTGTATGAGAATATGGAAGAAATGAAAGATCAATTCCTTGAGTTACGAAAGGAGTTGAAGACTTTGAGGGGTAAAGACCTGTTTGGTAAGAGTGCTGCAGAACTTTGTTTGGTTCCAAATGTGAAGATCCTGGTGAAGTTCAAAGTGTCTGACTTTGAAAAATACAAGGAGAATACTTGTCCACTCAGTCATCTTGTGATGTATGCCAGAAATATGTCAACGCAAACTGATAATGATCAGTTATTGATCCATTATTTTCAAGACAGTCTGACCGGTGCCGGTTTGAGGTGGTACATGGGCTTGGATAGTGCGAGCGTCCGTACATTCAATGATTTGGGTGAAGCATTTGTGAAACAGTACAAGTATAACATAGACATGGCGCCAGATAGGGACCAATTGAGGTCGTTGTCTCAGAAGGATAAGAAGACGTTCAAGGAGTATGCTCAAAGATGGAGAGAGCTTGGTGCTCAGGTTACCCCTCCTTTGGAAGAAAAGGAGATGACCAGGATTTTTCTCAAGACCCTGAGCTCATTTTAATATGAGCGGATGATTGCCAGTGCCCCCAGTGATTTTACCGAGATGGTAAACATGGGGATGAGGCTAGAAGAAAGTGTCCGAGAGGGACGGTTATCTAAGGAGGAAGTGTCATCCAGTAAGAGGTACGATAATAGTTTTGGTAAGAAAAAAGAGAACGAAGCTAATGCAGTATCTGTTAGGAGGAAGAGGAGGCCTCATGTAAGAAGAAGTCAACCACCCCGTCGACACCATCATCACGTATCATCTGTGATCCCAGTATTTTCTAACAATCAGTCAACACCAATTCAACAACAACAACAACGTCAACAACAACCACCGTAACGAACAAACACCTACAACAACAACAATACCAACAATCATCAATAACAACAAAACTTTAAGAGGAAGAAGGCCTCTTTTGACTCGATTCCTATGACATACGCAAAATTGTATCCATCATTGGTTCTCAAGAACCTTTTGCAACCGAGAAACCCACCTCAAATCCATGAACCACTTCCCTGGTGGTACAAACCGGAACTCCGTAGTGCCTTTCACCAAGGAGTCCCGGTCATGATATTGAGAATTTCTACCCCCTGAAGTATGAAGTCCAAAAGCTGGTTAAGAATGGAATGATGTCCTTTGAGGACCGTGCACCAAATGTCAAGGCTAACCCACTACCTGCTCATGGTAATTTGTAGCACCTCAAATTTGCACCTACCATTTGTACATACATTTTCATCATTAGGTCATTAACATAACATAGTCCATTGCATAACATTGCATTGCCTTTTGCCCAAGTGCAAGTTCCTCAGACAAATTAGGTCAAACTGGTCAGGAGATCAGGTCAAACAAGCAAGCATGTGCTATTTCCATTGAGACAAGGCCCCAGGGTTGGATTATCAAGTTCATATGGTCTAAGGATCATTTTGAAGTGATTTGGCCAAAGATTGGATGATCAGAGCTCAACAGTCAAGCTGAATTTCCTCAGAAACCCTAGAAAGTCAACTGTGGTCAACTGTGCCTGATTTCAAGGATTTGAAGGTGGGAGTTGGTTTGAAAGGCTTCATTCATGTCCATACAAGTCTCATTTGACATATCAAAGATCAAGGTTGAAGAATTTAAAGTCAGATGAAAAGTTTCCCAAAATAGCAGGTGGCCTGTAATTGGAAACTGCCAAAAATGGAAAGTCTTGCTCCTCAAAATTACTTCATCATACAAGCTTCAAATGGAACTTTGTCCAACATGAAAGTTGAAGATCTTGTTCTCACCTTTCCAAAAAGTCCAAGAACACTCATTTCTCATGTGTGGTTGGCAAGTTATGATCAAACCATTTTCAGAAAATGTTGAAATTCAAAGTGCCATAACTTTTGAATGGAAAGGCCAATTTGGGTGATTCTTTTTTGAGCAAGTCACATTTGACATGTACTATCACATTGCATCATTACATTTCATCAAAAATCAACATAGCAAAATGGCATTTTTCAAGTGGACTAATTTGCATTTTTGACATGAAAAGGTGATTTTGTGAATTACAAGCCATTTGCACTTGGGACCAATTCCAACACATCATGAATGACATTTAGAACTTGCTTGAACTGATTTTGGACTGATACATTGACTGCATAATGAAAAGGGTATTTTGGCCAAAAATCACAAAAATGCATTTTTACACTAATCACTTGAATTTGCCTAAACCTGATTAATTTTTGGATTAGCATTTGGTATAAAGGCCTAATTGTAACAGAAATGCATAATCACAATCACAGTTCTCAGATCCAAACTCCAAGATTCACCAAAATCTCAAATTCTCTCCAAAGTTCTTCACATTTTTTTTCAATTTTTCCTTCGAATTTCTTGATCCTTTTTGTTTTCTCTTGTGATAATCATCATCAATAGGTACTATTGAAGATCTGTTTTGGACCGGATCGTGGAAGAGACTTGAAAATTACTACTGTTGAAGCAAGCACACTTCCATGGCATGTGAAGATTTCGTGAATCTGGTGCATCATTGAGCTGAATCACTTGCTCCAATCATCTTCCTAGGCATCATCCAGCTTCTGTTTTGGCAATTGGCAACCTGAAGATCACGATTCCACAGCTGCATCAATCACAAGGTTAATTTTCGAATCCTTTAATTCTCAAAATCAACATGTGGCATAGGTAGATCCTTCAACATAGAGTAGAACGACGTTTGAATCGTGCAATTTCATCCAATATCCATGGAGAAATCTGGATTTTAAGTTTGTGCATCAAAACTATTTTTGATCGATTCTTGTTGTGTGTTGATTTCTGGATAATTTCATTATGACATTTGTAATCTACGTGGAGAGACGAGTTCAACCATATGCGATTTGTTCATTTTAGTGAGAAATTGTTCATATGCATTTTCTGGAGATTTGTTGGATGAACATAGTGAAGAACACGCGCCAGATGCGTTTTGATCTTCATGCCTGGCCTTTGTGTTTGAAAAGGTGTTTACCGCGCGAACCAGCGAATCATGTGATGCCACCACTTTTAATTAAACGCCGCGTTTTGCCCTGGCTGTAGCATAATTACAATTTTGCCATCCGCGCCTTTCAATTTCATTTGAATGTTTAAATAAATATTTCATTTCATCATCAAATTTCAAAAAATCATAACTAATCCATTTTTGATCCAAATTGAGTGAGGATTTTTGCATTCATCTCCAAATTCTCTCTAGTTTTTTTTAGGTATGATAGTCAAAGTTGTGCCTGGCTGATTTTTTGACTTTGCCTAATGCCTTTGGTCATGTATGCTTTATGTGTATGTTTCACCATTTCATTCATGAAATAATGATGCCTTATCCAAAATGTGTGAAATTTTACATGCATGTTCTTGACTCTTTCCTGGTGATTTTGATGTATAGTTTGCTAATTTTGAGTTCCTGGTTAGAGAGATATGATGTGCTCAAGTTGAGTGTGACAATGTGTGTCACACTATGTTATGTCCACTTCTTGAATTTTGTTTCCATGCTTATTGAATGCCATTTGCTCTGGATTTTTGTATGAGATTACATGTGGATGTTGAGAATACATGTGAATGTTTCTGGATTTATTGATGGCATTTCCCATTTGATTGGAATGTTCTCCCCTGTTTGGTCATTTGTTGACTTTTTGTGATACATGTTTGTATTTGGTTTGTGAAATTCTGGTTATTAATTGGATGGATATGAAATTTGACATGTGTATTGTAGACATCTTGATGAGAATTTTGGTTTTGGTCTCATTCATTTTTGATGTTTTGTCTCTGTTTTATGATTGATGGAAGTTGATGCTTGTTTTGATACCATGAATGAGCTTGCTTGAATTTGTGTTGACTTTCTGATTTTTATTGACCTACTTCCCTTGATCCAAAGGAGCTGAAATTTGGTATGCTTGACATGTTATGGATGCTGTTTGATCTTGATTTTTTTGAGAATTTATTGAAATGTTTTGATATGGATTTGATTGTGATCATTCTGTTTGGTCCTTTGAGGTTCCAATTTGCATGTTTTGTGCTATTTTGTTCATGAAATGATGATGATGAGTGATATAAACATGAGACCAATTGGAATTGATTCTTAATTGTTTAATCTTGATTTTGGATAAGTTTCATGTTCTGTTTTAATGATTTGATTCTATTTTGGCCCTAGTCTTGGACTAGTGGTTTGTGCTCTCACTTTTGAGTTTTGTATCAGGTTAATAGCACAAATGGCCTATGCATAAGGATGTGCACTCAATTTGAGTTGACTTGTGACTTGTTTATGAATAACCTTGACTTTGTTTTGTAGGGTTTGATACTTGGGATTGAGCTTTAAGGCTTGCACCTTTGTGCATTGTGATTGTGTTTGACTGTACAAATTAACTGTTGACTTTTGCTGTTTAATGTTGGTTTGTCTGTATACTGATTGTATTTGATTGATTTCAGGTACATTAGTTGCTAATATTTCTTTGCTTTGCTTGATAAGCAATTTGCACTGAGGTATAGCATTCTTGTCTCCATGTAGTCTGGAAGACCTGGCCTGTTACTTGGCCAGGCACCTGTCTGAAGTCCTCCTTAAGAGGCGATGTTTGTGCTTGTTTACTTTTGTCCCCAAGCAGGTAAAGACCTCTATGAGGCAATTGGCGGATAAAAGAGATATGCAATCTATCTCCCGCTATTCTGTTGAGTCGTCCCTCTGCTCACACCACTGTGTTGATGCATTGAGGACAGTAACCCAAGATCTTGTACAGTTGTACAGTTGTGTCAGTGTCATAAGTGTAGAAGGGTTCCCACTTTCTGGACCCACACTTCATTGTCTGAAGCTCTCCCTGACCAGGGATAAGAGCTGTGAAGTCTCATCTTCACTCACCTTTCATCTGGCTTCACCTTGACTCTCAATGTCAAGGTTAAGAGCTAACCTCACCTTGATACAAAGGCTTGTTTGTCGAGGTTGATATGACCCCTCGACTAAAGCCTAGCCTTGATGTTTGAGCCCCCTTGTTGGTGTGTTTATTTCATGCTGTATGTGTTTGTGTGGTGTGATTGTATCCCCTAGGTTTGCTAGACTCCGCGTAGTCTCGTTTGCATGTCAATTAAGGTAGCACGGTTCCTTCGTATAGGACTTCCTTTCTTGCTTGAGCTTTCCTAAAACACAAACAAACATTATCCCCTCTTAAGGATACGTCAACTCCTTCTACTACAGGTGAGTAAGTCTCCAAAGGTCGAGCATCCGGTAGATTGCGTAGTGACGTCGTCCACTTAAAAAACACAAACCAACAGGAATAGTTTAGCCGAACTACGGCAACTCTGATTCTCATGTACAGATGAGATACGTAGGCACGAGATGCGATGTCTTGTCGAGTTTGACTAACGACTAACACTAACTTCTTTTCTCTCGCCCTCGTTGCGATTGAGACCTTCCCTTTCTCTTGCCCTAGTTGCAATCGAGACCCTTCTTCTCCTTGTGTGTGTCAGGAGATGGATGTAAGCCCAGCGATTGGCATTCTGTATCCTATCTCTTGTTGTGTGCTTGGAAGCTGATGTAAGTCCAGCGATTGGCATTCGGGTTCCAGTGTGGGTGTGTTTGGTTCGGAAACTGATGTAAGTCCAGCGATTGGCATTCAGGTTCCACGTTTGCCTGTGTCTGTTGTGTCTTGCGTGCGTGAGCCGAGCTACGAATGCTCTGATTCTTCTTAGTCCAAGAAGATACGTATGCAGAGGACGCGACATCCTCGCGAGCATGTGTTTTCCCCCAGTCCGAACTACTTTGACTCTGATGTCTATGCTTGATAGACTAAGTAGGCCCAGGATGCGATATCCTGCCGAGTCAGTCTTGTTTGTTTTCTTGTGTCTCTTTCAGCCAGTAGATGTTTGTTTGAGCAGTGTTTTAGCAACCATGTTCCTTCCTATTGTGCATGGATCCCGTCGAGTACGACAGATGCGTAGGGGTGCTAATACCTTCCCTTCGCATAACCGACTCCCGATCCCATTCTCTTTGGTCGCGAGACCATGCTTTTTCCAGGTTTACTCTGAGCGTTTCCTTTCCCTCTTTTGGGATAAATAACGCACGGTGGCGGCTCTGTTGTTCTTGTTTCCCGCCGGTTTTTCGCGTAATGCGACAGCTGGCGACTCTGCTGGGGATAAAGGAAGTTGACCTCTTGCTGGTCCATCTTCCCTAAGCGAGTCTCTCCTAGCGCTCTCTAGGTTAGGGTTTTGGTTGCTATTTGCTGTTATTTATTGTATGCATGATTATTATGTTGTATATATGTGCATATCTGTTTGCATGCATCATACTACCATTAAGCTGTCCTCTGTGCAGGTGGTTCCTCTGTTTGGGGTGGGTGTTCTGAGTGGGGCTAAAACCCAGGCCCGAGTATACACCTAGGATTAGTGTGGTCTCACGTCCCTCACATGCCGGTTGGGCATGCTGTTGCGACGTGTCACCACAGCCGGACGAGGTTCATTTGAGGGAGTCCTTCCGTTTGGAGTTATTCCACTCAGGTTGGATGATCTCATCTGAGCTGTTGACTTCGGTGACCGTTCTTTCCCGGACCTTTGATTGAGACGATCTTAAGAGAGCTACAACGGCACACCTGAAAGGGCAAACCCGTTGAGTATCTTTGCCCGATTGTCGAGATCATTGTCCGCCTTAGGATGACCTGATTAGAATTTACCTGTGAGGGGAGGGTTGATTCTTACAGATGCATGTTCTGATGGTGACTATTGGTTGATCAGAGTCCTATTTATGAGTCGGATTTATGGATCTATTTCTGGACGCCGGAGGTTTGATCCCGGTATTGATCGGAGGGTTCCGTTTATTTCGGATCCCTGGGCTGAATTGGAGGATGCTCAGAGGTGGATATGGTTCAGTTGACTTGGGTTCAGATTGACTTTGGGTTTCAGATGAAGTTGTGATGCCAGAGTTCAAGCCGAAGCTTCGATCCTGTGCCGCGTGATACTCAGCCGACCAGTTTTGGCTCCCTCATTTGCATCATAGCATGTTTATTTTCAAAAAAAAAAATATGTATAATAACGCATGAAAAAAGTTAACCTGCATACACATCACGCACATCATACACATATCATCTTGCATAACAGGTGTTCTCGTTCCCGACTTCTCACTCCGGTTCCTGTGTCAGGCAGGATAGCTGATCGAAGACCGCACCGGTATTCTACCAGACTCAATCAACAGCGAAGTATGGATCAGGTTCAGAACGAGTTGGCTGAGATGAGGGCGAACATGGCCCAGTTCATGACTATGATGCAAGGGGTTGCTCAGGGTCAGGAGGAGCTCCGAGCTTTGGTTCAGAGACAAGAGACGGTTATTCAGGCGTCTAACCGTGGTTCACCTGCTGGTATCCCCGTACCTGAGAACGTCAATGTTGCTGCTGCTCCCGTTCATGACTATGCTGTGGGAGATGAACTCAGAGGAATAAGGATCAATGGACAACCTCTTGCTGCTGAGACTGTCAATGTTAGGGCCACCCGGGCTCCGGTTCGTCATCCAGCTCCTATTGTCGACCGACAAGAGGACATGTTCACATTGCTGAGTGAAGATGATGGGGATGTTGGTAGAGTTGAAGATAGGGATCGTAAGGTCGATGCCTTGGCTGAGAAGATTCGTGCTATGGAATGTCAGAACTCCCTCGGTTTTGATGTTACTAACTTGGGATTGGTTGAAGGCTTGAGAATCCCCCATAAATTCAAAGCACCCACTTTCGACAAGTACAATGGTACTTCTTGCCCTCGCACTCACGTGCAGGCATACTATCGGAAAATCTCTGCGTATACTGACGATGAGAAAATGTGGATGTATTTTTTCCAAGATAGTCTATCTGGGGCTTCTTTGGATTGGTACATGGAGCTCAAGAGAGATTCGATCCGATGCTGGAGGGATCTGGGAGAGGCTTTCCTCAGACAATACAAGCACAACATGGATATGGCACCAAGCCGGACTCAACTGCAGAGTCTGTGTCAGAAAAATAATGAGAGCTTCAAAGAGTACGCCCAGAGGTGGCGTGAACTTGCTGCGAGAGTTCAACCCCCTATGCTGGAGAGGGAGTTGACAGATATGTTTATTGGCACACTTCAGGGAGTGTTTATGGACCGAATGGGGAGTTGCCCATTCGGAAGCTTTTCTGATGTAGTCATTTGTGGTGAAAGGACCGAGAGTTTGATCAAGGCTGGGAAGATCAACGATGCTAGTTCCTCTTCATCTAAGAAACCTTTCTCTGGGGCACCTCGCCGTAGAGAAGGAGAAACTAATGCTGTTCAGCACCGCCGAGGTCCGAACAGAAATCAATACAGACAGGTTGCCGCAGTGACTATTCCTGCACCTCAACAACGTCAACCTCCGCAACAACCAAGACAACAACAACAACAACAGCAACAACGTCCGTATCAACCAAGGCAACAGATGCCTGAAAGACGTTTTGATCCCCTGCCAATGACCTACGCTGAGCTACTGCCTGAGTTGCTCAGATTAGGATTTGTTGAGTTGAGAATGATGGCTCCGCCGACAGTTTTGCCTCCGGGGTATGATGCTAATGTACGGTGCGATTTTCACTCTGGGGCACCAGGACATCATATTGAGAAGTGTCGGGCTTTTCAGCACAAAGTCCAGGATTTGATCGATGCTAAGACAATCAATTTCGCTCCAATGCCAAATGTTGTTAATAATCCTATGCCTCAGCATGGTGGGCATAGGGTGAATTGTGTTGAAGGGGTCGAATCTGAAGATCTGGTTGTTTGTGTTGATGAGATTCAGACTTCATTGCTGGTTATCAGGGACCGTCTGTTGAGTAATGGTGTTCATCCGGGCTGTGACGAGGGCTGTGTTGCTTGTGCAGAATTTGATAATGGGTGTGATCAGTTGCGGGCTGGTATACAAAAGCTGATTGATGAGGGCTGTGTCCGGTTTGGCCGGGCTAATAATAAAGATCATGGGGCAGTGTCTACTGTCACGATATTCTTCAAACCGTCAGAAGGACGTGGGCCGAGGGCTGGTAGTGCGTCCACAACTGCTGTTACTCCTGTTACCATCTCCGCACCAGTAACCGTCAATACTCCAACTACTATTGTTGTACCAGGTAGAAGACCTGTGGTTGAGAATAGTAGGGCTGTTCCTTGGACATATGACAATGCATATAGAAGTAATAGAAGGGTTGAGAATCGTGTCAGGCCGTCAAATCAAGTGCCTGTGACTATTGGTGTGCCAATTAGTAGAACTCCGGCCGTTGTGAGTCCCGTTGTGGACAATGTGGGTGGTCCAGGAGGCTTTACTCGCAGTGGTCGGCTGTTTGCGCCTCAACCGTTGAGGGATGCCAGTGCTGAGGCATCTACTAGAGCTAAGGGCAAACAGGCCGTGGTGGACGAGGAGCCTGCTCAAACGAATGTGCCTGGTGGCTCGTTTGAAAAGGACGTTGAGGAATTCATGCGGATAATTAAGAAGAGTGATTACAAAATTGTGGATCAACTCAACCAAACTCCGTCCAAAATCTCTATTCTTTCTCTGCTGTTGTGCTCTGAGGCACATCGCAACGCCTTGCTGAAAATGTTGAATATGGCGTATGTACCTCAGGAGATTTCCGTCAACCAGCTGGAGGGCGTGATCGCCAATGTGAGCACCAGACACGGTTTGGGTTTCACTGATCTTGATTTGACACCAGAGGGGCGAAACCATAACAAGGCCTTGCACATCACCATGGAGTGTAAGGGGGCTGTTTTGTCGCATGTGCTGGTCGACACTGGGTCTTCTCTGAATGTGCTGCCGAAGCAAATCTTGAAGAAGATATCTGTTGAAGGGGTTGTGCTTACTCCTAGTGACCTGATTGTGAGGGCATTTGATGGATCCAAGCGTTCTGTCTTTGGTGAAGTTACACTGCCTGTGAAGATAGGTCCTGAGACTTTCGACATCATCTTCTATGTCATGGACATCCAACCTGCCTACAGTTGCTTGTTAGGGCATCCATGGATCCATGCAGCAGGGGCAGTCTCGTCGACTCTCCACCAAAAGCTCAAATACGTCTGGAACGGTCAGATTGTGATCGTGTGCGGAGAAGAGGATATCCTGGTGAGCCATTTGTCCTCGTTCAAGTATGTCGAGGTGGATGGCGAGATCCACGAAACTTTGTGTCAGGCGTTTGAGACGGTTGCTCTCGAAGGGGTGGCATGTGCTGATCCGAGGAAGCCAGGTGCTTCGATCGCTTCGTACAAGCAGGCCAAAGCGGTTGTTAACTCCGGTAGAGCTGAGGGCTGGGGCAAGATGGTGGACTTGCCGGTCAAAGAAGATAAATTTGGAATTGGTTATCAACCGTTCCAAGTGGAGCCGAGTATGCCAGCAGGTCCAAGTACCTTCACCAGCGCTGGGCTGATGAACCATGGTGACGTCTTCGCAGCTGATGTTGGAGATAGTGACAGTGACATTGATCTCGACTGCTGGGTTCGCGCGAGTGCACCAGGGGAAGTGATCAGCAATTGGACTGCAGAGGATATCGTCCAAGTTACTCTTCAAACAGAGTAATTTTCTTTTATTTTTTCATTCTGCACAAAACCCTACGTTCTGCCCAAGACGTAGTGGTTCATTGTAGGGCCACATCATGTTTCAATTTTTATCATTAATAAAGGACGTTTTGCAAACAATTTTGTGATCCCTGTCTTTCTATTTTTGTTTTTCACTTTTGAAAATAAAAATGGCAATGTTTTTGTTTTTGTGACTTTATTGAAATCTTTTTCTAAAACAAAGCATTAAAACATGCAGAAGTGATTTCACGGCATCTACTATGAACAGTTCTGTTATGGCTCAGTATGATTTCGACAATCCCATCTACCAAGCTGAAGAGGAGAGTGAGGAAGACTGTGAGCTCCCGAAAGAATTGGTCAGATTGTTGAAGCAGGAGGAAAGGGTCATCCAACCTCATCAGGAGGAGTTGGAGATTGTGAATCTTGGTACTGAGGACGCCAGAAGGGATATCAAGATCGGGGCTGCTTTGAAGCCAGAGGTCAAGAGCAGGTTGATTGAGATGCTGAGAGAGTATGTAGAGATATTCGCCTGGTCTTATCAAGATATGCCTGGGCTGAATACTGATATTGTGGTTCATAGACTACCTCTCAGAGACGACTGTCCCTCGGTCAAACAGAAGCTTCGTAGAACGAGTCCTGATATGGCAGTGAAGATCAAGGAAGAGGTTCAGAAGCAGTTCGATGCGGGTTTCTTGTCAGTGACAACTTATCCACCGTGGGTGGCCAACATCGTTCCCGTGCCGAAGAAGGATGGCAAAGTCAGGATGTGTGTCGATTACCGGGATCTGAACAGAGCGAGTCCGAAAGATGATTTCCCATTACCTCACATTGATGTATTGGTGGATAATACGGCTCAATCCTCGGTATTCTCTTTCATGGATGGTTTCTCGGGCTATAATTAGATTAAGATGGCGCCAGAGGACATGGAAAAGACGACATTCATTACACCTTGGGGCACGTTCTGCTATAAGGTGATGCCATTTGGGCTGAAGAATGCCGGTGCTACCTATCAGAGGGCAATGACGACTCTATTTCATGACATGATGCACAAAGAGATTGAAGTGTACGTGGATGATATGATTGCGAAGTCGCAGACAGAAGAGGAGCACCTGGTTAATTTACAGAAGTTGTTTGACAGATTGGTCAAGTTCAAACTGAGGCTGAATCCAAACAAGTGTACGTTTGGGGTGAGATCAGGGAAGTTGTTAGGCTTCATTGTCAGTGAGAAAGGGATTGAGGTTGATCCAGCAAAAGTCAAAGCTATTCAAGAGATGCCTGAACCGAAAACAGAAAAGCAGGTTCGTGGGTTCTTAGGGAGATTGAACTACATTGCAAGATTTGTATCTCACCTAACTGCCACGTGCGAACCTATATTCAAATTGTTAAGAAAGAATCAGGCAATCAAATGGAATGATGACTGTCAGAAAGCTTTTGACAAGATAAAAGAGTATTTACAGAAACCTCCAATCCTAATCCCTCCAGTTCCGGGGAGACCATTGATAATGTACCTGTCAGTTACCGAGAACTCGATGGGGTGTGTATTGGGTCAGCATGACGAGTCTGGTCGAAAAGAGCATGCCATATACTACCTTAGTAAAAAGTTTACCGACTGTGAAATCAAATACTCACAGCTTGAGAAAACTTGCTGTGCTTTGGCCTGGGCGGCTCGCCGACTGAGGCAGTATATGTTGAACCATACTACCTTGTTGATTTCTAAGATGGATCCAGTGAAATATATCTTTGAGAAGCCGGCTCTCACTGGACGTGTTGCCCGTTGGCAGATGATTTTAACAGAATATGATATTCAGTACACGTCGTAGAAGGCTATCAAAGGTAGTGTGTTGTCAGACTATCTCGCCGAGCAACCGATCGACGACTATCAGCCTATGATGTTTGAATTCCCTGATGAAGACATCATGTATCTTAAGATGAAAGATTGCGAAGAACCTCTTGTCAAGGAAGGACCGGATCCTGATGACAAGTGGACCTTGATGTTTGATGGGGCTGTTAATGTGAATGGTAATGGTGTTGGTGTAGTGTTGATCAATCCGAAAGGTGCTCATATACCCTTTTCTGCCAGATTGACTTTTGACGTCACCAACAATGAAGCTGAGTATGAGGCTTGTATCATGGGGATAGAAGAAGCCATTGATCTGAGGATCAAAACGCTTGACATTTTTGGAGATTCCGCTCTAGTGATCAATCAGGTCAATGGAGATTGGAATACGAACCAGCCGCATTTGATTCCGTATAGAGATTACACCAGAAGAATACTGACGTTCTTCAAGAAGGTGAAGTTGTACCATGTCCCGCGGGATGAAAATCAGATGGCTGATGCTTTGGCTACTTTATCCTCTATGATCAAAGTTCATTGGTGGAATCATGTGCCACATGTTGCGGTGAATCGACTCGAGAGGCCTGCGTATGTGTTTGCAGCCGAGGCTGTTGTGATTGATGAGAAACCGTGGTACTTTGACATCAAGAACTTCCTCAAGACTCAGGAATATCCTGAAGGTGCGTCAAAGAATGATAAGAAAACCCTGAGAAGGCTAGCTGGAAGCTTTTATTTGAATCAGGATGATGTGTTGTATAAGAGGAATTTCGACATGGTCCTGCTCAGATGCGTGGATAGACACGAAGCAGACATGTTGATGCAAGAAGTGCATGAAGGTTCGTTTGGTACCCATGCTGGTGGTCATGCAATGTCGAAGAAATTGTTGAGAGCCGGTTATTATTGGATGACTATGGAATCCGACTGTTTCAAATACGATCGGAAGTGCCATAAGTGTCAAATTTACGCTGATAAGGTGCATGTACCACCAAGCCCGTTGAATGTCATGAACTCGCCTTGGCCGTTCGCCATGTGGGGCATTGACATGATTGGGAAGATTGAGCCTACTGCTTCGAATGGACATCGCTTCATCTTGGTTGCGATTGACTACTTCACTAAGTGGGTGGAAGCAGCTTCTTATGCTAACGTTACCAAACAAGTGGTTGCCCGGTTCATCAAGAAAGAAATCATCTGTCGTTACGGGGTTCCCGAGAGAATCATCACTGACAATGGTTCGAATCTCAATAACAAGATGATGAGAGAGCTTTGTAAAGATTTCAAGATTGAACATCACAATTCTTCTCCTTACAGACCAAAGATGAATGGTGCTGTAGAGGCGGCTAATAAGAATATCAAGAAGATTGTGCAGAAGATGGTCGTTACGTACAAGGATTGGCATGAGATGTTGCCTTTCGCTTTGCATGGGTACCGTACCTCTGTGCGTACGTCGACCGGGGCAACCCCGTACTCCCTTGTGTATAGTATGGAAGCAGTCCTACCAGTTGAGGTGGAGATCCCTTCTCTGAGAGTTTTGCTAGATGTCAAGTTGGACGAAGCCGAGTGGATTCGAACAAGGTTTAATGAGTTGAGCCTTATCGAAGAGAGACGGTTAGCAGCTGTGTGCCACGGGCAGTTATATCAGAGAAGGAGGAAGCGAGCCTTTGATCAGAAAGTGCATCCTCGGAGCTATCAAATCGGTGATCTAGTTTTGAAGAGGATCCTTCCTCCCGGTACAGATAACAGGGGCAAGTGGACTCCTAATTATGAAGGTCCATATGTTGTGAAGAAGGTTTTCTCCGGTGGAGCCTTGATGCTTACAACTATGGATGGTGAAGATTTTCCATCCCCTGTTAACTCAGATGTAGTCAAAAAATACTTCGCATAAATTGACCCGCTGGACAAAAAGAATAAAAGAGTCCAGGCAAAAAAGGGGCATCCCGGCGAACCAAAAAACAGAAAGAAAAGGTTCGGGCAAAAATTAGGGATAAAATGAAAAGAATTTGTACACCCGGTAAGTCGAAAACCCACAAGGGCGGCTTAGGCAAAAATGGGTATCCCGGTGGATTGAAAACCCGAAAGGGCGATCCAGCCAGAAGAGGGATTAGAGCGAAGGCTACAGTCTGAGTTATCTGTACTTCATCGCGCTTCATCATCTGCCATCTCCAAAGATGTGATCGGTCCAGTCGTTCTTCTCAGAAAGCAAGGAGTTGGGAGGAAAGTTGATGATCTGTGAGTTATAACAGAATTGGGAAATAGTGGATGCCGTGTTCACATTGCCATTAGGATAGATTTTTTCCTTTTGTGCGCAATTACCTCTTTCTAGGAATTGCTTCCCAATGTATTCGCCTTTTTCAGGCACATTTTCAATCAATAAAAGTCGTTATTCAGATAAATAGCTCTCTTGTTTTTATTTTACTGTTTTGTTTGCAAAAACGTCCGAATTTTTGATAAACATTGCATATAAAAACATGAAGGCTTAACAATAATTTGCAGAAAGATAAAACATTTGAAAATCATTTTGAATGTTAAGGACACTTGAGCGTATCTTGTCCATGGATCCCTGGGGCATGTTGTTGTGTTGTTTTTGCAGATCGTCACCTGTGAGCATTTCCCCAGCTGACATTCCTCTAAGCAAGTTTGGAAGCTGTCAAAGCTGTGTTCCCTTGCAGAGATGTTTGTGGATGGTGCCTTCTTTCCTAGCAGATCTAAGGATTGTCTATCCTCAGCAGACCTGTGTGTGCAGATTTCCCAGTGGATGTCTTCCCCAGGAGGGTCCCCAACGGAGTTTATCAAGTGGAGTGTTGTTCCCCAGCAGTCGGGTTTGAGGTGTGTTATCCCCAACAGGGTTGCTTTCCCTAGCAGATCTCCCGAACAGAGATTGGTGTTGTTGATTTTCCTCAGCAAGTTCCCCGAGTGGAGCGGGTTTCAATGAATTATATCTCCAGCAGTTATCCTACCATTGGATTGGATGAGTTTACCATGGAAGGATATATATCCCCAGCTGAGTCTGTCCTACGTGTGGATTTGGAGTGGGTCGTCCCCGGCGAAGTAGCAGTTATTCCTCAAAGCAGAGTATCTTACCTGTGGATTGGTCGGTTTCCCAGTGAAGTCGTCTGGTTATCCCTGGCAAAGCTCTATTACTCCCCAGCGAGTAGTTTCCCCAGCAAATTACTTTGTTTGATGTCCCCCAGCGAGGTTGTATTTTGTAATCGCTTTGGTTTATCTTCACCAGAGAGTCGCCTGGTGTTCCTCAGCAGAGTTACAGGGTTGCTTTCCCCGAGCGGAGTCCCCGAGTGGATTGGGTTTGTGAAGGGTGTCTCCTTAGTAGAGTTTATCCTGTCCCCAGCAATGGTTGTTTCTCCAGCATGAGTGAGAAGTCGGTGCTTTCTCCGTAATACATTCCCCAATAAGAGTCTCTCCGCAGAGTATTCTTCAAGCAGAGTCTCCCCACAGAGTCGGAGTATCTGATCGGTTTGGCTCCCCAGCCGGAGTTCATTTTGCATTTTGCATGTAGTGATCATTGCATCCTCAAAATGCGTAGCATTTCCATTCGGTATGGAGCATTACGCCATATAAAAATTCAAACATATGCATTCATGTGTTCGAAACCCCTCAGAAGGTATCCCCGGCAGAGGCAGATTTTTGGTTCAACATCTGTACAGCAATTGCTACAAATGCTTCAGTCAACATTTGGTGTTGACAATCTCCGCAGAGGTTTATTTCCTCATCCGTTGGTGAAAGGAAGATTGATTCTCCCCAGTGAGACTCCTGCAAGTGTTTAGCCTTGCCCAGACATGTAGATGTCAGTATCCCGTCAGCACCCGCGTGTGTTGCTTCTTTGGTGTCGGTAAACACCATCTTTCGGTGATTTCCCAGTCATGCGTAAGTGTCTGGTCTTCTTTTGATGTCGGTAAACATCATCTTTCGATGTTCGTAACGTCGTCCTTCTTCCCTAGTGAAGATTCCTCCTCTCCGTTGGTGTCGATAAATGTCGAGTTTTTCCTATGCGTCCGTTGGCGTATAGTTGATATCTTTCCCCACAGGGTCGTCCCCAGAAGATTCCTCCTCTCCGTTGGTGTCGATAAACGTCGAGTTTTTCCCTATCATCCGTTGATGATTTGGTTGTGTTCATTATCCTCAGAAGATTCCTCCTCTCTGTTGGTGTCGATAAACGTCGAGTTTTTCCTAGTCGTCCGATGACGTCTAGTTGCTTATTCCCCACAGATCATTTGGTAATACCAGGTGATTCCCCTCAGAATCCTCCTCTCCGTTGGTGTCGATAAACGTCGAGTTTTTCCCTATCATCCGTTGATGATTTGGTTGTGTTCATTATCCTCAGAAGATTCCTCCTCTCCGTTGGTGTCGATAAACGTCGAGTTTTTCCTAGTCGTCCGATGACGTCTAGTTGCTTATTCCCCACAGATCATTTGGTAATACCAGGTGATTCCCCTCAGAATCCTCCTCTCCGTTGGTGTCGATAAACGTCGAGTTTTTCCTAGTCGTCCTATGGCGTCTAGTTGACCCTTCCCCATGCGGATTTACCTCTCCGTTGGTTTCGATAAACGTTGAGTTTTTCTCATTCGTCCGTTGACGTTTGATTGTATACCCTGTTCCCAGTCATTCGTTAATGTCTGGTTGATTCCCAGCCAGAATCCCCAGTAGAGTCGTCGGTGGCGTCCTATTCGGTTTTCGGTTGTTATACCCCTTCCCTAGTGAAGTTTTCTCCTTCTCCGTTGGTGTCGATAAACGTCGAGCTTCTCCCTTTCGTCCGTTGAAGTCTGGTCGAGTCTTCCCAGTTCATCCGTCGTCTGTTGATGTCTGGTCTCCTTCTCCGTTGGTGTCGATAAACGTCGAGCTTCTCCCTTTCGTCCGTTGACGTCTGGTCGAGTCTTCCCAGTTCATCCGTCGTCCGTTGATGTCTGGTCTCCTTCTCCGTTGGTGTCGATAAACGTCGAGCTTCTCCCTTTCGTCCGTTGACGTCTGGTCGAGTCCTTCCCAGTTCATCCGTCGTCCGTTGATGTCTGGTCTCCTTCTCCGTTGGTGTCGATAAACGTCGAGCTTCTCCCTTTCGTCCGTTGACGTCTGGTCGAGTCCTTCCCAGTTCATCCGTCGTCCGTTGATGTCTGGTCTCCTTCTCCGTTGGTGTCGATAAACGTCGAGCTTCTCCCTTTCGTCCGTTGACGTCTGGTCGAGTCTTCCCAGTTCATCCGTCGTCCGTTGATGTCTGGTCTCCTTCTCCGTTGGTGTCGATAAACGTCGAGCTTCTCCCTTTCGTCCGTTGGCGTCTGGTCGAGTCCTTCCCAGTTCATCCGTCGTCCGTTGATGTCTGGTCTCCTTCTCCGTTGGTGTCGATAAACGTCGAGCTTCTCCCTTTCGTCCGTTGACGTCTGGTCGAGTCTTCCCAGTTCATCCGTCGTCCGTTGATGTCTGGCTACCTCTCCGTTGGTTTCGGTAAACGTTGAGTTTTTCCTGGTCGTCCCCAGTAGAGTTACCTCTCCGTTGGTTTTGGTAAACGTTGAGTTTTTCCCATGTCGTCCGTTGACGTATGGTTGTATCTCTTCCAGTCATTCATTAATGTCTGGTTACCTCTCCGTTGGTCTCGGTAAACGTTGAGTTTTTCCTAGTTGTCCGTTGGCATCTAGTTGTGATTCCTGTTCCCATTCATCGCCGTTGTGATGTCTGGATGTGATGACTGTATCCTTTGGAAGAAGAAGAGAAAACAAAAAAATTCCCAGCAGTGTGCAAATTTCTACGGTTCTTGGTATTCAATTCCTGTTTACCCTGAAAGTCTGACAGCCGTTGCTCTCATCCGTTCGGGTTCCCAGTTGATTGAATAGGGGCAGCTGTAGCACCTCAAATTTGCACCTACCATTTGTACATACATTTTCATCATTAGGTCATTAACATAACATAGTCCATTGCATAACATTGCATTGCCTTTTGCCCAAGTGCAAGTTCCTCAGACAAATTAGGTCAAACTGGTCAGGAGATCAGGTCAAACAAGCAAGCATGTGCTATTTCCATTGAGACAAGGCCCCAGGGTTGTATTATCAAGTTCATATGGTCTAAGGATCATTTTGAAGTGATTTGGCCAAAGATTGGATGATCAAAGCTCAACAGTCAAGCTGAATTTCCTCAGAAACCCTAGAAAGTCAACTGTGGTCAACTGTGCCTGATTTCAAGGATTTGAAGGTGGGAGTTGGTTTGAAAGGCTTCATTCATGTCCATACAAGTCTCATTTGACATATCAAAGATCAAGGTTGAAGAATTTAAAGTCAGATGAAAAGTTTCCCAAAATAGCAGGTGGCCTGTAATTGGAAACTGCCAAAAATGGAAAGTCTTGCTCCTCAAAATTACTTCATCATACAAGCTTCAAATGGAACTTTGTCCAACATGAAAGTTGAAGATCTTGTTCTCACCTTTCCAAAAAGTCCAAGAACACTCATTTCTCATGTGTGGTTGGCAAGTTATGATCAAATCATTTTCAGAAAATGTTGAAATTCAAAGTGCCATAACTTTTGAATGGAAAGGCCAATTTGGGTGATTCTTTTTTGAGCAAGTCACATTTGACATGTACTATCACATTGCATCATTACATTTCATCAAAAATCAACATAGCAAAATGGCATTTTTCAAGTGGACTAATTTGCATTTTTGGCATGAAAAGGTGATTTTGTGAATTACAAGCCATTTGCACTTGGGACCAATTCCAACACATCATGAATGACATTTAGAACTTGCTTGAATTGATTTTGGACTGATACATTGACTGCATAATGAAAAGGGTATTTTGGCCAAAAATCACAAAAATGCATTTTTACACTAATCACTTGAATTTGCCTAAACCTGATTAATTTTTGGATTAGCATTTGGTATAAAGGCCTAATTGTAACAGAAATGCATAATCACAATCACAGTTCTCAGATCCAAACTCCAAGATTCACCAAAATCTCAAATTCTCTCCAAAGTTCTTCACATTTTTTTTCAATTTTTCCTTCGAATTTCTTGATCCTTTTTGTTTTCTCTTGTGATAATCATCATCAATAGGTACTATTGAAGATCTGTTTTGGACCGGATCGTGGAAGAGACTTGAAAATTACTACTGTTGAAGCAAGCACACTTCCATGGCATGTGAAGATTTCGTGAATCTGGTGCATCATTGAGCTGAATCACTTGCTCCAATCATCTTCCTAGGCATCATCCAGCTTCTGTTTTGGCAATTGGCAACCTGAAGATCACGATTCCACAGCTGCATCAATCACAAGGTTAATTTTCGAATCCTTTAATTCTCAAAATCAACATGTGGCATAGGTAGATCCTTCAACATAGAGTAGAACGACGTTTGAATCGTGCAATTTCATCCAATATCCATGGAGAATTCTGGATTTTAAGTTTGTGCATCAAAACTATTTTTGATCGATTCTTGTTGTGTGTTGATTTCTGGATAATTTCATTATGACATTTGTAATCTACGTGGAGAGACGAGTTCAACCATATGCGATTTGTTCATTTTAGTGAGAAATTGTTCATATGCATTTTCTGGAGATTTGTTGGATGAACATAGTGAAGAACACGCGCCAGATGCGTTTTGATCTTCATGCCTGGCCTTTGTGTTTGAAAAGGTGTTTACCGCGCGAACCAGCGAATCATGTGATGCCACCACTTTTAATTAAACGCCGCGTTTTGCCCTGGCTGTAGCATAATTACAATTTTGCCATCCGCGCCTTTCAATTTCATTTGAATGTTTAAATTAATATTTCATTTCATCATCAAATTTCAAGAAATTATAACTAATCCATTTTTGATCCAAATTGAGTGAGGATTTTTGCATTCATCTCCAAATTCTCTCTAGTTTTTTTTAGGTATGATAGTCAAAGTTGTGCCCGGCTGATTTTTTGACTTTGCCTAATGCCTTTGGTCATGTATGCTTTATGTGTATGTTTCACCATTTCATTCATGAAATAATGATGCCTTATCCAAAATGTGTGAAATTTTACATGCATGTTCTTGACTCTTTCCTGGTGATTTTGATGTATAGTTTGCTAATTTTGAGTTCCTGGTTAGAGAGATATGATGTGCTCAAGTTGAGTGTGACAATGTGTGTCACACTATGTTATGTCCACTTCTTGAATTTTGTTTCCATGCTTATTGAATGCCATTTGCTCTGGATTTTTGTATGTGATTACATGTGGATGTTGAGAATACATGTGAATTTTTCTAGATTTATTGATGGCATTTCCCATTTGATTGGAATTTTCTCCCCTGTTTGGTCATTTGTTGACTTTTTGTGATACATGTTTGTATTTGGTTTGTGAAATTCTGGTTATTAATTGGATGGATATGAAATTTGACATGTGTATTGTAGACATCTTGATGAGCATTTTGGTTTTGGTCTCATTCATTTTTGATGTTTTGTCTCTGTTTTATGATTGATGGAAGTTGATGCTTGTTTTGATACCATGAATGAGCTTGCTTGAATTTGTGTTGACTTTCTGATTTTTATTGACCTACTTCCCTTTATCCAAAGGAGCTGAAATTTGGTATGCTTGACATGTTATGGATGCTGTTTGATCTTGATTTTTTTGAGAATTTATTGAAATGTTTTGATATGGATTTGATTGTGATCATTCTGTTTGGTCCTTTGAGGTTCCAATTTGCATGTTTTGTGCTATTTTGTTCATGAAATGATGATGATGAGTGATATAAACATGAGACCAATTGGAATTGATTCTTAATTGTTTAATCTTGATTTTGGATAAGTTTCATGTTCTGTTTTGATGATTTGATTCTATTTTGGCCCTAGTCTTGGACTAGTGGTTTGTGCTCTCACTTTTGAGTTTTGTTTCAGGTTAATAGCACAAATGGCCTATGCATAAGGATGTGCACTCAATTTGAGTTGACTTGTGACTTGTTTATGAATAACCTTGACTTTGTTTTGTAGGGTTTGATACTTGGGATTGAGCTTTAAGGCTTGCACCTTTGTGCATTGTGATTGTGTTTGACTGTACAAATTAACTGTTGACTTTTGCTGTTTAATGTTGGTTTGTCTGTATACTGATTGTATTTGATTGATTTCAGGTACATTAGTTGCTAATATTGCTTTGCTTTGCTTGATAAGCAATTTGCACTGAGGTATAACATTCTTGTCTCCATGTAGTCTGGAAGACCTGGCCTGTTACTTGGCCAGGCACCTGTCTGAAGTCCTCCTTAAGAGGCGATGTTTGTGCTTGTTTACTTTTGTCCCCAAGCAGGTAAAGACCTCTATGAGGCAATTGGCGGATAAAAGAGATATGCAATCTATCTCCCGCTATTCTGTTGAGTCGTCCCTCTACTCACACCACTGTGTTGATGCATTGAGGACAGTAACCCAAGATCTTGTACAGTTGTACAGTTGTGTCAGTGTCATAAGTGTAGAAGGGTTCCCACTTTCTGGACCCACACTTCATTGTCTGAAGCTCTCCCTGACCAGGGATAAGAGCTGTGAAGTCTCATCTTCACTAACCTTTCATCTGGCTTCACCTTGACTCTCAATGTCAAGGTTAAGAGCTAACCTCACCTTGATACAAAGGCTTGTTTGTCGAGGTTGATATGACCCCTCGACTAAAGCCTAGCCTTGATGTTTGAGCCCCCTTGTTGGTGTGTTTATTTCATGCTGTATGTGTTTGTGTGGTGTGATTGTATCCCCTAGGTTTGCAAGACTCCGCGTAGTCTCGTTTGCATGTCAATTAAGGTAGCACGGTTCCTTCGTATAGGACTTCCTTTCTTGCTTGAGCTTTCCTAAAACACAAACAAACATTATCCCCTCTTAAGGATACGTCAACTCCTTCTACTACAGGTGAGTAAGTCTCCAAAGGTCGAGCATCCGGTAGATTGCGTAGTGACGTCGTCCACTTAAAAAACACAAACCAACAGGAATAGTTTAGCCGAACTACGACAACTCTGATTCTCATGTACATATGAGATACGTAGGCACGAGATGCGATGTCTTGTCGAGTTTGACTAACGACTAACACTAACTTCTTTTCTCTCGCCCTCGTTGCGATTGAGACCTTCCCTTTCTCTTGCCCTAGTTGCAATCGAGACCCTTCTTCTCCTTGTGTGTGTTAGGTGATGGATGTAAGCCCAGCGATTGGCATTCCGTATCCTATCTCTTGTTGTGTGCTTGGAAGCTGATGTAAGTCCAGCGATTGGCATTCGGGTTCCAGTGTGGGTGTGTTTGGTTCGGAAGCTGATGTAAGTCCAGCGATTGGCATTCAGGTTCCACGTTTGCCTGTGTCTGTTGTGTCTTGCGTGCGTGAGCCGAGCTACGAATGCTCTGATTCTTCTTAGTCCAAGAAGATACGTATGCAGAGGACGCGACATCCTCGCGAGCATGTGTTTTCCCCCAGTCCGAACTACTTTGACTCTGATGTCTATGCTTGATAGACTAAGTAGGCCCAGGATGCGATATCCTGCCGAGTCAGTCTTGTTTGTTTTCTTGTGTCTCTTTCAGCCAGTAGATGTTTGTTTGAGCAGTGTTTTAGCAACCATGTTCCTTCCTATTGTGCGTGGATCCCGTCGAGTACGACGGATGCGTAGGGGTGCTAATACCTTCCCTTCGCATAACCGACTCCCGATCCCATTCTCTTTGGTCGCGAGACCATGCTTTTTCCAGGTTTACTCTGAGCGTTTCCTTTCCCTCTTTTGGGATAAATAACGCACGGTGGCGGCTCTGTTGTTCTTGTTTCCCGCCGGTTTTTCGCGTAATGCGACATAATTCATCTGTTAATATGGTAAATGACTGTCCCGGGGAATTAAAAATATATGATGTGTGCTTAATTAGGACGTCCTTGGTAAGGATGCACAATGATATTTGTTTGGTTAGCGATTGCGAGTATGACCATGATGGTTGTGCAATCTGCAGTATCAACTCTCGAGGTTGTGTAATTGTGAAGAGAGACATCCAGAGGTTGATGGATGAAGGTATGATTCAGATATTCCAGTCCCGTCACATGGGTGACGATGTCAATGTTATTGTTCCAGTATTCAAAACTCCTGAGAGAATAGTGATCCAGTACGACAGCAACAGTAGTAACAGTGTCAATAATAGATCAGTATTGCCGTTGGTTATACGGTTAGCGGGTCCCATCTCGTATGCATCCGATAAGGATGTCCCATATCAGTACAATGCTACCATGTTAGAGAATGGTCAAGAGGTTCCTTTGTCTACGGCCAGTTCTGTTGTGAGTATAAATAATGTTACTAAGGTGATCAGTAGTGGTCGTGTCTTTGGGCCGGTGTTCCCTAAGAATGTGGAAGATATATCTGTTAATAAGAAGGTTGAGGTGCCTGTAGTAGATCCTGTTAGTGCTCCAAAGTGTCAGTCTGGTGAATCCAGCGGTTTGAAGCCTAACGATGATGATGAGGTACTCCAATTAATCAAGAAGAGCGAGTTTAATATGGTGGAGCAGCTGCTCCAGACCCCCTCCAAGATTTCAGTGCTGTCTCTGCTTATGAACTCTGAAGCGCACAGAGAAGCACTATAGAAGGTGTTAGAGAAAGCGTATGTGGAACATGATGTTACGGTGGATCAATTTGATCATATTGTGGCTAACACCACTTCATGCAACAATCTTAGCTTATGTGATGAAGAACTCCTCGAGGAGGGTAGAAATCACACCTTGGCATTGCATATTTCAAAGAATTGCTAGAAGGATGCTCTGTCAAATGTTTTGTTTGACACTGGTTCTTCATTGAACATACTCCTGAAATCAACTCTGTCAAGGTTGTCTTATCAAGAAGCTCCTATGAGGTATAATGGTGTGATCGTCAAAGCTTTTGACGGCTCGCACAAGACTGTAATCGGTGAAGTGGACCTTCCTGTGAAGATATGTCAGAGTGATTTCCAAATTACTTTCCAAGTAATGGATATCCACCCGACCTATAGCTGCTTGTTAGGAAGGCCATGGATACATGAGGCAGGAGCAGTTACTTCAACATTGCACCAGAAATTGAAGTTTGTCAAGAATAGTAAGCTGGTTATTATTGGTGGGGTAGAAGGCTTTGTTGGTAAGCCAATTGTCATCTTTCTCTTATGTAGAAGCTGAGGATGGGATTGGAAATCTGTTCTAAGCCTTATCTATTACTGAGGAAAAGAGAGTTGGGGCACTAATGTCCTCATTCAAAGATACGCAGAGAATTGTTGAAACTGGTAAGTCTGATAAGTGGGGCCAGATGGTAGAGGTCGCCAACAACAAGAGCAGAGCTGGTTTGGGTTTCCAATGAGGATCATCTGTGGTTAGAGCTGAATATGTGCAACCCAGTTTCTGTAGTGGAGGGTTAATTCATGGTAATTAACAATACTTAGCTGCTGTGCTCGAGGGTGATGAAGATGAAGACTGCACCAATTTTGTGACGCATGGAAAAGCTTGCAACAATTGGACTGCTGTTGATGTTCCTATTATTGTGCAGCGATCTAAGTAATTACTTTTATTGTTTTTTAAAATCCTTCTTCTATGCCTAAGGGAGAAGTGAACATTGTTTGGCATTTTAAATTTGATCATCAATAAAATATAATTCTATTCATCAACATCTATGATGTTTTATTTTTGCTTTTTGCTTTATTCTGAAAATGGTAATCACAAAAAAACATAAATAAATAAATAATAATTTGTCCATCTGCATAATATTTGGTCACAAATCACTTATCTAAAATCAAAATGTCAAATCATTATGCAAGTTGGTTTCTAAACCCATTGAATACAATGATCCTACTCCTTCGCCAAATTTTGAATTCCCTGTGTTTGAGGCTGAGGAGGAAAGTGATGAAGAAGTGTCTGATGAATTGTCTCGCCTTCTTGAGCACGAAGGAAAAGCCATTCAGCCATTTGAAGAGCAGATTGAGTTAGTCAACTTGGGTTCCGAGGATGATGTGAAGGAAGTCAAGATTGGGTCTCGACTGTGTCCAAACATTAAGAAGGGGTTGATTGATCTTCTTCGAGAGTATTCATATGTATTTGCTTGGTCCTATCAAGACATGCCTGGGTTGGATATGAGATTGTGGAGCATCGATTGTCGATGAAGCCAGAATGCCTGCCAGTCAAGCAGAAGTTGAGGAGGACTCATCCTGATATGGTAGTAAAGATCAAAGAAGAAGTGCAAAAGCAGATTGATGTTGGTTTCGTTGTTATTGCAGAGTATCCGCAGTGGGTGGCCAATATTGTGCCTGTTCCTAAGAAGGATGGAAAAGTCCATATGTGCATTGATGATAGAGATTTCAATAAAGCCAGTCCGAAAGACGATTTCCCTCTGCCACACATTGATATGTTGGTAGACAATACAACTAAATTCAAAGTCTTTTCGTTTATGGACGGATTTTCCGGATATAATCAGATCAAGATGGCACCCGAAGATATAGAGAAGACCATATTCATTACACCTTGGGGAACATTCTGTTATAGAGTGATGCCTTTCGGTTTAAAGAATGCTGGTGCAACCTACCAGAGAGCAATGACCACTCTTTTTCATGATATGATGCATAAAGAGATTGAGGTTTACGTTGATGATATGATTGCCAAATCCATTGATGAAGAAGAACATGTTGAGTATTTGTTGAAGTTATTCCAGCGTTTGAGGAAGTACAAACTCCGCTTGAATCCCAATAAGTGTACTTTTGGTGTTCGTTCTGGTAAGTTGTTGGGCTTTATTGTCAGCGAGAAGGGTATTGAAGTTGATCCTGCCAAGGTCAAGGCAATACAAGAGATGCCTGCTCCCAAAACTGAGAAGCAAGTCAGAGGTTTTCTCGGCCGCTTAAATTATATCTCAGAATTCATATTGCATATGACTGCCACATGTGCGCCTATATTCAAGCTTCTTCGGAAAGATCAGTCTTGTGATTGGGCGGAGGATTGCCAGAAAGCTTTTGACAGTATCAAAGAATATCTGCTTGAACCTCCGATTCTGTCTCCGCCTATTGAAGGAAGACCGTTGATCATGTATTTGATTATGCTTGATGAGAGTATGGGTTGTGTTCTTGGTCAGCAAGACGAAACTGGAAAGAAAGAATATGCTATTTACTACCTCAGTAAGAAATTCACCGATTGTGAGACTCGGTATTCTATGCTTGAGAAGACTTGTTGCGCATTGCTTGGGCGGCTAAGCGTCTGCGTCAGTATATGTTGAATCATACCACTTGGTTGATATCCAAAATGGATCCAATAAAGTATATTTTTGAGAATCCTGCTTTAATTGGGAGGATTGCCCATTGGCATATGTTATTATTAGAGTATGATATTGAATACCGATCTTAGAAAGCGATCAAAGGTAGTGCCTTGTCTGACCATTTGGCTTACCAACCGATTGAAGATTACTAGTCGGTGCAGTATAATTTTCCTGACGAAGAGATCTTGTACTTGAAAATGAAAGGTTGTGATGAACCATTGCTTGAAGAAGGGCCAGAACCTGGTTCCCGTTGGGGCATGGTATTTGATGGAGCAGTTAATCAGTACGGTAATGGCATTGGGGTAGTGATTATTACTCCTCAAGACACTCATTTTCCATTTATAACTAGATTGACTTTCAAGTGTACAAATAATATGGCTGGGTATGAAGCTTGCATTATGGGGCTTGAAGAGGTCATTGAACTCATAATCAAATATTTAGACGTCTATGGAGATTCAACTTTGGCCGTGAATTAGATCAAAAGTGAATGGGAGACGAATCAACCCGGTTTGATACCATATAGAGATTATCCGAGGAGGATTTCAACTTTCTTTACAAAGGTTGAGTTTCATCATATCCCTCGAGATGAAAACCGGATGGCAAATGCTCTTGCAACTTTGGCTTCAATGATTGTGGTGAAATATTGGAATGAAGTTCCCAATTTGACTGTGATGCGTTCTGATAAGCCAGCTCATGTGTTTGATGTTGAAGAGATCAAAGATGAGAAGCCGTGGTATTTTGATATCAAATGTTTCCTCCAAAGTCAGATTTACCCGCTCGGGACATCTTTGAAAGATAAGAAGACTTTGAGAAGATTAGCCGACAATTTCTACCTGAATGGCGAGGTGCTTTACAAGAGAAACTTCGATATGGTTCTGCTCAGATGCGTGGATAGACACAAAGCAGACCTATTGATGACTGAAGTCCATGAAGGTTCATTTGGTACTCATTCCAATGGACATGCTATGGCAAATAAGATGTTGTGAGCAGGTTACTATTGGCTGACAATGGAATCTGACTGTTGCAAGTTTGTGAAGAAATGCCACATGTGTCAAATATATGCAGATAAGATTCATGTTCCTCCGACACTGTTAAACGTCATTTCCTCCCCATGGCCCTTCTCCATGTGGGGAATTGATATGATTGGCATGATTGAGCCCAAAGCGTCGAATGGACATCGTTTCATTTTGGTGGCAATTGACTACTTCACAAAGTGGGTTGAAGCGACATCACATGCGAATGTAACCAAGCAAGTTATTGTGAGGTTTATCAAAAATCAAATTATATACCGTTATGGTGTGCCAAGTAAGATCATTACTAATAATGGGTCGAACTTGAACAATAATATGGTGGAAGATCTTTGCAAAGACTTCAAGATTGCACATCATAATTCTCCCCCCTACAGACCTAAGATGAATGGGGCTGTTGAAGCTACAAACAATAACATCAAGAAGATCATTTAGAAAATGGTTGTGACGTACAAGGATTGGCATGAGATGCTCCCGTTTGCTTTGCATGGGTATAGTACATCCATCCGCACTTCAACAGGGGCAACCCCTTTCTCACTTGTTTATAGCATGGAAGATGTGCTCCCCGTAGAGGTTGAGATCCCATCACTGCGTGTCTTGATGTAAGCTAAGTTGACTGAGGCTGAATGGTGTCAGACCAGATTTGATCAGCTGAATTTGATTGAAGAGAAGAGGTTAACTGCCATGTGTCATGGTCAGTTGTATTAGCAAAGGATGAAGAAAACTTTTGACAAGAAGGTCAGACCTCGTGTATTCAGAGAAGGTGATCTTGTGCTTAAGAAGATCCTATCTTTCAAACAAGATTCTAGGGGAAAATAGACTCCTAATTATGAAGGCCCATATGTTGTTAAGAGAGCCTTCTCAGGCGGTGCTTTGATTCTTACAATTATGGATGGTGAAGAGTTCACTCGTCCTGTGAACGCAGATGCAGTCAAGAAATACTTCGCCTAAAAATAAAAGAAGAGCTCGCTAAGTTGAAAACCCGAAAGGGCGGCTTAGGAAAAAATGAGCGTTTCAGTGGATTGAAAACATGGAAGGAAGATCCAGGAAAAAATTAGAGACATGAAACAGAAAGAATTATCCCGCTAAATTGAGTACCCCATCTTGGGGAAATTTATGTAAAAAATAGGGATTATGGCAAGTAACTGCATCCTATTGATCTTCAGTTTTGAAGACATTGTTGAGCAAGGTGGTCCAGTCTGTTCCCTCGTCCCTAGTAGCGGCCAAGAACATAGTGGATATCAAGAGCTGGTAGGAGGATTAGTGATCATTGTATTCAATGTAGCCCTTTTCCCATGTAAATTACCATTTTTCAAGTTTTGTAAAGATCTATGGAGTCTTGTCATTTACAAACTACCATTCTATTAAATAAAGTTGAGCTTTTACCCAATTGTTTCTACTCTTGTTTAATTCAGCCAAATAGATTTAAATTTTATTACGATCATTTTTGAAATTAAAATTTTAATCAAAATCATATTTTTCTTAAACATATAAAAGAATTAATTTTAAGCAATCGATTTCATTAAAAGGAATATCAATAGTGGTTTGAAAGCGGTAAGCCCTAAATGAGGAGCATTATTGGTTTTCCCCAAGCAGTTGGCGTAACTTCAGTCTTTCATCTCCGACAATATCAAACATTCAGTGTTTGTTGATTTCCTCAGCCAAGTTCGCCGTCATCCCTAGCTGAGTTTATGATCGTCCTCCCTCGGGTTGTAGGCATTTCATTACAATAGTTTGCTTGGTTTTAACAGAACTTTATTTCCCCATAAGTTTCCATCAGATTTATCCCCAGTCGGAGCTTCTTCCTGGTTTTTGAGCAGCTATTTGTGTTTATCCCCTGTAGGGTTGTCTCCCATTTTGATATGGTGTTGACCTAAAATTCCCCGCAGAGTTGATTGCAATTTCCTCGGTGGATCTTCTCCTTTCTTCCCCAACTAGGGTTGAGCCTTCGATATGTTTGATCTCTTATCCATCATTTGTTTCCCCCCTTTGTGGATTGGCCGAAAATTATATCGATGATTCAGATCAACGACATTTCGTATCCTTTGTGATTGTTTTGTCAGCATAATCATCATATATACATATACATATACATATACATATACATATACATTCGTATAACTCCATTTATTGAATAATTGCATTTTCATGATTTTGAACCCCTACTATGATGGTACTTTATCCCCATGCAAGTTCGGTGTGTCTGTCCTCCTTCAACTGTAGAGTGTCATCCCCCTAAGTAGAAAGACTTTAACCTTTCTCCTTTCCCCACTGAGTTATTTCCTCGTGGATGATTATTATTTCAGTTTCCTCCCCAGTTGATTACCTGGATGGAACCCCTCCCCTTGAGTTATATCCTCCTTGGCTTGAGTCTTTGATTGACCGTTTCTTTCTAGATCTTACCTAGATAGATGCCTTTAGTCCTCTAAAAGATTATTACCCAATAACTGGTAGTATTCTTCTTAGTTTGCAGTTTGTTACTTCTTGCCCAATACCCGGAAAAAGTAACCCCTTTTTCCCAGCGGGTCCGTTTTCACGTTTCCCCAGGAAGTATATCCTTGATATGTTCATCCTAACCGATGATGGATATTTTCTTCCCCTGGATTTGAGTTTATCCTTGATATGTTCTTCCTAACCGGTGACAAATATTCTCTCTTTGGTATTCTACCCAGTAAAAAGGTAGTTGTAATCCCTATTTTGTTTCCCAGAGAGTTAATCCTTGATATGTTCATCCTAACCGATGACGAGTTTCCTTCTCTTTGCAGTCTTCTGCCCAGTAACCGGTAGTTGTAAATCCTGCTTTTCTCCCCTTTACAGAATTTATCCTTGATATGTTCACCCTAATCGGTGACGGATATCCTCTTTGTGGTTTTCTATCCAGTAACTGATAGATATAATTCCTATTCTCCCCTCAGAGTCTAACCTCGATATGTTCATCCTAACCGATGACAAATATTCTCTTTCTAGTATTCTATCCAGCATTTGATAGATGTAATTCCTACTTTGTTCAGGCGGTTTATCCTTGATATGTTCATCTTAACCGATGATGGGTATCCTCCTTATCATCCCCAGGCAAGTCTATCCTTGATATGTTCATCTTAATCGATGACGAATTTTCTTTCCTCTGAGTTTATCCTTGATATGTTCACTTTAACCGGTGACGGATATTCTCTCCTTTTGGTCTTCTGCCTAGTAACCGGTAGTTATAAATCCTATTTTTCGGCTTTCTTCCCCAGCAAGTCTATTCTTACTCAGTGATCGGTAATGAATACACCTCCTGGAAGCCCTCAGTGAGTCATCCTTGATGTGTTTACCCTAACCGGTAGCAAATGTCCTCCCTGTCATATTTTGTTATCCCTGTACCCAGTAACTAGTAGTGGATAATATATTTCTGCTCCTCCTGTGTTGAAGATCTTTTCTTCCCCAGTCGAGTTTGAGTGCGTATTTCCTTAGTTAAATCGTTGTTCCTGCGTGGTTCGATTATTTCAGTTTTGTTCTGATTTACTCGTTTCCCCTGCAAACGTCCCTCGTGGCCCCAACTTGTTTTAACTTGTAGCCTGGCCTACACACAACCTTTTTATCCCCTTAGAGTCTCTGTCTCCCTAGTGAGTTTTCCTTACGAAATGCGTTATACTACTGCGGACTTTCGGCCTCTCTAAATTCTTTTCCTTTGTGGCAATATTTCCCTACAAAGACTTATTTTAACATTCATATCATATGCATCATGATGTCTCTTAGGGACCAAAATTTGTTTCTATATGTTGTTATTTAATCCCATTCTATTGAGTCGATACGAAGATTTTAACCTTCATCTCCTCAGTTAGAACGTCCTTAAATAGGGGCAGCTGTAAGACCCCAAATTTGACCCTAAGATCCCTCGAGCTATCTCATTATAAGTAATAGCATTGGGATCACACCTTGGCATCCTGCTTACCCTTCATTCATTGGGTTTGTATTGGGAGAGATCACCAAGCACTATTTGATTGTATCATACTTTGCATTTTTATCATTTTTACTAACCAAAATCCCAAAAATATGTCTTTGCATTTTGTCTAACTCTTTTGTAGGTTGGACACATGCTCACCTTTGATCTATCAAGCTCATATCTAGGGTTCAAGACCCTCATTGCAAGGAGCTCAATCCAGAATGATCTACAATGACTTTAGGCATAATATATGAATACCCATGATCTTTACATGTTATTTTGATCAAGAATTCATCAAGAGTTTGGAGTTGGTTTGCCTTGGAAACCCTAGTTCATCTGGGTATCTTGTGTAACTTCTTCAACAAGCTTCTTCAACAATTGATAAAATATTTCAAGGGATACTTCAAATTTCATCATATTATGCATATATGATCATCCATGAGTCCCAAAAGTCAAGATAATTGCAAGCTAGCAAGATGGTTGATGATGGTTGACCAGAGGAATTCATCTGATCAAAACTGGGTCCCCTAGACCCTATCTCCTACAAATTTTATCATATGAAAATGATTTCAAGAGAAACGTTACTCTAAATGACATTCCAAACAACTTTCATGTTGAGGTCTAGAGCTAGTTTTGCTTGGAAAGTCATTTTTTATGTTGAAAGATTATAGGTCATTTTGTCTAAACCCTAATTTGAAAGTCAACTTCCCACTTCCATGCACATTTGCCTAGCATTCCAACATGATCTCAGACTTGTGTATATTCAATTATGGACCAAATGACATGATTTCATGGGACTGTACACGCCCATGTACCCATGCATCACACATTGCCAAATTTGGAAGTTCACTTCAAGGGTGCAAATATCATTTGAATTAGCTATAAATAGAGACCCTATGCATTAGAAAGGAGGACCCCTTCGCGCCAACTTTGATCCCAAACACCAAACCCTTTCATTTGAGAGGATAAACCTGAGAATTTCCATTGGAAATTGAGTTTGAATCTCATTGTTTTGAGATTCAAATCTCTAGGGATCCAAGACCTTTTGATCATTCTAATCTACTTCTGCAAGCATTCTGAGCAAGATCAAGCACAAGCCAAAGCAAGAACCATCTAATTGAGACCTACATTAAAGGTATTTTTCATAAAATTTCATCTCTTCGATTCTCACTCAATTCTCCATAATTATCTTGGATCTTTGGTTGTCTGAAGTCCTACCAATGTAGGCAACAAGATTGAGTTGCTTTGAGGTCAAATCGAAGCAACTCAGATCGTACACCTCAAATTTCAACTCCTTGTATCTCTCAATATACTTGGAGTTATGATGAATTGATGCCAGATTCGAGCTCAGTGCCATTTTTACTTTAAAATCATGTCCTTCTTTTTAATTTTGGTGATGGTTATGACTGAACCAGCCCGGTGAGACTCCTGAGAAGGAAACCGGAGTTGTAGCTCCGGTGGTGAGTTGGCGTGTTCAGAGCCACATGATCCATTTGAAATGATTTAATCATAAGCGTTTGTTTGAATTAACAAGTTTGTGGCACGCTGACTAGAGTCCATCGTGGATTGTGTGCTTAGGACCACTTGATTTGCCACCTCAATTAATGAGGGAGATCAAGTGGTCCACGTTTTTTCTGATTATTTGATTTTCATTTTATTTGTTTTATTTTCATTAATTCATATTAATTTTAATATTGATCCAAAAAATATGAGAGTTTCACCAAAAATTTTCAAATAATTTCCTCTTTCAATTTCTGAATTAAAATTATTTTTTGGATCATTATTAATATTTTTCATGATTTAATTGATTTTGTGAATATTTTTAATTGTTTAAAAATAATTTTAAGTTTCCAAAAATGATGAAATTTTTTCTCCAAGGTCCTTTACCCTTGTTTGACCAATGATAAATCTCATGGCCATTTCTTTGGTGTTTTGATGAGGTTTTAGGAATTCGACAAACCATAATTTAATTTAATGCATATTTTAGTTGATTTTAATTATTTAAATGCCAAATAAATATTGTTGAGCTTCTAATTTTGACTGGTTGAGTTTGACTTGTGTTGTTGGGCATTGGTCAAGGTTGATTTGACTTTGTTGAGTTAAGATCATTAGATTTAGGGGATTGATAAAACGTACATTTCATCTCCCAAAATGAATGAATGATCTTAATTTGGTAAAAGTCCTCCTTTGAACAATTTGTGTTGATTCTATTTCCCCTCCCTCTTCATCTCATTCCCCTTCTTTATTCATTCATGTCATGGACCAATGATATTTCTAGATCCTAAAGCTAGTTGATTGCAAAATTAACATGAGTATGGATGAGATTAGGTCCACACTTTTGCATATTCTTTTTGTGTGTGGTATGTATTAGGAGCATAGTCCATTACACTATATCTCTAACATGCATTAACACCAAAATTTCTATTGCCCGACCTCAAATAGTTGTGACTTCTACATAAGTCAAATTATGATTGCTTAACATAACGCTAAATTTGTGACACAAAAGGCATAACATTCTAGTAAGTGAGATTGTAAGTCTCCCCTCTTTCATGGTATTATGTGGAAACTTGGCCTTTTTTCCTTCCTTTGGAAGATGTCTTGGTTCAAGGATTCATGCTTGTGATAATTGGGTTGAGTGTTCTCTATAGAATGACTTAAACAAAACCAACGCAAAAGCAATACTAACTTCTAATCCACTAACAACTAACATTTAATTTCAAGCCATTTACTTTTATGCACTTTAATTTCAAGCCTTTATTCATTTGCCATTGTTCATACCATTCAATTTGTTTACTTTAATATCATTTTCACTTTGCTCACTTAAGCCATACTTTGTGAATATATTGTGTTTGTATATACTTGTTTGTATTTGTTGTCTTTTGACCTTAATGAATATCATAAGAACAAAAACCCTAAAAAACATTTTGTGTGGACCGTGGGATTTGTTGATTCTAAGAGTTGGCAGCAATTTTGGTAAAACAAACAGTGTTCACAAGATGTCATGTGTGATGTCTTAACATGAGATATCCTATGTACCTGCTGGAGTTGAAGAACATATGCAAGCAGGATTGTTTCAGAATGCCACATACATTGACAAGGCTTCTGATATTGGTTGTACCTGCTGGAGCTTATATGGAAGACATATGTTGCAGGATTGTTTCAGTTGACATACTCATTGTCATGGTAACTGATATGGCTGTACCTGCTATAAAAGGAAACTGGATTATGCAGGAGTTTTCTAGATGTCAGACCCGATGTCTTGACATCTTGTACACAGAACATTCAGTATGAATGTCTGGTGTTTTGTGATTGCACAATTGGTGGCAATCATTGGTTGATTGAAGATATGGCTAGCTGGCGCATTCTATCAGGGATATCAACCAGATTTGTTTATTTTCCAAGGAGATCTTCACAGTTGATATGAAAAGATTTGATTGGAAAATATATTTAGGGTTTTCAAGTGTCCAATGTTTCTATAAAAAGGGACTTAGAAAACCTGATTGTACACACAACCAAGACTGAGCGAAATTTAGAGAGAGAGCTAGGGTTTGTGTCTGTAGGTCATTCAAGTCATCCATTGATGATTGAATTGGACTGATTTGTCTTCTTGATCAAAGCTTTGAAGCAAGATCAAGAGTGTGTCTTCTTGATTGAAATTGTGAAGTAAAATCAAGAATATTGTAATTGAAAAGTATTTTCTTTTCACAAGGGATTGTTATTTAAAATCACGGGTGTGTGATTGTAAGGGAACTGAGTGGTTCTCATATCTAAGAGTGCTTAGGTAGAAATTGCACGGGTAGAGATTAGGTGAGAAATACTGTAACTTGGTGAAGTGTACGGATAGTCTTTGAACTAATTCTATTTAATGGATTTCCTTCCTGGCTTGGTAGCCCTCAGACGTAGGTGAGTTGCACCGAACTGGGTTAACAATTCTTGTGTTAATTGCTTTACCATTCTGTTTTTGTTTATCCATTGTTTATAACCAGATATCAGTGTCGTGACATTACCTTCGACATCTTATATCTGATACCAGAATTTCAATTGGTATCAGAGCAGGCATCCTGCTCTGGTTCTGGGTGAGATCTAGGGGCAATACTTTTTGGTACAATGGAAAGAGATGGAGGATCTGTTCATAGGCCACCAATCCTGGATGGTTCTAACTATGACTATTGGAAACCTAGAATGGTAGCGTTTCTAAAATCCCTTGATAACAAGGCTTGGAAAGCTGTCTTGACAGGATGGGTGCACCCTGTAGTCACTAAAGAAGGAGAAACCACTACTGAGAAGAAGCCTGAAGAACAATGGTCCAAGGAAGAGGACGATCTTGCTCTTGGAAACTCTAAAGCCTTGAATGCAATATTCAATGGTGTAGACAAGAATATTTTCAGGCTGGTAAATAACTGTGAAGTGGCCAAAGATGCTTGGGACATTCTCAAGACCACTCATGAAGGCACCTCTAGGGTAAAGATGTCTAGACTTCAGCTACTCACCTCCAAGTTTGAAAACTTAAGGATGAAAGAAGATGAAAACATTCATGAATTCCACATGAGTATCCTTGAGATAGCTAATGCTTCAGGAGCCCTGGGAGAGAAGATGACAGATGAAAAGTTGGTGAGAAAAATACTTAGGTCACTCCCTAAGAGATTTGCAATGAAGGTGACTGCCATAGAAGAGTCTCAAGACATCTCCAACATGGGGGTAGATGAGTTAATTGGCTCCCTCCAAACCTTTGAGATGGGATTGATTGAGGGAACTGAAAAGAAAATCAAGAGCATTGCCTTTGTTTCCAACACAGAAGAGGAAAACAGTCAAGAGGTGGATAAAGAGTGGGCCAATGAAGTTGTTATGCTGGGGAGACAGTTTACCAGATTGTTAAAGAAAATGGATGTCAGATCCAAGGCAAATGTCAAGAACATCTCGTCTGACATCAGTAAATCCAACAATGCTGGAAGAAAAGCAAGAGAAGATGAGAAGCCCAAAGAAGGAAAAGAGGTTCAGTGCTATGAATGTGATGGGTATGGACACATCAGGTCTGAATGTGGGACCTACCTTAAGAAACAGAAGATGAGTCTTGCTGCCACATGGTCTGATGAGAGTGATACTGAAGAGGCTGCAAATCTTGTGACTGCTTTGACAGGAAGATGGGAATCTGATGAAGAGTCAAGTGATGGTGAAGTAACCTTTGAGGAATTGGCCTCTACCTACAGAGAGCTGTGTTAGAAAAGTGTTGAACTGAACAAGCAGTTTTTAAATCAGGAAAAAGACATAACTCAACTTGAGAATGAGAAGGTAGAATTCTTGGAAACCATCTCCAAATTGAAAACAGAAGATGTGGCTCTAAAGGTCAAGCTAGATGAAGATCAACAAGTTGAGAGCCATAAGATAGTCCAACTGGAGAAAGAAAAAGCAGAACATGTGGAAACTATCCTCAAGCTAAAGACTGAAGTTGTGCTCTTAAACTCAAAACTAGAAGAGACAACCAAGTATGTAAGGATGCTGAACAATGGATCTGACTCCTTAGACAAGATTCTTCAAACTGGACAAATCACAGGAGTCAAATCTGGATTAGGGTTCCATAAAACCAAGGCGGAAAGTAGCTACGCTGACTGCAAACCTCAAGCTAAACCTAAATGCATCAATAGTAAGAGCAGCTCCAAGATGTCACATCATATGTCACACCATCAGAAGAAAGAACAGCAAAAATACAAACACCTAAGATGGAGATGTCATTACTGTGGAAAATTTGGACACTCAAGGGCCTTCTACTCTAAGCTGTATGGTTACCCTACCCACCTTCATCAGCAACAGCAGAAGAGAAAACAGCAGTATGGCAAACACCAAAGATGGAGATGTCATTACTGTGGGAAAGCTGGACACTCTAAGTCTTCCTGTTATAAGTTGTATGGTTATCCTAGCCATGGTCATCAACAGATCCACTATCAACCCAGACCCAAACATCACTGGCCTATCAACAAGAAGCAATGGGTTCCTAAGACTAATGTTACAAGTCTAATAGCTCACAAAGAAGAGTGGTATTTTGATAGTGGATGCTCTAGACACATGACTGGAAACTCAGACTTGATAACTGACCTTCATCCTCATGATTTAAGCTATGTAACTTTTGGTGATGGAGCTAAAGGTGAAATAAAGGGGATAGGCAAGCTTGAGTGTCATGGAGCCCCTAAACTTGACAATATTCTACTGGTCAAGAGCTTGACTTCAAATCTAATAAGCATCAGTCAGCTAGGGGATCAAGGTCTGGATATCATCTTCACTAAAACTGAATGCCTGATTGTGAACAAAGACAGTGAAGTTATTATGAAAGGAATCAGGACCAACAACAACTGCTACATATGGAGCTCTCAAATGGATAACCACTCTAAGATGAGTACAGTTGCAAGAAGAATCATCAAGGGAAAGGAAAAGTGTCAGATACCTAACCTCAAGGAAGAAAAGGTCATGATGGCACAAACACCTGAACACATGACAGGTGCTATGAAGTCTGAAGTTAGTAAGAGCTTTGCTGGAACTGAGACACAAGGAACTATGTCAGTTGAAAACAACAATGCTCAACCAGGGTGGATGAAATTGCTGAGAATTATCTACAATGTCACACTCGATGCTATGACATTGTATTATGACAACCTGACTGCAAAGGACTTGTATGAGGAAAAGGGAAAATTAGGGGTTTGGTATCTTGAGAAAATATGGCAATTAATGAGGAGTGGAAAAGGCAACAAGAATATTGTTTGCCCAATGAAAAGAAAAAGCTACATTACTAATGAACCATCTCTTAGTATTGGAAATAGCACACTTTGCCTGAACACAATCAAAGAACCTCTGCTAGGGCAAAGAAAGTTTTCTCAAAAGTTCAACAACATGTCTCAACATCCGTCAACATCTAGCTCAAAATCCTTTCATACTAGAACTTCCTCCATGGAATTTTTAGATGAAGATTTGATGGAAGTAACTCCTCTGCGTATGGTACCAGGTAACGTTCCAAGCTCACCTTCCATGACTAGAGCTAAGCAAGGTAACACTCCTGAAAAATCGCCTGATAAAGAGGACATGCACTCTACTGATTGCATCATAAGAAACCTAGTTACTAGTATACTGAACGAAGAGCATGGAGTTAAGGACATTGTTACCCCTCTGTCCAGAAGGGAACCCTCACCTGAGGTGGAAAGCCAAGCTGAGAAAGATGATAACTCATCTAAAACAGAAAAGGAAGTAGCTGCTGAGGGTCTGTGTTCACTTGGAAAAAACTTACCTAGTATGTCCCCTGATACTGCTCAGGACATTGAGGAAGAAGGGTCTGATGAAGAAGATAACACGTTGGTCAATCTTGTGAAAACAAGTGTAGATAATAGACTGAGAAAGAGGAAGAGTATGGCTGAGATAAGGACAGGTAGGAAAGAGAAAAAGGTTGTTGGTAGAGGTCCCTCCAAATCTTGGAGTAAAGTAGAGGTCAGGAAGAAGAAAGACAGTGAAAGTTCTGAATCTAATGAGAATGTTGAAGACGATGTTTCAGACATCTCCTCTGACAAAAGAAAGGCTGTAAAGAAGTCTTCCAGCAAAGTAGCTGCTAAGCACCCAGACAAATGGAGGTTTGTTACTCAAAGAAGGGTAGCAGTTAAAAGAGAATTGGGGAAAGAGACTGTTGAAGTAAAGGAAGTAATGGAGCTAATCAAGGCAGCTGGTCTTATGAAAACTGTGACTGCTCTGCCTCAATGCTATGAAGGGCTAGTCAAAGAATTCATTGTAAACATTCCTGATGAGAGTTATGGAAAAAGCAACAGGGAGGTCTGCAAAGTGGTTGTTAGGGGTAAGTGTGTGAAACTTTCACCAACCATCATCAACAGGTTCCTAGGGAGAGGAACTGATGAAGGGGTAGATCTAGAGGCCACAGATAATGAGATCTGTAGGATGATTACAGCTGGCCAGGTTAATGAATGGCCCAGTAGGAAACACCTTGCAGCTAGTAAACTAACTGTCACGTATGCCATCTTGCATAAGATTGGTTCTGCAAATTGGGTTCCTACTAATCACATATCTACCATCTCCATTGCTCTTGGGAGGATCATTCTTGCTATTGGAACAAGGGTTAACTATGATTTTGGCAAGTTAATATTTGAACAAACCATTAGACATGCTTCCACCAATGCTGTAAAGTTGCCCATTGCATTCCCATCTATCATCTGTGGGATCATCCTGAGTCAACAACCAGGAATCCTGAGTACAAGTGATATTCCAAGCAGGAGAAAGGCCCCTCTATCAATTCACTATAAGCTTTTTGAGGGTAGTCATGTCAATGATGTTGTTATGACATCTGTCAGAAGGGAACCTGCATCTCAAGGGAGCCTGATTGACCAACTAAAAGAGACCTGTAAAGAATTGGACAATGGTATAAGGTGGCCAAGGCCAGAAAAGAAGCTTTAGAAGTTCTCATCTGTAGCCTGGAAAGGAATCAAATACAAGATCCCAATCCTGTTCTGAAAGCTCAGAAGACTCTGAAGATGAAGGTGAAGGAGATACTTCTTCTTCTGATTAATGGTCCCTGGCTGTATTGAAGACTTGGAGGAGTGTCGGAAGGTGTGGTGGAAGCTGGGCTGCTGTTTGGAAAGCTGATGTTCTTTTTGTTTTTTTTTGTATTTTGTGGCAGTTCTCGTGATGCCTGTTATGTAATATTTAGGGCTCTTAATGAGTTCCTTGAATTTGTTCATTGTCTCAACTTTCTGATGTGTATAATGATGGTGTGTACTTCCTGAATATTCTGTTTTAACATGCTTAATGTTATAACATCAGTTTTAACTTTCTCTGCTAGACTAATAGACATTTATTTTGTCTGATTGGTCACCTTTGGTCAATTTTGACTAAAAAGGGGGAGAAGAGCTTTATATGGAAGTTGGATGTGGCTAATCAGAAGGACAACTATTATTGACTGGTGCACAGGTGCTAATGTTGAAGCAGATGTCAGTATGACATTCTGGCTGGTACAGGTACTGGAGTTCAGTAGCTGTTATGGTTATGCACAGATTTAGGGGGAGAAGAAGTACCCTAGTGCATTGTGCATTTGTGTGTCTTACTAGTTGCATCCATAACTAGTAATTTTGTTGATTGTTGCACAGATTTAGGGGGAGGAGAAGTACCCTTGTGCATGTGTGTATTACTAGTAGCCATAGCTAGTAATTGTTTTGCTTCTGCTGCGGATTAAACTACTGTTATGTGGTTTAACTGCTGATAGTTTACCTTGTGAACAAAAAGGATAGATATATGTTTTAGCCAAAATTTGCCAAAGGGGGAGTTTGTTGATTCTAAGAGTTGGCAGCAATTTTGGTAAAACAAACAGTGTTCACAAGATGTCATGTGTGATGTCTTAACATGAGATATCCTATGTACCTGCTGGAGTTGAAGAACATATGCAAGCAGGATTGTTTCAGAATGCCACATACATTGACAAGGCTTCTGATATTGGTTGTACCTGCTGGAGCTTATATGGAAGACATATGCTGCAGGATTGTTTCAGTTGACATACTCATTGTCATGGTAACTGATATGGATGTACCTGCTATAAAAGGAAACTAGATTATGCAGGAGTTTTTTAGATGTCAGACCCGATGTCTTGACATCTTGTACACAGAACATTCAGTATGAATGTCTGGTGTTTTGTGATTGCACAATTGGTGGCAATCATTGGTTGATTGAAGATATGGCTAGCTGGCACATTCTATCAGGGATATCAACCAGATTTGTTTATTTTCCAAGGAGATCTTCACAGTTGATATGAAAAGATTTGATTGGAAAATATATTTAGGGTTTTCAAGTGTCCAATGTTTCTATAAAAAGGGACTTAGAAAACCTGATTGTACACACAACCAAGACTGAGCGAAATTTAGAGAGAGAGCTAGGGTTTGTGTCTGTAGGTCATTCAAGTCATCCATTGATGATTGAATTGGACTGATTTGTCTTCTTGATCAAAGCTTTGAAGCAAGATCAAGAGTGTATCTTCTTGATTGAAACTGTGAAGGAAAATCAAGAATATTGTAATTGAAAAGTATTTTCTTTTCACAAGGGATTGTTATTTAAAATCACGGGTGTGTGATTGTAAGGGAAGTGAGTGGGTTCTCATATCTAAGAGTGCTTAGGTAGAAATTGCACGGGTAGAGATTAGGTGAGAAAGACTGTAACTTGGTGAAGTGTACGGATAGTCTTTGAACTAATTCTATTTTAGTGGATTTCCTTCCTGGCTTGGTAGCCCTCAGACGTAGGTGAGTTGCACCAAACTGGGTTAACAATTCTTGTGTTAATTGCTTTACCATTATGTTTTTTTTATCCATTGTTTATAACCAGATATCAGTGTCGTGACATTACATTCGACATCTTATATCTGATACCAGAATTTCAATTGGTATCAGAGCAGGCATCCTGCTCTGGTTCTGGGTGAGATCTAGGGGCAATACTTTCTGGTACAATGGAAAGAGATGGAGGATCTGTTCATAGGCCACCAATCCTGGATGGTTCTAACTATGACTATTGGAAACCTAGAATGGTAGCGTTTCTAAAATCCCTTGATAACAAGGCTTGGAAAGCTGTCTTGACAGGATGGGTGCACCCTGTAGTCACTAAAGAAGGAGAAACCACTACTGAGAAGAAGCCTGAAGAACAATGGTCCAAGGAAGAGGGCGATCTTGCTCTTGGAAACTCTAAAGCCTTGAATGCAATATTCAATGGTGTAGACAAGAATATTTTCAGGCTGGTAAATAACTGTGAAGTGGCCAAAGATGATTGGGACATTCTCAAGACCACTCATGAAGGCACCTCTAGGGTAAAGATGTCTAGACTTCAGCTACTCACCTCCAAGTTTGAAAACTTAAGGATGAAAGAAGATGAAAACATTCATGAATTCCACATGAGTATCCTTGAGATAGCTAATGCTTCAGGAGCCCTGGGAGAGAAGATGACAGATGAAAAGTTGGTGAGAAAAATACTTAGGTCACTCCCTAAGAGATTTGCAATGAAGGTGACTGCCATAGAAGAGTCTCAAGACATCTCCAACATGGGGGTAGATGAGTTAATTGGCTCCCTCCAAACCTTTGAGATGGGATTGATTGAGGGAACTGAAAAGAAAATCAAGAGCATTGCCTTTGTTTCCAACACAGAAGAGGAAAACAGTCAAGAGGTGGATAAAGAGTGGGCCAATGAAGTTGTTATGCTGGGGAGACAGTTTAACAGATTGTTAAAGAAAATGGATGTCAGATCCAAGGCAAATGTCAAGAACATCTCGTCTGACATCAGTAAATCCAACAATGCTGGAAGAAAAGCAAGAGAAGATGAGAAGCCCAAAGAAGGAAAAGAGGTTCAGTGCTATGAATGTGATGGGTATGGACACATCAGGTCTGAATGTGGGACCTACCTTAAGAAACAGAAGATGAGTCTTGCTGCCACATGGTCTGATGAGAGTGATACTGAAGAGGCTGCAAATCTTGTGACTGCTTTGACAGGAAGATGGGAATCTGATGAAGAGTCAAGTGATGGTGAAGTAACCTTTGAGGAATTGGCCTCTACCTACAGAGAGCTGTGTCAGAAAAGTGTTGAACTGAACAAGCAGTTTTTAAATCAGGAAAAAGACATAACTCAACTTGAGAATGAGAAGGTAGAATTCTTGGAAACCATCTCCAAATTGAAAACAGAAGCTGTGGCTCTAAAGGTCAAGCTAGATGAAGATCAACAAGTTGAGAGCCATAAGATAGTCCAACTGGAGAAAGAAAAAGCAGAACATGTGGAAACTATCCTCAAGCTAAAGACTGAAGTTGTGCTCTTAAACTCAAAACTAGAAGAGACAACCAAGTATGTAAGGATGCTGAACAATGGATCTGACTCCTTAGACAAGATTCTTCAAACTGGACAAATCACAGGAGTCAAATCTGGATTAGGGTTCCATAAAACCAAGGCGGAAAGTAGCTACGCTGACTGCAAACCTCAAGCTAAACCTAAATGCATCAATAGTAAGAGCAGCTCCAAGATGTCACATCATATGTCACACCATCAGAAGAAAGAACAGCAAAAATACAAACACCTAAGATGGAGATGTCATTACTGTGGAAAATTTGGACACTCAAGGGCCTTCTACTCTAAGCTGTATGGTTACCCTACCCACCTTCATCAGCAACAGCAGAAGAGAAAACAGCAGTATGGCAAACACCAAAGATGGAGATGTCATTACTGTGGGAAAGCTGGACACTCTAAGTCTTCCTGTTATAAGTTGTATGGTTATCCTAGCCATGGTCATCAACAGATCCACTATCAACCCAGACCCAAACATCACTGGCCTATCAACAAGAAGCAATGGGTTCCTAAGACTAATGTTACAAGTCTAATAGCTCACAAAGAAGAGTGGTATTTTGATAGTGGATGCTCTAGACACATGACTGGAAACTCAGACTTGATAACTGACCTTCATCCTCATGATTTAAGCTATGTAACTTTTGGTGATGGAGCTAAAGGTGAAATAAAGGGGATAGGCAAGCTTGAGTGTCATGGAGCCCCTAAACTTGACAATATTCTACTGGTCAAGAGCTTGACTTCAAATCTAATAAGCATCAGTCAGCTAGGGGATCAAGGTCTGGATATCATCTTCACTAAAACTGAATGCCTGATTGTGAACAAAGACAGTGAAGTTATTATGAAAGGAATCAGGACCAACAACAACTGCTACATATGGAGCTCTCAAATGGATAACCACTCTAAGATGAGTACAGTTGCAAGAAGAATCATCAAGGGAAAGGAAAAGTGTCAGATACCTAACCTCAAGGAAGAAAATGTCATGATGGCACAAACACCTGAACACATGACAGGTGCTATGAAGTCTGAAGTTAGTAAGAGCTTTGCTGGAACTGAGACACAAGGAACTATGTCAGTTGAAAACAACAATGCTCAACCAGGGTGGATGAAATTGTTGAGAATTATCTACAATGTCACACTCGATGCTATGACATTGTATTATGACAACCTGACTGCAAAGGACTTGTATGAGGAAAAGGGAAAATTAGGGGTTTGGTATCTTGAGAAAATATGGCAATTAATGAGGAGTGGAAAAGGCAACAAGAATATTGTTTGCCCAATGAAAAGAAAAAGCCACATTACTAATGAACCATCTCTTAGTATTGGAAATAGCACACTCTGCCTGAACACAATCAAAGAACCTCTGCTAGGGCAAAGAAAGTTTTCTCAAAAGTTCAACAACATGTCTCAACATCCGTCAACATCTAGCTCAAAATCCTTTCATACTAGAACTTCCTCCATGGAATTTTTAGATGAAGATTTGATGGAAGTAACTCCTCTGCGTATGGTACCAGGTAACGTTCCAAGCTCACCTTCCATGACTAGAGCTAAGCAAGGTAACACTCCTGAAAAATCGCCTGATAAAGAGGACATGCACTCTACTGATTGCATCATAAGAAACCTAGTTACTAGTATACTGAACGAAGAGCATGGAGTTAAGGACATTGTTACCCCTCTGTCCAGAAGGGAACCCTCACCTGAGGTGGAAAGCCAAGCTGAGAAAGATGATAACTCATCTAAAACAGAAAAGGAAGTAGCTGCTGAGGGTCTGTGTTCACTTGGAAAAAACTTACCTAGTATGTCCCCTGATACTGCTCAGGACATTGAGGAAGAAGGGTCTGATGAAGAAGATAACACGTTGGTCAATCTTGTGAAAACAAGTGTAGATAATAGACTGAGAAAGAGGAAGAGTATGGCTGAGATAAGGACAGGTAGGAAAGAGAAAAAGGTTGCTGGTAGAGGTCCCTCCAAATCTTGGAGTAAAGTAGAGGTCAGGAAGAAGAAAGACAGTGAAAGTTCTGAATCTAATGAGAATGTTGAAGACGATGTTTCAGACATCTCCTCTGACAAAAGAAAGGCTGTAAAGAAGTCTTCCAGCAAAGTAGCTGCTAAGCACCCAGACAAATGGAGGTTTGTTACTCAAAGAAGGGTAGCAGTTAAAAGAGAATTGGGGAAAGAGACTGTTGAAGTAAAGGAAGTAATGGAGCTAATCAAGGCAGTTGGTCTTATGAAAACTGTGACTGCTCTGCCTCAATGCTATGAAGGGCTAGTCAAAGAATTCATTGTAAACATTCCTGATGAGAGTTATGGAAAAAGCAACAGGGAGGTCTGCAAAGTGGTTGTTAGGGGTAAGTGTGTGAAACTTTCACCAACCATCATCAACAGGTTCCTAGGGAGAGGAACTGATGAAGGGGTAGATCTAGAGGCCATAGATAATGAGATCTGTAGGATGATTACAGCTGGCCAGGTTAATGAATGGCCCAGTAGGAAACACCTTGCAGCTAGTAAACTAACTGTCACGTATGCCATCTTGCATAAGATTGGTTCTGCAAATTGGGTTCCTACTAATCACATATCTACCATCTCCATTGCTCTTGGGAGGATCATTCATGCTATTGGAACAAGGGTTAACTATGATTTTGGCAAGTTCATATTTGAACAAACCATTAGACATGCTTCCACCAATGCTGTAAAGTTGCCCATTGCATTCCCATCTATCATCTGTGGGATCATCCTGAGTCAACAACCAGGAATCCTGAGTACAAGTGATATTCCAAGCAGGAGAAAGACCCCTCTATCAATTCACTATAAGCTTTTTTAGGGTAGTCATGTCAATGATGTTGTTATGACATCTGTCAGAAGGGAACCTGCATCTCAAGGGAGCCTGATTGACCAACTAAAAGAGACCTGTAAAGAATTGGACAATGGTATAAGGGTGGCCAAGGCCAGAAAAGAAGCTTTAGAAGTTCTCATCTGTAGCCTGGAAAGGAATCAAATACAAGATCCCAATCCTGTTCTGAAAGCTCAGAAGACTCTGAAGATGAAGGTGAAGGAGATACTTCTTCTTCTGATTAATGGTCCCTGGCTGTATTGAAGACTTGGAGGAGTGTCGGAAGGTGTGGTGGAAGCTGGGCTGCTGTTTGGAAAGCTGATGTTCTTTTTGTTTTTTTTTTGTATTTTGTGGCAGTCCTCATGATGCCTGTTATGTAATATTTAGGGCTCTTAATGAGTTCCTTGAATTTGTTCATTGTCTCAGCTTTCTGATGTGTATAATGATGGTGTGTACTTCCTGAATATTCTGTTTTAACATGCTTAATGTTATAACATCAGTTTTAACTTTCTCTGCTAGACTAATAGACATTTATTTTGTCTGATTGGTCACCTTTGGTCAATTTTGACTAAAAAGGGGGAGAAGAGCTTTATATGGAAGTTGGATGTGGCTAATCAGAAGGACAACTATTATTGAATAGTGCACAGGTGCTGATGTTGAAGCAGATGTCAGTATGACATTCTGGCTGGTACAGGTACTGGAGTTCAGTAGCTGTTATGGTTATGCACAGATTTAGGGGGAGAAGAAGTACCCTAGTGCATTGTGCATTTGTGTGTCTTACTAGTTGCATCCATAACTAGTAATTCTGTTGATTGTTGCACAGATTTAGGGGGAGGAGAAGTACCCTTGTGCATGTGTGTATTACTAGTAGCCATAGCTAGTAATTGTTTTGCTTCTGCTGCGGATTAAACTACTGTTATGTGGTTTAACTGCTGATAGTTTACCTTGTGAACAAAAAGGATAGATATATGTTTTAGCCAAAATTTGCCAAAGGGGGAGTTTGTTGATTCTAAGAGTTGGCAGCAATTTTGGTAAAACAAACAGTGTTCACAAGATGTCATGTGTGATGTCTTAACATGAGATATCCTATGTACCTGCTGGAGTTGAAGAACATATGCAAGCAGGATTGTTTCAGAATGCCACATACATTGACAAGGCTTCTGATATTGGTTGTACCTGCTGGAGCTTATATGGAAGACATATGCTGCAGGATTGTTTCAGTTGACATACTCATTGTCATGGTAACTGATATGGATGTACCTGCTATAAAAGGAAACTGGATTATGCAGGATTTTTCCAGATGTTAGACCCGATATCTTGACATCTTGTACACAGAACATTCAGTATGAATGTCTGGTGTTTTGTGATTGCACAATTGGTGGCAATCATTGGTTGATTGAAGATATGGCTAGCTGGCGCATTCTATCAGGGATATCAACCAGATTTGTTTATTTTCCAAGGAGATCTTCACAGCTGATATGAAAAGATTTGATTGGAAAATATATTTAGGGTTTTCAAGTGTCCAATGTTTCTATAAAAAGGGACTTAGAAAACCTGATTGTACACACAACCAAGACTGAGCGAAATTTAGAGAGAGAGCTAGGGTTTGTGTCTGTAGGTCATTCAAGTCATCCATTGATGATTGAATTGGACTGATTTGTCTTCTTGATCAAAGCTTTGAAGCAAGATCAAGAGTGTATCTTCTTGATTGAAACTGTGAAGGAAAATCAAGAATATTGTAATTGAAAAGTATTTTCTTTTCACAAGGGATTGTTATTTAAAATCACGGGTGTGTGATTGTAAGGGAAGTGAGTGGGTTCTCATATCTAAGAGTGCTTAGGTAGAATTGCACGGGTAGAGATTAAGTGAGAAAGACTGTAACTTGGTGAAGTGTACGGATAGTCTTTGAACTAATTCAAATTTAGTGGATTTCCTTCCTGGCTTGGTAGCCCCCAGACGTAGGTGAGTTGCACCAAACTGGGTTAACAATTCTTGTGTTAATTGCCTTACCATTCTGTTTTTTTTATCCATTGTTTATAACCAGATATCAGTGTCGTGACATTACCTTCGACATCTTATATCTGATACCAGAATTTCAGGATTGATCTGAGACATTTGACTTAGACTTAGGCAACACTCCCTATGCAAAGGACTTGGCCAATGCCAACTTTTCTGAAACCAAGTGCTTGTGAAGAAAACTTTCGTATGATTCAAATATTGAAGATCCATTTGAGTTCATCTGCAACATGATCATATTGAAGATGTTATTTTGAACCTGTGTCTAATGTCATCTTTGAAGTCATCTGATACATGGGGAACTTTAAAAAAAGATCATGAAGTTGCCAAGCTTGGATGTGGCTATCTTTATTTGATGCCTTTCTCTTCATCTTGCTACTTGTGTATTGATATTTCTTGATGTAAGACCCCAATTTTGACCCTAAGATCCCTCATGCTATCTCATAATATGCATTGGCATTGGGATCACACCTTGGCATCCTCCTTACCCCTCTTTCATTGGGTTTGTTTTGGGAGAGATCACCAAGCACCACGTGATTGTATCATACTTCGTATTTTATCATCTTTACTAACTAAATACCAAAAACATGTCTTTGCCTTTGTCTAACTCTTTTGTAGGTAGGGCACATGATCATATTTGATCTATCAAGCTCACATATAGGGTTTAAGACCCTCACTGCCAAAAGCTCAACCAAGGAATAATCCACAATGGCTCTAGGCATCATATATGAGTCCCAATGATCTCTACATGTTATTTTTATCAAGCATTCTTCAAGAGCTTGGAGTTGGTTTGCCTTGGAAACCCTAGTTCATCTGGGTATCTTGTGTAACTTCTTCAACAAGCTTCTTCACCAATTGATCAAATATTTCAAGGGGCACTTCAAATTTTGTCATATTATGCATATATGATCTCCCATGAGTCTAAAGAGTCAAGAGAATTTCAAGTTAGCAAGGTGGTTGGTGGTGGTTGACCAGATGAATTCATCTGATCAAGATTGGGTCCCCCTAGACCTTATCTCCTACGATTTTCATCATATGAAAATTATTCCAAGAGAAAAGTTACTCTAAATTACATTCCAAACAACTTTCATGTCGAGGTCTAGAGCTAGGTTTGCTTGGAAAGTCATTTTTTATGTTGAAAGATTATAAGTCATTTTGTCTAAACCCTAATTTGAAAGTCAACTTCCCAAGGCCATAACTTGCTCAATTTTTATGAGATGAAAGATTTCCAAGTTGCACAATCAAATTAAATGTGTCTACTTCAGAATTTATGTTTGGAGTAAGAGTTAAACCAACTTTTATGAGCATGTGATATGAGGATACGTTATAGGTCATTTTGGACTAATACTATTGAACAAGTGATTTTCCTCAACTTCAAAAATGCATAACTCATTCATTCAAAATCCAAATGAGTTCAAATTTGTGACCATTTTTAAGTTTTTGAAAGAGATAAAACTTTGATGAAGACACTTTTATCATTTGAAGCTCACATAAAAAGTTAGCCAAGGTGGAATATTGAACATATGGTTTAACGCTTAGAAAATATTTTGACATGTTGAAATTTCCAAACTTCCACTTCAAAATTCACCATGATACAAGCTCCAAATGGAAAAGTGTTCAACATAAGAGTTGTTCCTCTTGATCTAACCTTTCCAAAGAGTCTAAATTTATCCATTTTGGACAAAATTTGAGGGGTCTGCGCATGGATTGAACAGAGCTATATCAATTGGAAAGAATCATGTTTCAAACATCCAAACATCTTTGCCTTGCATCATAATTCTCATCCAGACTTCATTTCATTTGCATTTGGACCTAATTGAGTTGCTTCATGGGCCTGTACATGCCCATGCAAGCATGCACTTCATATTGCCAATTTTGGAAGCATTTTCAAGTGTGCAAATATCACTTGCATTTGCTATAAATAGAGGTCCATTGCATAAAATTTGGGGGACCTTGCACGCCAGCTTTGCCTCCAACCATTGAAACCCTCATAATTCAAAGGAAAACCTGATAAATTTCACTTGAAATTTGAGTTTGAATCTCACTGTTTGGAGATTCAAGAACTCCAAGATCCAAAGCCTTGAACCATTCCCAATCTACTTTTACAAGATCCATAAGCAAGATCAAGCACAAATTGAAGCAAGAGAGATCAAGTTCTACACAACATTGAAGGTATTTTTCCAGATTTTTCTTCTCTTCGATTCTCTCTCAATTCTCATCAATTCTCTTGGATCCTTGGTTTTCTGAAGTCCTACCAATATAGGCAAAAAGATTGAGTTGCTTTGAGGCCAAATCGAAGCAACTTAGTTCATACACCTCAAAATTCAACTCCACGTATTTCTCAATATACTTGGAGTTAGTTTAAATTGTGGTCAGATTCGTGATCTACGCCATTTTTTATTTAAGATTATGTCCTCCTTTTTCATTTATGTGATGGTGATGAGAGAACCAGTATGGCCAGGGTCATCAGAGAAGATGACCGAAGCTTTGCTCCGACGATGCGTTGGATGTGTTCTGAGCCATTGGATCAGTTCAAATTGTTTTAATCTTGAGCGCTCATTGTGATTACGAAACGTGTGGCCCACTGACTCAAGCGTATCATGGAACGCGCGTTTTCCACCACTTGATCTGCCACCTCAATTAATGAGGGAGATCAAGTGGTCCACATTTTTATGATTTAATTGATTTTTATTTTATTCCTTTTATTTTCATTAACTCATATTAAATTTAATATTGATCCAAAAAATATGAGAGTTTCACCAATTTTTTAAAAATAAAATCCTCTTTTTTATAAATTAAAATTATTTTTTGGATCATTATTAATATTTTTCAGGATTTAATTGATTTTGTGATTATTTTTAGTTGTTTAAAAATACTTAAGTTTCCAAAAATTCTGAATTTTTTCTCCAAGGTCCTTTGACATTGTTTGACCTATGATAAATCTCATGGCCATTTCTTTGGTGTTTTGATGAGGTAAAAGGAAATTGACCAACCATATTTCATTTAATGCATTATTTTTAATATTTTTAATTGACTAAATGCCAAATTAATTGTGTAGAGCTATTTTAATTGACTTTGTGAGTTTGACTTGTGCTGTTAGGCCTTGGTCAAGGTTGATATGACTTTGTTAGGTTAAGATCATTGGATTTAGGGGATTGATAGAATGTACATTCCATCTCCCGAAATGAATGAATGATCTTAATTTGGTAAAAGTCCTCCTTTGTCCAATTTGTGTTTGATCCATTCCCCCTCCCTCTTCATCTCATTCCCCTTATTTATGCATTCACGTCATGGACCTATAATATCTCTATATCCTAAGGATAGTTGATTGCAAAATCAACATAAGTATGGATGATATTAGGTCCCCCACTTTGCATATTCTTTTTGTGTGTGGTATGTTTCATGAGCATAGTTCATCATACTATGTCTCTAACATGCATTAACACCAAAATTCTATTGCCCGACCTCAAATAGTTTTGACTTCTACATAAGTCCAATTACGATTGCTTAACATAACGCTAAATTTTTGACACAAAAAGGCATAACATTCTAGTTAGTGAGATTTTAAATCTCCCCTCTTTCATGGTATTGTGTGGAAACTTGGCCTTTTTTCCTTCCTTTGGAAGATGTCTTGGTTCAAGGATCCATGCTTGTGATAAGTGGGTTGAGTGTTCTCCGAAGAATGACTTAAACAAAAGCAAAGCAAAATCAATACTAACTTCTAACTCATTAACAACTAACATTCAATTTCAAGTTATTTACTTTTAATTTTTAAGCTTTATTCATTTGCCATTATTCATACCATTCAAGTTGTTTATGTTAATGTCATTTTCATTGCCCATTTGGACCATATTTTGTGATATATTGTGATTGTGTATCCTGTGATTGTTTGTGTGGTCTTTTGACCTTAATGTACATAATAAGAACAAAAACCCTAAAAAATATCTTGTGTGGACTGTTGGTTTGATCTGAGACAATTGGACTTAGAATTTAGGCAACACTCCCTATGCAAAGGACTCGGCCAATGCTAACTTTCATGAAACCAAGTGCCTTGGGAATTGAACTTCATCTGATACAATATTGAAGATCCATTTGAGTTCATCTACAACATGATCATTGTGAAGTTGTTATTCTGAATCTATGTCTCGTGCCATCTTTGAAGTCATCTGATACATGGGAAAATTTTGAAGAAGATCATGGAGTTGCTAAGCTTGGATGTGGCTATCTTTATTTGATGCCTTTCTCTTCAACTTACTATTTGTGTATGATTTGTTGCTTAACTCTAAAGTCCAAGATAAATTTGGGTTTCTATATGACATTCTTATCTATTAAATTGCGGCCCATTGGTTAGGTCTTTTCAAATCTTAACTTTTAAATTTGTGCTTAGGATTAGTCTCTTCATCTCCTCCCTATTTCTTTAATTTAAAAATCTCTCCCCCTTTTTAAAATTTTCTTTGCTTGTGTCTGTTTTCTAAACTTTGACCATATTGCAAATTAGAAACTTTGGCCTTATGCCATTGCATTTTCAAACTTCGTTTCTTAAATAAACTTTGTAAATAAATTTAACTATAATTGACTTCAAATTTTCAAAATCCAAAAAGAACTAACACTCATTTAAACCATTTTAGGCCCTGGTGCCTTTTAAACTTAAAATTTTGTTAAAAAAGCAATGCACTCACTTTGAAATTAATATCACTAACTACGAGGTTTTGATCCCTCATTTTTATGTTGGTACGTAGGCACAAGTCCGAAGGTCTTGTCAAACACAAAAATATAATTAATGAATTCTTTTCTCATCCCCCATTCTATTTATTGCAAACATCATTTTATACAAAAATACACATGCACACAAAAAGGGCTCCCTAGGAGTACCTAGGACACTTTGGGTGCTAACACCTTCCCTCTGTGTAACCAACTCCCTTACCTGTAATCTCTCACATTTTACTAGTTTTGATTTGAAAACTTCTTACCTTTTGGGTTTTGTTCGTACTTCTCCCTTTTTCCCTTGGAAATAATAAAAGCGCGGTGGTGACTCTTGTTTTATTGACGTCTAGCTTATCCATAGCTTGATGATCATGAATTTACCGCTACAGAAATTAAGTGGCGACTCTGTTCGGGAGTAGTCTCTAGTGGGTTTAGCCTACTTTTGTGTGTGTATGTAATTGTATATTTGATGTATGTATATTTGTTTGTGTGATATAATCTGCTTGTTGTGCTTGGTGATCTTTGAGTGGTGAGATAAGTTCTAGCCCAAATTTGAGTGCAATTAAGATAGGAAGATGGTATAGTCATGTTCGACTTGTGTGGAGTAGTCCTTAACAAGTTGGCTTGAGACCCATTTACTCAGTGGAGACCCTTTTGGAGTTAGGAATGTCACACAAGTATTTGTGGTTAGGCATTACTATCTCTGATTGGGGTCCGAGAAGTTGAGGACCGTAGAACATTTAACCCCTCTTGACCTATTTAGGACGTAGTGTGGAGACTGCCCAAGGGTAGACTTGATAACAATTGTTATGCGATACTACACTCAGACAAGTTTCTCTTGAGAATATTATGGGTTGATGAGTCAGTCATCCTAACCTGTAATATCTGATAGATGAAATTAAGACTCTGGGAACTTTTTATAACATAATCTATAGGTTTTATCCTTAGTTCACTCCTTTGGGATGGTTCTAACCCATACTCCATGCTCGTGACTCACAACAAACCCTTGACTCTTGGTTGATCCAATCAAGTCTTGTCAATATCAATGGAACTTGGATGTTGATAAGGTGTAAACCATAATCCACCAAAATGGATGATTGATCTTAACAATGACTCGATTCATCCCTTGACCTTTATTTGTTTGCCTTGTGTGTGATCCCTTATTTGTGATTGTTGCATTCATGCATACATGCGCATCATAACATTCATCACACGAAAATTTCAAGGAACTGAGATGTTATTTGCAAATATTTTCAGACCATAGATTGTGGACGAAGGAACAGTAAGAAGTACAGTTTCAGATGTCCCGACTTGAAAGATTTAAGGAAGCTAGCATCTTTTGTATTAGATCCCTTGGACTTCAAACAACGTCATGGGAAGCTTTTGCCTATATTGTCTACTGATATGGTTGAAGGACTCTTGAGTGTGTTGGTTCAGTTTTATGACCCTCTCTATCGTTGCTTCACTTTTACGGATTATCAGCCTGTGCCTAAGTTGGAGGAGTATGCCCATCTCTTGGGAATACTCGTTTCCAACAAAGTGCCATTTAGTGGATTGGAAGAGATTCCCAGATCTCATCTTATTGCTGAAGCTCTTCACTTGAAGAAGTCTGAGATAGAGGCTCATTGGGTGAATAAAGGAGGATTGTTTAGGTTTATGATGCTTGTCGTGACTATATACAAAATGTAGTCTATCGGGTACTTGACTGCAAGTGCACAGTCCAGTCGCTTTAGTTTTAAAAGATATCGATCCCACAAGGACCTATGGTCAAACTAGTGTTACTAACGTCACTATGTTTAGCTAAGGGAATTGATTAGTAGAAGTTCGGGGGCAGAATAGTAAATCTAAGGGAAATTTAGATTTTAAGAAAGAATTGATGGAAGGAATCAGTATGCAAGGCATTAATTGCCAGGGATTCGATAAGTCACCGGTGAATAGTTTAAATGCCAAATTTCTCTCAGTAGAAAATATTTATTTAAAAAGCTTTATCTCACACTCTCGTGATTGTTGATTCGGCCTATAGTTTTAAGTCAGAATGTACGCTCTCGCTATCCCATTTGAATTTAAAATTACTTTTTGAAAATAAATAAGTTCTAATTGCTTTTAAAGTGCTCTCGCTGTTTTTAAACTCAATGCCTAATTTTTACTATCCAGCTCGAGCCTCACGCTCTTGTGATTGTTGGATCTCACCTTAGTTAATTTCCCACTCTCGTGGCAAAACCGTATTAAATAGCTTTTCACGCTTTTGTGATAAAGTTAATTAAATTTAAATTAAAAACTTCAGCCTAAAAGATTGTTTGAGAAAAAGGATTTTCACCAGTTATTATTAAATCCCATCTAATTAAATTGCTACATACCGATACCGGCAATTTAGCCGGACATGTTAAATAAGGCAAACACAGAGCATAAACAGATCAACATTACGACAAACATAATTATAATAATAATTGGGCAATAATAAAAATTATTGAATAAAAACCTGGAGATCTAAGTAACAAAGTATAGCGAATCTCAGAGTACTTGAGCAGTCCTCCACAAGTCGGTAGGCTTTGCTTCTTCAATACAGATTGCTTACTAAAATTAAATAAAGTGTAGTAGTTCCCCAGTGTAGGAAACTACTACTATGGCTAACTGGAAAACGGAAGGAAAAGGGAAAAATGGAATTCTAAAAAGAATGGCGAATAAACTAAGGCAACGAAAACAAGGTTGCTGAAAAGAAAATACTAAAAAGCTAGAAAGCTGTAAAACTAAATTGCAGAGCGTAAGTGTAAATGTAGGTGTTCCCAATTTTTCTCCCTTTGGTCCTTTATATAGTGCTCCTTTAGGTCTTGGTGGTTGAGATTTTTAAGGAAGACTTGGTTTGAATGAGGAATCCGTGGGAGTCAGGTCGTTGGAGGGAATTTAGGCACCTTTGGGTGCCTATGATTGACTGTTTCAAAGCGCATATTCTGGCCGCGTGACGCTCGTCATGGGCCCGTGACGGTCATCACAGTCTGGGTCGTGACGAGCGTCATGAATCTGTGACGGTCGTCACATCAACAATTTCTGCATATTCTGGTTTTCTGCTTTTTCCTGTGCTTTCTCATCTGTTTCTTCTTCTTTTTCTTCCTTTTCTTCATTTTTCTCATTAATGGTTGGAGATTTAAATACCTTCAAAAACAACTCAAATACTTGCGGAATAATCGGGATATTAATTGAAGTGGTGTGATCTTTGAGTGTAAGTCAGGGCAATTATCTGATGTGTTTTCGTGTTATCAAACTCCCCTAAACTTGAATCCTTGCTTGTCCTCAAGCAAATACAATTTGAAAACAAAGTTAAACGCGAATACATTACCCATTCATACGTGGTTGTCAGGTGGATGGTTAGGATGGCCGATATTCGAGTAGAAGACTAAAGATATCGTGACGACACGAGCTTTCAGCTTTAGCGTAGATCTCTCCTTTGCACAAGTCGGTTCGAATCATGCCATTATAGCTCAACCTAGTGTCTCTATTTCTATTTCACCCGACTTTATTCTAGCGCAATCACATTAAGCCCTTTGCCTCCGCACGCACTTAGTGAAGTAGCCGGTTAGTGACTTTGATCCGTTTCTTAGCAAGGGGGTCTGGTACACTAGTGTGGTACCCCTTTATATATATCCCCTTTTTGAAGGTTGTGAGGGATCGAACCGTAGTTCGCCCTACCGAGTCCAGTACCAGGTACCTCTGGACCAACCAACTGGGGTTTCTGTTCCTTCTTTTTATGTATCTTTGCAACCTTTTGTATGGTTCATTTATCAATTTCTTGATAGCAACAGTATGAAGGAATTTCTTAATTTGTAGGAATCAAACACTTATATTCATCGGCTCTCCACGTGGTTTGCGCTTGAGACGGTGCTGACTGACAGTATAAACTACTAGGGGTTAATCTAGAATGGATACTTAAGGTGTCGGTATAATGGTTATTCAAACAGATCTCGTAGAAGTGAGGGATCTAGGGTGTCGGGACGGTATCAATCTTGTTAGATCTTTCTCAATTTTCCTAACAAAACCTCTGCAAGACAGCCTATATACTCGTAGGGTATGCATTTAGTCTTAAGGAAATTTTTTTGTTATGCCAAAATATGTATAAATGATTGAAAAGGACAAACAAAATTTTTCGTATTGGCCGAAAATATTAGCAATAGAAACAAGTAGAGGAGTGATAAGGATTTCCTCCCACATTTAAACAATGCATTATCCTCAATGCGACAGTGTACAGAATGAAAAGGAAAGAAACAAAAATCACTGCTCGTCGTTACGCTGCTGGCTTCTACGTGCTCTGGCTCTTGCTCTTGCGCGCTCACCTCTTCCTCGCTGGGTAGGATCCGATTCTACATGCTAAGTGTACTCCTGGATGGCATCCACGCGATAAGTCAGGGCACTCATCTGGTCCGAAAGCTCCGCCATCCCCTGATCATGACAGTTTGCATAATCATGCTGATCCCGCTGTATTTGCTGGATCGCTTGCATCATTTCCATTTGGCGTTCTTCCATTCTTTGGTTGTGTCGCAGCATCTTGGCGTAGATGTTTTCCATGGAGGCGAGTCTTCGTTCGCTTCTCCGCTATCCTCGATAAAAGACATCTCTGCAGCATGCTCTTGAGGTGGTTGAGGCATGCCTCTATCAAGCTCCTCCTCGACTTCATCTGCACCATTACCAGGATTTCCATCATTTGGCTCGGGGGCATCCAGATCAAAAATCCAATTTGCCATTTCTCTTGGATCTGTGCGGTTCCTGTTGGGCATGATGATGCTTCTAACTACCTTGTTTATGATAACAGGATACTTCCCATCATCACTCGCTTTGATCAGGTGTGAAGCACGACAGTAGTCGATGTCGAGGAATTCTGCCTCCAGGGCTGGTAAGTTGGCTAGCCTATCTCCCAGGTTCAAGCCTAATGCTATGGAGGTGATGACTCCCCCACAACAAAACGCCTGGATGCCTCTCATGCAAGCAGCCTGGATGTTGGCTAGTAGAAAAGGAGTAACATTGAACGCAATTTGGGCAAACACACACTGAAGAAGGAAAAGTTCCTTGGGGTTTACCTTATGGTTGCTGACTCTTCCAAAAACTGTGTGCCCCAGGACTCAGTGAAAGTATCTAATGGCTGGGTTGTGAATATATGTTACGTTAAGCGTATCCCAGCTCGTGGCGTTCATGTTGGTGAGGTTGTGCCAAACTGGAAATGCTATCTCTGACAATCCTTCCGGGATGCAACAGTGAATTCCTTCTCCATGTCGGAAACCAAGCATTCTCGCTATATGGGTTTGATTTAGGGAATAATCGATGCCGAACATTCTAAATGTGGCGACTCCGGTGAGATATTGGGTAGCGCCAGGGGGTGTGATATAGGAGTAGGAACTCAGAAATTCTAGGGTCAGCGCTTCGTAGGTTGGCTGCGGTGTGGTACACAGTTGTGCCAAGCTAGAGTTTGTTAGCATCCACTCCACGCCCTCCAAAAGTCCTAACTCCGTTAGGCATTCATGATCAACATACCTCGTAGCTTGAACGGAGCGTTGGTAGAACTTGAGGTAGTTATTTCTTTGACGTTCGCCGGCTTCTCCATTTCGGAATACGACGGTTAATAGGTCGGGAGTAGCTCTTTCTTGACGGGCCATTAATGAGGTGTATGAAACTTTTGGTATTGGTGGGTGAGATGGAATATTTGTGAGTTACACGCTTGAAGAAAATGTAAAGAATTGAATAATGGAAGCAGAATGGTATGAGAGTGGTAATTGATGAGGAAGAAGAGAGGAAAGGCGCCTGCATTTATAGGTGAGCTCTCTGGAATTCGTGACAGTCGTCACGTGCAACGGATGCGTAACGATCGTCTACAACGGTCAGATGCTCGTAACGGTTATTTGCATGCCGTGTGATGATCGTGGTAGATCCGTGACGGTCGTCACGTCTGTGAGACGGGCGTCACCCTATATGTGACGGTCGTCACACGCTGATTTTTCAATTTTCAACACAGGTTGCAGCAGCATATGATAACAGCATAATAATGATAACTAAGCAATTGAGTTTTTAACAGCATAAGTGCAAAAATAAATAAATAAATGAATAGGAAGAAATAAATGAATTGCAAAAGAGTTAATAGATTGAATTTAAATGTAACATAGGAAAAAAATGTAGCGATAGCATAGCAAACAAAAGTAATAAAATAACAAAGGTAGTAAAATAGATGTGCTCCCTCCCCACACAAAACAAAGCAGTGTCCTCATTGCTTAGTGCGAGTAGGAGAAATCAGTGGTCAGTAGTATTAGCCACGGTTTTATCCCAATGCAGCTACAACTTTGTTCAGATGATGAAACTGCTCAACGACTATATCCATCAGGCCTAGGACATCAAAGCGTATGATCTTTATCTTGTCTTTCACAGTTGTGATGTCATCTTGGAAACCATTCAGACAGGTGATGAGCATGGCAAGATTATCAGCATATGATGGAGGAACCGGTTCATCAATGTTATAATAGTTGGGAGGTGTTTCAGGGTCAGATTCTTCCATATGGATAGGGTCATTGATATACTCATATTTGGGCGGTGTCGTGGGAGGTGAAGGTAGATCAATAGGGTGTTCATCTAAGTCATAAAGCCAGTTATTGCGGTTGTGAACACTCGTTTTCTCATGGTTAGGCAAGGTAAATAGTCGAACCACTTCGTTACTGATTAGATAATCAAAGGTATCCGTCCCAATGTTTCCTATGATTATGCGGTTAAAGCAAAATTCGATATCCATGGGTCGGATGTTTCCAAAAGGTACAAGCTCATAAAGTGGGCGTACAAGTCCGATGGCGTCTGCTATCATGGTTACTAGGCCACCTATTATTATTGGGGTACAGTTGTTCTTAGCAAGGTGCACAAATCTTTCCATCATGAATGTCACGATATTGACATGTCGGCGTGGGCTAGTATTTTATGAAAGTATCGGATAACAGGGTTATGGATCTTTTGGGAGTACATCTCATTCGGGTTAGGGTTGGATTCTCCAGTTATGCTACCCCAAAAGTCATCTAGGTCGATGTCATCGATTAGGTCCTCCTGGCGGGTATTAAAAACGAAAGGGCCACTAGGGAATCCCAGGAGGTCAGCAAGGTCTCGACGGCTATAGGTGAAGTCCATGCTAAACTACCTAAAGGATATCAACCCTTTGTTAAGTCCGTAACCATGTTCGGGGTTGTATACAAGGGAGCTAAGGAATTCTAAGGTTAGTTCACGGTACGTGACAAACCGTCTCTTAATGGCTGCGTTCTCCCACCCAAGATGGTTAAACATAAATAGGATGCTATCTCGGATGCCTAATTTATCCATGGTCGGTCCATCATAATATATGGTTAATGCCATATCCTTCCGGGCTAGATAATCATACCGCCTTCGTTGAACTCTGCCTCTGAAAACTGTCTCTATTTGTTGCATGATGAAAGTAATTAACTAACTAGTTAGTAATTTTCCTGTTTATCAGTATCCAGTATGTCTAAGTTAGTTATTATAAGCAACAAGAATGACTGCAAAGAATCAAGAAGAGGGGAGCAAACATAATAAAGAAGAAAATCAAAGAATGAAAATAGAGTGTAACAAAGATAACAAAAAGGAAAAAAAGGGTGGGTTGTCTCCCACTAAGCACTTTGTTTAATGTCGTAAGTTCGACAGTAGCGTCGCAATGTACTAGCACTACGCCAAAAACTGGAATAGACAGCGCCCCTTAGAGGGCGCTTTATTACAAAAGCGCACTCTAAAGTGAAGATAAAAAATAAGGAGCATACTATTGGAATAGACAGCGCACTTTAGAGGGCGCTTTTGTAACAAAGCGCACTCTAAAGTGAAGCGAAAAAATAATGAGGAAATGGAGGGACACCAATAGAGGACGCTTTATTGAAAGCGCCCTCTAAGGGTAACCTTAGAGGGCGCTTTTGAAAAAGCGCTCTCTATGTCCATGTACATTTCCAGTTTATAAGGCGCTTTTGGAAAGCCTTAGAGAGCGCTTTTAGAAGCGCCCTCTTAGGCCCCCTTTAGAGGGCGCTTTTGTAAATAAGCGCCCTCTAAAGTGAAGTCAAAAAAAAATAATGAGGAAATGGAGGGACAACAATAGAGGGCGCTTTAGTGAAAGCGCCCTCTAAGGTTACCCTTAGAGGGCGCTTTCAAAAAAGCGCTCTCTAAGTCCATGTACATTTCCAGTTTAGAAGGCGCTTTTGGAAAGCCTTAGAGAGCGCTTTCAGAAGCGCCCTCTTAGGCCCCCTTTAGAGGGCGCTTTTTTTACAAAAGCGCCCTCTAAGGTCCCCTTTAGTAAACATTAAAATTATAACATATACTGCATGTCTCTTTATTTTCCCTTTCTACAAGCTATTTCGTTTACGTAACTGGGTTTTCTCTCTACTGCGTCCACCGTCTACTGCGATTACTCTCGTCCTCCGTTCGTTCTCCCTCCCTCACCGTCGTCGTCGCCGTCGCCTTTTTCTGCTGCTGCGTTCACGTTCACGTCCACCGTCACTGTTCACTTTCTTCTCCATTGTTACCGTCACCTTGAAGGTATTTCTCTTCTCCATCTTTACCATTCACTTTCTTCATGTGTTTGATTAGGGCATTTTCTAAACTTAGTTTTACATTTTGGGCATTATGTTGATTAATGTTGTTTAGGGCAAACTGAGTTTTTTATTTCTGATTGAAAACTGATATCATTTGAAGTGTGTTTGAGCTTGTGCTTGGAAGTTTGATGATTATGGATGCAAGTTTGTTCATGTTCCAAACACCATAAGTTTGCATTGGTCTTTTGCATGCAGTAGGTGTGTGTGAGTTTGCATTGGTCTTTTGCATGCAGTAGGTCTTTTGCATGAGAAATGGAAGGTATATGAATGTGTTCACGTATTGAATCATTGTCTTACTTGGGTCTTATTGAATCATTTCTATATTACAGATAAAATGGCTAACCAAGACGATACCCATGACAAGAATGGATCACGTAACAATGTTGAAAAAGAAATCAAACGAGGATTGACTGTTATGAAGTCAATCATTCGTGCAAGAGACAAGGGTGTAAAATTTGAAGTGCATTGGAGTGCTGAAGACCAACTAATTGAGCCTAACGGTTCAATGTTGGCAAGTTACATTGGTTTCCTTGTTCGACAACATATTCCGATTACATGTGATAATTGGAGAAGTCCGGACTTGAAGGTTGGCAAAGAAAAAATATGGTCGGAGATACAGGTACTTACCATATATTGTTATATGTTTTTTTTTGTTGACTATTTGTTGACCATATATTGTTATAATATTACTTTATAATAACACACTCCATGTGTATGTTTTTTAGAGATCCTTTCACATCGATGAAAGCCGGCAAAAATATTGTATTCAATTGGCCGGAAAAAGACTCCGAGGATTTCGATCCTTTTTGTGCAACAAATTTCTCAAGGATGAGGAAGGAAAATTTGTTTAAGGAGAACGGCCAATGAAGTATGCCGAGATTATTTCAGCCGATGAATGGGATAACTTTGTCGCCAAACGAAGAAACGAAAAATTCCATGTAATGTCTATTAATTATGGTATTATACAATTGTTAAGTTACTTGGTTCTAATATGCCTTAAACTTTTTTATCCAGGAAGTAAGCGACAAAAATAGGAAAAGGGCATCAAAACCCGCGTATCCGTACAAAAAAGGGCGTACGGGTTATGCACGGTTACAACAAATAATTGTGAGTATATTCAAATGCTATGAGCTTATACATTGTCACAATATGTTATAATTGATGATCTTATAATCTAATTCAATGTGTAGCTAGCCGAGGAGAAAAGTGACGCAACATCTCTTCCGGAGCACGTATTATGGAAGGCTGCTCGGGTTGGGAAGAATGAGGCTGTCGTTGAAGCGGTCCAAAATGTTTATGACGAATGTGTAAGTATATGTAACATTATTTCTTTAATTATATCGAAAATTTTGTTAGACATATAATTCATTTTTAATCTCCTCTAATAATATTTCAGGAGACTTTATCCCAAACCGTACCTTCAACCGAGGTCCAGGATTGCAGGAGCGTACTTAGTCGAGTACTAAATGTTCCTGAGTATTCCGGTCGTGTGAGGGGTAAGGGTTTTGGTGTGACTCCGTCGTCATTTTATAAAAAACCAAAAACAAAAAATCCTACCAACAAAGAGGTGATGGAGACCTTGGCGGAGTTAAGGGCACAAGTACTCCAACTGCAAATCGAGAATGCAAGGTATAGAGAGGAAAGGTGCGCCTCCGAGGCAAAAGATACTAGTGACCGAGCTAGTATCAATTATCAACCGAAATTTCCCGAGGTAATTATATATGTTATTATGAAATTAAAATAACACTTTTTTACTTGACACATATAGACGTTAACAATAACATTTATTATTGGTTTAGGGCATTTCACCTTGTCAGCTGTATCTATCGTCACCAACTTATCGCATGGTTGGCAAGGGAAAAGTGCACAATACTTCGGGTGAATTACTTCACCATAATCCCCTCCCGGTGGGATTTATGAAAGTTTCGGTTGACCTTGTATTAGATACGGACGCCGTTCTACCATTACCTGACGTTGTTTCAGAGACAACGTTGATGCGAGATGCAGTCGGATCCTTTGTTGGTTGGCCGTCAGATCTAATTTTCCCTGATGCCGAGGTATATATGTTCTAAATGATTATGAATATTTAGTATTCACATTTCAATTCAGCTACAATTGTGATATTTAATCAATCCTTATTACATGGTAATGTTAGACTCCTACAAGACCCACACATAAAGTTGGTAAAGGGATTTCAAGACGCATCGAGTCGGTTGCATCTCAAAAAGAGGTACAAATATATATAATCATTGAATTATATACGCAACGATTCTGTTGCATCACAAAAAGTCATGATTTATTTTATATGAATTTTTAGGTTCCCGGTCGAAAGTTGAAAAGCGCTGCTAAGGATATTCCAACGACGTCCGGGACAAAATCTCAAATTATGATGCGTCTTGAGAAAATGGTGGATGAGTCCGATATTATGCACGGGGCCATTCGTACTATAGATTTTGATGAAGGTGTTTTCGGAGCTGCTCATTTCGAAATAATTGGAAAGGAGGACTTCCAACAACTTTTTGAACACACCGAATTGGGCATCGCTGTCATTCATACATACATATGGTACTCCGATCAATCTATAATTTACTTAGTTGAACAATTTATTTACACCTTTCAATGAGTAGTCTAATGTTTATTATGTTTCTATTTAAGGTATATGTATGTAACATTGATGCGGGAAAATGAATTGTGTAACCGTTTCAATTTTATTGCTGCTTCCCGTATCAACGCAACGTTAATAACGAAAAATCCAACATCCGTAAAGAATGATCTAGTCGATAGATTCATGGCGGCCGTCGATAATACTACACCCAGTTTGTATTTTTTACCGTTTAATTCTGGCAACGGGTTAGATTTTCTTTCTAATAATTTCATTCTAATCTATGTATATCTTTTACGTAGAAAATTTTCATTCATCTAAATTTTTGTTTTATTTTACAGTGGTCACTGGGTGTTGGTTGCTATGGATCTTTCGAGACTAATAGTGTATTATCTCGATTCTTTATCGGGTGATTGGAGTAAATATCCGAATATGAAGAAGACGGTTGACGCGTAAGTGAAATTCCCCTAAATATTCGTGTGTATTTGTATATTTAACTATGTCTGTCAGATTGATCTCAATATACGTTTTTATTTTGTTAGGGCAATAATAAAATTTAGAACGAAAAAGAATTACCGCAATAGGAAGGACATTATCTGGATCAGAGTTCAAGTATATATTAAGTATCTTATTTTCGCTTATAATAGTGTTTGTTTTTTTGCTTATAATAGTGTTTGTAAGAAATTAACTATATATATATATATTGTTTGTTTTTCTGTGTAGTGTCCTCAGCAAAATAATTCGGTCGATTGCGGATTTTTTGTATTGAGATTTATGAGAGACATCATTGCGTTGAATCGTATAGACATCCCAAAAATGGTATGGAATAATAACTTAGGGTTTATTTTAATATTATCGGATATTTCATCTAATTTGTTACTAAATCATGAATATGTTTTATTCTCTTAATTGTAGTACTTTGAGGAATACAAATCTTACTCAAGAGCAAATTTGGATGAAATGAAGGATGAATTGTGTCAATTCATTGTTGATCAAAGTATCATATAGCTAGGTTGTATATTGTTGTACATATATGTATGGAATGTTGTTGTTGTATGCTGTTGTTGTATATATGTTGTATATTGTTGTTGTACTTTTACTAAATCATGAATATGTTGTTGTATATTGTTGATCAAAGAATCATATATTAATGTTGTATATATGGAGGATTAATGTTGTATATAAATGGATTCATGTTGTATATATCAATGGATTAATGGTGTATAACATTGGATTAAAGGATGAAATCAATATGAATTTTACACTTTTGCAGCATGCGAACAGGTTACCAATTAAATATCCACTATTTTTCAAACAATTTTTTTTAAAATAACTAACACTTTAGAGGGCGCTTTTTGTAGGAAGCGCCTTCTAAACACTTTACATTGACAACTTTAGAGGGCGCTTTGTCCAGAAAGCGCCCTCTAAACACTTTACATTGACAACTTTAGAGGGCGCTTTTTCCTGAAAGCGCCCTCTAAACACTTTACATTGACAACTTTAGAGGGCGCTTTTTCCTGAAAGCGCCCTCTAAACACTTTACATTGACAACTTTAGAGGGCGTTTTTTCCTGAAAGCGCCCTCTAAGGTGTCCCTTTATGGACCACTCCAGAGGGCGCTTTTTTCTGAAAGCGCACTATAATGTGGCCCTTAAAGGGCCACTTTAGACAGCGCTTTCTCTAGGAAAACAAAGCGCTGTCTTTACCTATGCCAGCGCCAGATTAGAGGGCGCTTAAAAGCGCTGTTATAGGCCAAAATAAGCGCCCTCTTTTCCCTTATTTGGCGTAGTGTAGGTTTGGGGTTGAGCGGGTGCCTTTATGAGTCTGAGACTGTTTGAATAGTCTCTATTTTCGATATTATGATAATGCTTTAGTCGCTGCCTGTTTACTATAAAAGGGTCACTATTCCTACCTTTTATTTCTATGGGACCACTATTGAGGACTTTGGTGATCTCGAAAGGGCCGGACCACAGAGATTTGAGTTTTCCTGGAAAAAGTTTAAGTCTTGAATTGAATAGTAGCACTACGTCGCCGACTTTAAACTCCTTCCTAGAAATGTGTTTGTCATGCCATCTTTTGGTTCGCTCTTTGTAGATCTTGGCATTCTCGTAAGCGTCCAATCTCAGCTCTTCTAATTCGTGGATGTCCAGAATCCGTTTCTCGCATGCGGAAGTATAGTTTATATTTAGGGTATTGATTGCCCAATAGGCTTTGTGTTCTAATTCCATAGGGAGGTGGCATGATTTACCATAGACTAGTTTGAAGGGTGTGGTTCCTATCGGGGTTTTGTAAGTCGTCCTGTAGGCCCACAAAGCTTCGTTTAGTTTGGATGACCAGTCTTTTCTGGATATTCCTACGGTCTTCTCTAGAATTTGTTTTATTTCTCGATTCGAGACTTCGACTTTCCTGCTAGTTTGTGGATGATACGGTGTTGCTACGCGGTGTCGGACTCCATACTTCAAAAGAAGTTTTCCAAATATATTCGATATGAAGTGGTAGCCACCATCACTAACTACTAGTTTTGGCACATCGAATCTGGGAAAGATAATGTTCTTGAATAAGTTGATCACTACTCGTGTGTCATTTGTTGGAGAAGCTACAACCTCGATCCATTTTGAAACATAGTCGACCGCAACGAGTATGTATTTATTACCAAAAGAAGCTGGGAATGGTCCCATGAAGTCAATCCCCCATACGTCAAAGACTTCAACTTCTAAGATTCCCGTTTGTGGCATTTCATCGCGTCTTGAGATGTTGCCAGTTTGTTGGCACTAGTCGCATTTTATAACCGCGTTATGGACGTCTTTCCATAGAGTAGGCCAAAAGAGGCCTGATTGCAGGATCTTAGTGCAGGTCTTTGAGGTACTTGCATGCCCTCCATAGGGAGCGGAATGGAAATGAGAGATTATATCATCTATTTCATCCTCAGGAACACATCGACGGAAGATACCGTCGGTACCTCTTTTGAAAAGTAGAGGTTCATCCCAGTAGTACTGTTTTAGATCGTGAAAGAACTTCTTCTTTTGTTGGTAAGATAAGTCCGGTGGAAGTACTCCTACAGCTAGGTAGTTGACAAAATCAGCATACCATGGCAGAGTTGCATTCGCATGTATTTCTTCCACGGATTCTTCTATTTCTGTATCGTTTAATGTTAGTTCAGACATATCGCTTTCCATTTGGGCTATGAGTCGTTCGTAAGGGAAATCATCGTTAATTGGGATTTGTTCAGGTTTGTTCCCTTCGATTCGTGATAAGTGGTCTGCTACTATGTTTTCCGTACCTTTCTTATCTTTTATCTCTAAATAAAATTCTTGTAAGAGCAGGATCCATCTTAAAAGTCTTGGTTTGGCATCCTTCTCACTTAACAGATATCTAATAGCGGCATGGTCGGTATAGATGATAATTTTCGCCCCTACTAGGTAGGAACGAAATTTGTCCAATGCGAACACGACGGCTAGAAGTTCTTTTTCAGTGGCGGCGTAGTTCATTTGGGCTGGATCTAATGTTCTACTTGCATAGTAAATAGCATGAAGCTTCTTATCCTTCCTTTGTCCTAGTATTGCGCCTACTGCGTAATCACTCGCATCACACATGATTTCAAAAGGTAATCTCCAGTCAGGTGGTTGCATTATGGGTGCGGTGATTAAAGATGTTTTCAGTTGGTTGAACGCTGTTAAGCATTTTTCATCAAATATGAAATCAACGTATTTCATTAATAAACCTGTAAGTGGCTTGGTAATTTTCGATAAATCTTTAATGAAACGTCGGTAGAAACCGGCGTGTCCTAGAAAGCTTCATATTTCTCGAACGGTTTTTGGAGGTTGAAGGTTCTCTATGATTTTGATCTTAGCTTTGTCTACTTCAATTCCTCTGTCAGATACCACGTGACCTAATACAATTCCTTGTTGAACCATGAAATGGCATTTCTCCCAGTTTAAAACGAGGTTTACCTTTACACATCTTTCGAGTACCATTTCAAGGTTAGATAGACATCCTTCAAAACTCTACCCACAGACAGAAAAATCGTCCATGAAGACTTCCATGATGTCGTCTATAAAATCGGCGAAGATTGCCATCATGCATCTTTGAAATGTTGCGGGAGCGTTACATAAGCCAAATGGTATTCGTCGATAGGCGAATGTACCATAAGGGCATGTGAAGGTAGTCTTTTCTTGGTCGTCAGGATGGATTGGGATTTGAAAGAATCTTGAACAACCGTCTAGATAGCAGAAGTGAGAATGCTTAGCCAATCGTTCAAGCATTTGGTCAATGAAGGGTAGAGGGAAATGATCTTTCCGAGTGGCTTTGTTTAGTTTTCTATAGTCAATGCACATTCTACTTCCGCTCACAACTCTTTGTGCTATGGACTCGCCCTTCTCGTTCTTAACAACTGTAACACCTCCTTTCTTGGGTACTACATGAACGGGGCTAACCCATTGACTATCAGAGATTGGGTATATGATTCCAGCATCTAGCAGTTTCTTTACTTCATCCTTGACTACCGTACTTAGGATTGGGTTGATCCTTCTCTGGTGTTCTCTAGAGGTTTTACAATCTTCCTCCAGCATAATGCGATGCATACAGATAGAAGGACTTATTCCTTTTAGATCGGTGATGTTATATCCTAACGCTGTTGGATATTTTCTTAGGACATCTAGTAATTTCTCAGTTTCCATCTGTCCTAAGTCAGCGTTGACAATTACTAGTCTTTTTAGTTCAATGTCTAGGAATTCGTATCTTAGGTTCTTTGGTAGTACTTTTAATTCCAAGTCAGGTTTCTTTGGGCATGGCATGTGGTCGGGTGTAAGTTCTAAGCATTCGCTTAGACTTTCGTTTTGGTATGGTTCATGCCAATTATCGTCTTCAAAGATTGAAGGGCTTTGGATTTTCATTATATTAGAGTATGTGGTTTCTTGCATCTCCATCTCTCTCATGCACTCGTCTATGATATCAAGCAGATAGCAGGTGTCGTCTATAGCTGGCGCTTGTAAGAATTGGGTCAAGATGAATTCAACCTTTTCCTCTCCAACTTCGAATGTCAACTTACCTCTCTTTACGTCTATTATGGCTCCGGCGGTAGCCAAGAATGACCTTCCTAGTATGATCGGTGTACTGGCATCTTCTTTGATGTCCATGATTATGAAATCTGTAGGAATGTAAAATTGTCCTACACGTAGTGGGACATTCTCTAGTATACCGACATGATATTTGGTTAAGCGGTCAGCTAATTGAACAGACATCTTGGTCGGTCTTAATTCTCCCATACTGAGCCTTTTACAAATGATTAAGGGCATTAGACTTATGCTGGCTCCTAGATCGCATAGAGCTTTGTCTATGACGAATTTTCCAATGACACAGGATATGGAGAAACTACCCGGGTCTTTTAGTTTGGGAGGCATGTTATTCTGGATTATGGCGCTACACTCGGCAGTAAGTGTAACTGTTTCGTCATCCTCAATCTTTTTCTTATTGGATAGGATTTCCTTAAGAAATTTGGCATAGGAGGGCATTTGTGTGATGGCTTATGTAAAGGGTATCGTAATGTTTAGTTGCTTTAGAAGTTCAACAAATTTCCTTAATTGACTCGCAGTTTTAGAATTTTTGAGTCTTTGAGGATACAGAATGGGTGGTTTATAAGGAGGTGGAGGCACATAAGGCTTATCTTTCTCTTCGGCCTCTTGGGTGTTATCTTCTGTTTCCTTTGGTTCATTCACCTGCTTAGTTGAGGTTTTATCTGGTTTTTGGTACATGGCAACGGCGCCAAAAACTTGATGTTGAGCCACTTGTGAAATCTGTGGTTCAAGCATTTAATTGTGGGTGGCTAAGGCGTCTACTTTGCTCGCTAGTTGTTTAAGTTGCTCGCTAGTATGTATGTTTTGGTTTAAGAAGTCTTTGTTTGTCTGAGCTTAGGTAGCTATGAAGTTTTCCATCATCAATTCTAGATTTGACTTCCTAGGCATGTTAGGAGCATTATTAGCTTTCTTTTGATATCCCGGCGGAACAGCTGGTGCTTGGCCAGGTGCATATAGGGCATTGTTATTCTTATACGAGAAACTAGGATGGTTTTTCCAACCTGGGTTGTAGGTATTCGAATAGGGATTTCCTTGTGTGTAATTCACTTGATCGGTTGGGACTCCTGCTAATATTTGACATTCTTGTGCAGTGTGTCCAGGGTTTCCACATAACTCATAGTTTGGAGTTACAGCAGCCACGGTGGCTGTGGGTGGTATGGTCAAGTTATCTAATTTTTGAACAAGGGAATCTACCTTTGCATGAACATGGTCAAGGCTACTGATTTCGTACATTCCACCCTTAGTCTGGGACTTTTCCACTGGAGTTCGTTCACCCCCCATTGGCAATGGTTTTGGGCCATGTTTTTAATGAGTTGATAGGCTTTGTTGTATGGCTTGTCCATAAGTGCACCGCCCGCGGCAACGTCTATTGTAATTCTTGTGTTATACAGAAGCCCATTGTAAAATGTGTGAATGATCACCCAGTCTTCGAGACCGTGATATGGACATATCCTCATCATGTCCTTGTATCTCTCCCACGCTTCGTAGATAGATTCTACATCTTTTTGCCTGAATCCGTTGATTTGAGCTCTCAGCATAGCAGTTTTGCTCGGCGGAAAATATCGGGATAAGAAAACGTTCTTCAGTTCTTCCCATGTTGTAACGGAGTTGGATGACAAGGATTGAAACCAAGCCCAAGCTCTGTCTCTTAGTGAGAAAGGAAAGAGGCGCAGTCTTATCGCATCTTGAGACACACCATTCGCCTTTATAGTATATGTGTACTGCACAAACTTGGTCAGGTGTTCGTTAGAATCGTCCGTAGGATTTCCAGCAAGTTGATGTTGTTGGACGGCTGATAATAGTGAGGGTTTCAGCTCGAAATTGTTTCGATTTATAGTGGGGGCAGCAATGCTGTTATGAGGTTCTTGTTGGGACGGGGTAGCGTAGAATTTAAGAGGATGATTCTATGGTCCTTCTTCAGCCATGTTTGGTTTTTCTTCTGGTTTAGGAGGAGAGAAGATATCGGGAATATCGTACTTTTGTTGATATTCGGGTATTCGACGTCTCACGTATAAGAAACGCTCTAATTCAGGAACTGGTGGTGCTAAGTTATCGCCTTGTGAGCGAGTACTTGGCATACAATCAGGGAAAGAAGGGAGAGTAGATTAGTTTTTATTTTTACCTTAGTCTATACCGCGCAACGAAAGAATCGCACTATTCGACTAAAACAGGTCCCCGACAATGGCGCCAAAAACTTGATGCTTGTCGTGACTATATATAAAATGTAGTCTATCGGGTACTTGACTGCAAGTGCACAGTCCAATCGCTTTAGTTTTAAAAGATATCGATCCCACAGGGACCTATGGTCAAACTAGTGTTACTAACGTCACTATGTTTAGTTAAGGGAATTGATTAGTAGAATTTCGGGGGCAGAATAGTAAATCTAAGGGAAATTTAGATTTTAAGAAAGAATTGATGGAAGGAATCAGTATGCGACGCATTAATTGTCAAGGATTCGATAAGTCACCGGTGAATAGTTTAAATGCCAAATTTCTCTCAGTAGAAAATATTTATTTAAAAAGCTTTATCTCACACTCTCGTGATTGTTGATTCGGCCTATAGTTTTAAGTCAGAATGTACGCTCTCGCTGTCCCATTTGAAGTTAAAATTACTTTTTGAAAATAAATAAGTTCTAATTGCTTTTAAAGTGCTCTCGCTGTTTTTAAACTCAATGCCTAATTTTTACTATCCAGCTCGAGCCTCACACTCTTGCGATTGTTGGATCTCACCTTAGTTAATTTCCCACTCTCGTGGCAAAACCGTATTAAATAGCTTTTCACGCTTTTGTGATAAAGTTAATTAAATTTAAATTAAAAACTTCAGCCTAAAAGATTGTTTGAGAAAAAGGGTTTTCACCGGTTATTATTAAATCCCATCTAATTAAATTGCTACATACCGATACCGGTAATTTAGCTGGACATGTTAAATAAGGCAAACACAAAGCATAAATAGTTCAACATTACGGCAAACATAATTATAATAATAATTGTGCAATAATAATAATAATTCAATAAAAACCCGGAGATCGAAGTAACAGAGTATAGCGAATCTCGGAGTACTTGAGCAGTCATCCACAAGTCGGTAGGCTTTGCTTCTTTAATACAGATTTCTTACTAAAATTAAATAAAGTGTAGTAGTTCCCCAGTGTAGGAAACTACTACTATTACTAACTGGAAAACGGAAGGAAAAGGGAAAAACGGAATTCTAAAAAGAATGGTGAATAAACTAAGGCAACGGAAACAAGGTTACTGAAAAGAAAATACTAAAAACCTAGAAAGCTGTAAAACTAAATTGCAGAGCGTAAGTGTAAATGTAGGTGTTCCCAATTTTTCTCCCTTTGGTCCTTTATATAGTGCTCCTTTAGGTCTTGGTGGTTGAGATATTTAAGGAAGACTTGGTTTGAATGAGGAATCCGTGGGAGTCAGGTTGTTGGAGGGAATTTAGGCATGTTTGAGTGCCTGTGATTGACTGTTTCAAAGTGCATATTCTGGCCGTGTGACGCTCGTCATGGGCCTGTGACGGTCGTCACAGTCTGGGTCGTGACGAGCGTCATGAATCTCTGACGGTCGTCACATCAACAAATTTTGCATATTCTGGTTTTCTGCTTTTTCCTGTGCTTTCTCGTCTGTTTCTTCTTCTTTTTCTTCCTTTTCTTCATTTTGCTCATTAATGGTTGGAGATTTAAATACCTGCAAAAACAACTCAAATACTTGCGGAATAATCGGGATATTAATTGAAGTGGTGTGATCTTTGAGTGTAAATCAAGACAATTATCTGATGTGTTTTCGCGTTATCAGTTTGTAGCGGGAAATTCATGATCATCAAGCTATTGACAAGCTAGAGATCAATTAACAAGTGTCGCCACCGCACTTTTATTGTTTCCAAGGGAAAAGGGAAAAAGTACGAACAAAACCCAAATAGTAAGAAGTTTTCAAATAAAAACTAATAAAAGTCAGAGATCACAGGTAATGGGGTTGGTTACACAGAAGGAAGGTGTTAGCACCCAAAGTGTCCTAGGTACTCCTAGGAAGCCCTTTTTATGTGCATCTGTATTTTGAACAAAGTGATGTTTACAAACAAATAGAATGTGGGGATGAGAAAAGAATTCATTAATTAGATTTTTGTGTTTGACACGACCTTCAGTCATGAGCCTACGTACCAACATAAAAATGAGGGATCAAAACCTCGTCGTTCGTGGTATAAATTTCAAAATGAGTGTGTTGGTTTTAACAAAATTTAGGTTTGAAAGGCACAAAGGCCTAAAATGGTTTGAATGAGTTAGTTCTTTTTTGGCTTTTTGAAAGTTTAAGTCAAGTATGGTTAAGTTTATTCACAAATTTGATTTAAGAAAATAAGTTTGAAAATGCAATGACATAAGGTCAAAGTTTCTATCTTTTGCAAAAGTGGTCAAAGTTTAGAACAAAAGTGGTTCACATAAAGAAGGTTTTGAAAATGGAGGGAGAGATTTTGAAATTAAATAAATGGGGAGAAGATGAAGAGACTACCCTATGCATAAGAATTTAAAAGTTTAAAGTTGAAAAGATCTGACCAAATGGGAGCAATCCAATAGACAAGTATGTCAATAGAAACCCAGAATTCCCTTGGACCCTTTTTAGAATCAAGCAACACACAAATGCACAATTATATCAAACTTGAAGAGCAAAGGCATCAAATAAAGATGACCTCATCCAATCTTATCCACTTCATGATATTCTTCAAAATAACCCATGTAGCAGATGAATTCCACAAGTCACAGGTTCAACATAACATCTTAACAATGATCTATTTTGCAGATGAAACTGGAGAGATCTTGAATGATGTATCAGATGAATTCAAATTGCAAGTTCTTGGTTCTTCAACAAATTGGCATTGGCCAAGTCCATTAGCAAAGGAATGTTGCCTAAATTCTAAGTCCAATTGGGGGAGATCAAAACAACAGTCCACTCAAAAGTCTTTTAGGGTTTTTTATTATTATTAAGTGTATTCATGGTCAAGGACCAAACAAGCAAACAAGGCAATAAAGTATATCACACAATATGGTCCAAGTGGACAAAGTGAAAATTACATTAACATAAACAATTAGAATGATATGCATAATGACAAATGGTAATAGAATACTAAAAATAAATTGCATTAAAAGTAAAAGTTTGCAACTAAAAGTTAATAGTTAGTTTTGTTTTGCTTTTTGATTTCCAGACATTCTTTGGAGAACACTCAACCCACTTGCCACAAGCATAGATCCTTGAACCAAAACATCTTCCAAAGGAAGGAAAGAAGGCCAAGTTTCCACACAATACCATGGAAGAGGGGAGACTTACAATCTCACTAACTAGAATGCTTATGCCTTTTGTGTCACAAATTTAGCGCTATGTTAAGCAATCGTAATTGGACTTATGTAGAAGTCACAACTATTTAAGGCCGGGCAATAGACTTTTGGTGTTAATGCATGTTGGAGACATAGTATTAAGAACTATGCTCATTAAACATACCACACACAAAAAATATGCAAAGGTGTGGCCTAATCTCATCCATACTCATGTCAATCTTTCAATCAACTAGCATTAGGATTTTGAGATATCATTGGCCAATGGAAATGAATGGATGAAGAAGGGGAATTAGATGAAGAGGGAAAGGGATGAATGAGATCACAAATTGGTCAAAGGAGGACCTTTACCAAATTAATATTATTCATTCATTTTGGGAGATGGAATGTACATTCCATCAATTCCCTAAATCCAATAATATTAACTTGACAAAGTCAAATCAACCTTGACCAAGGCCCAACAACAAATGAGAAACTCAATTAAGTCAATCCAAATGGTGAACACAATTAAAATGACATTTATTCAATTAAAAATAATAAAATAATGCATTAAATTCAAATATGTTTTGTCCAAATCCTAAAATCTCATCAAAACACCAAATAAATGGCCATGAGATTTATCATAGGTCAAACAAGGTCAAAGGACCTTGGAGAAAAAAATTCATAATTTTTGGACACTTAAAAATATTTTTAATCAATTAAAAAACAAATGAAAAATCAATTAATTCATGAAAAATATTAATAATTGTCCAAAAAATAATTTTAATTCAGAATATGAAAGAGAAAAATATTTGAAATTTTTTGGTGAAAGTCCCATATTTTTTGGATCAATATTAAGTTTATTATGAATTATTGAAGAAAATGGAATTAAATGAAAATTCAGAAAATGCTAAAATACGTGGACCATCAGATCTCCCTCATTAATTGAGGTGGCAGATCTGATGATCCAAAATGCGCGCTCCATGTACACCTTAGTCAAACGCGTTGTAACATGAGTAATCACAAGGAACAACTATGATTAAAACGTGGAGCATGGATCACACGGTTCAAACTCAAGACACATCATCACCGGAGCCAGAGCTCCGGTTGTCTTCTCCGGTGAGCTTCACCGGACTGGGCAACATGAACCATCACCAAAATTCCAAACAGGGACATGATTTTAAAGAGAATACATCTGAGTTAAAAAATGAGGTTCATGATTTGAGTTGCTTCGGTTTGGCCTTAAAGCAACTCAATCTTCTTGCCTACATTGGTAGAACATCAAACAACTCAATAATCAATGGAATTGAGCAAGAATCAAAGAGAATCAAAGAGTTTAAAATTTCTGCAAATTACCTTCAATGGAGGTCTGAGCTTGCTAGATCTTGATCTAAATCGTGCTTGGCTTCACTTCAATTGCTTGCAGGAGAGGAATGGAAAGGCTTAGAAGCAATGGATTCCTGGAGAATTGAATTCCAAAATAGTGGAGATTCAAGCTCAAATTCAAATGAATTTATCAGGGTTATCCTCTTAGTGTGAAGGGTTTTCAATGGGGATTCAAAGCTGGTGCAAGGTGTGTGTGATTTCTGAGCAAATGCAGCTGTATATATAGCCAAATCCATGTGATATTTGCACACTCTTTTCACTTTCCTATTTTGGCAAAATGATGAAAGCATGGTGCATGGGTGCGCATAGGCCCATGGAATGATGGTTTGAAAGTCCAAATGAATGATCAGATGCTTTAAAGATGGATTGGATTGCAAGGTACATGTGCATTGTCACTTGAAGATTGATCCATGCCAAATGATATCAGCCTGTTTAAGCCATGCGCAGCCTATGCAGTTCTCATCCAAAATGCGTGAATTTTAGCTCTTTGGAAAGGTGAGATCAAGAGGAACAAGTTCAAAAAATGCACTATAACATTCAAGTCTTCGAAAATGCCATATTAAAAATGGGAACACCACCTCATGAGTAATGGTTGGAGAGCTTATTGCATAAGGATCAATTGTTATGTTGATCAAAACTCCATTTGGGCCTTGGAAATTAGTGAAAAATGGACTTGAAGTGTGGGGTGCAAAACAGGCATATGTGAGATTTTCAAAATTGGCCAAAGTTCAAGCCCTTCTGTCTCAATGATGCAAGCTCCAAATGACAAAATCTTCAACATTAAAGTTGTAGATCTTTTCAAAGAAATAAATTTGAACTTAAATTTTTCATCATTTGTATTTTTTATGAAGAAGTTATGGGCACTTGAAGTTGGACTTTTTCACATTTCAATGCATTTAGTCCAAAGTGACCTATAATGTTTTGCATTATCAAATGCATTTATTTTGAAATTTTGAAATTTTTCTCAACATAACATTTGAAGTAAACATCTTAATATTTCCAATGAATTTGATCTCACCTCAAAATCATGAAAAAAGAAGGAGTTATGTCCTTGGGAAGTTGACCTAATATTAGGGTTTCAGTCAAAATGACCTATAATGTCTTGGGATGGATGATGACCTTCCAAGATTCCAATCAATTTTTGATAAACATGAAAGTTGTTCATATAGTCCTTAACAACATATTTTCTCTTGGGGTCATCTCCATTTGACAAACACATAAAACGTTAGGTCTTAGTGTATTCCAAAATAGTTAGATGAATTGACTGATCAACTTCCCAAGTCCAAAACCCATGTCTTGATGAATTGATGATTGAGGATACTCAAGTAAGTTCAAATATGCATGAAATTATGAATTAAAGGACTTCCCTTGATTGCATTTGACCATGGGTTGAGATTGCTTCATGAGCAAGGCACAGTTGATGAACAGATGAATTAGGGTTTCCTTGGGAAGCAAACCTCAAACCCTTTGATTTGCTTTGATCAAAATGATGAATTGAGATACTTGGGAGGCACATTTGATTGATGAGAGCTTTGGGAACCATTTCCATGCTTGCTTTCATCTTCTCTTGGCCATATCAATGCTCATAGGATCTCCTAGAAGCTTTAGACCTCGTGACTGCTCAGGCTACAAATAAGAGATGTTAGTGACATGTTTTTGTGCTTTTGGTAAGTATAATAAAATAAGAAAAGAAATAATATACAATTCAAGTATGCTTGGCGATCTCAAACCACTCACAAGAGACCCCACCCAAAGGTAAGGAGCCAAGATGCTTATGATCCTTGAGGCAATGCAAATGCAATGTTATGATGCCATGAGGGATCTTAGGATCAAAATTGGGGTCTTACAATCTCCATATGGCTTGTCTCTAAACTTGTCTTCTCATGACAATGGTCCTCCTTTCACAATCTCAAGGTGGGATCCCTATCACACAAAAGCAAGCATCAAAAAGTTCACAACACAATAAGGGGAATGGACAAAGAATAAGTTTGAATGAGAAGTCCTTTGAAGTCAACTTTGAAATTTAGCATTTTAAAGGCATGAGGCCTAGTTTATCTTCAACAAATTTAGCATTCCAAAGGCATGATGCCTAGTTGCTCTTGAACTCCTTTAAGCATAGGTAAGTCCTAATTCTAAGTCCTTTCTCCTTTTGCATTTGGTTCACACAAAACAAACACAAAAACAAACACAAGATAACAATATATTTATATACAATAATGGGCTCAAATGAGCAAAAGAAAAATGACATAAACATAAAATATGGGCTCAAGTGAGCAAAGGGAAAAGCAATATGAATAATGAGCAAGAAATAAATGGCATTAAAAGTAAATGACAAGAAATTAAATGCTTAAATTAAAGTTAGTAATTAGTGAAGTTATGTTAGCTTCTCATAAGACAATGTAGCGCTATGTTAAGCAATCGTAAGTGGACTAATGTAGTAGTCACACCTATCTGAGGCCGGTCAATAAAACTATAGGCAAATAACGCAAGTTAGAGATCATAACTAGTAAGCCAAGCTCCATAAACCTGCCATGCCAAAACAAAAGGGGAAGGGCCTTGTATTGACTTTAGGTTTTTTGCTTGACCAAGAAGCAACCTATCTTGGACACAAAACAACTCACTTGATCATGGATCAAGTCGAGTTTGGTTTGGATCAAAGAAGGTTAAACCTCTCATTTGTCAAGACTAACCATAAGACTTTAACTCATTGGCCAATGATGAAAAGAATGGGATGAAGATGAAAGGGAATGGAAAAGAAAACAAGTATCAAATCCAATTGATCACATGTGAATCAAGTAATCATCAATCAATGCCAAAATAGAAAAGAAATGAAAATTACAAGTCAACAAGTCAACAATAATTTTTTGGTATTTTTTGAATTAAAATAAAATGCAAATAAAAAATAATCAAATAAGGTCAAACCTCAAATTCAATTCAAATCAACTTCAACAAGTCCAATTAAATTCTCATAGATCTAACATAGTCAAATAAGCTTTGACTAATTTTCTCAACAATTTTGGAAATCAGAAAGTATTTAAAAACAATTAAAAACAATAAAAAATAGCACAAAATGGATTAAAATCTAAAATAAATCTCAAATCAAATAAGAAATTGATGAGACTATTTTTCATTGACTTATCATGATCCATAAATGCTAGGAAAATATTTTTGGTTTTTCCAAAAGTCAAAAAGTATTTTAAAATGAATTAAAACTATTAAAATCAAATAATTCACAAAAAAATATTAAATTAAGTCACAAAAATAATTAAAAAACAAAATATGAAACTAGATTTGTCAAGATTTTTTTTGGAATTGGTCTAATATTTTTATGACTTCAAATAAATTTTTTATGAATTTTTGAAAATAAAAGGAATTAATTGAAATTAAAAGAAAATGGATTAAATGGAAAAAACCACAGCCGCGTGATGCACCTCATTAATTGACGTGGCATCAATGGACTGTCCAGATGTGAGGGCGTAGCATGTACACTAGTCAAGCACATGATAACATGAATTAAATAAAGTAAACGCAATGAAGAGTCCAGATTAGAACGTGGAAACATGATCCAAGGGCCATGAAGGCATACACGTGGTGATGGTGGTGGAAACCACCATCTTCTCCGGTGAACCAACAACCTCCGGCCACCAGTTGCAGAGAATTTTTTTTTAACAAAAATGGAAAGTAAGGACATGAAATTGAAGCTCGTGTGATGGAGATCAACACTATATCCATGGATCTTCCTCACTCTTCCTACATTGAGAGAAATGTGAAGTGGAAGATCATGGTGTTCAAACTAAAAGTGCACGAAATGGAAAGTTGAAACCACCATTGGCTTGCCTCAAGTGTGAGGACCTCAGAAAACCATACAAACAAGAGAATACTACATTGAATTGAAAGTTCTAGATCTAAAAAGTTTGAAGGTATACCTATGTATTGAAGCTCTTTAAGCCACGAAACCTTCAAGATCTTGGTTCCTCTTTTCTCTAAGAATGCAGTGGAGATGATAGGCTAAGGAATTGAGCATTTGAAAATCAACTAATGATGTTGAATTTCAAGCTTGAAAGTGAGAAAAATTTCTGGAAAATTCCTTTGGTATGGCTATGGTTTCAATGCTGCAGCGTTTCAGATCTCCAAATGGTTGATGAATGAATGAGAAGGAGTGCTTATTTATAGTTGAAATCTGTGCATCATGTTTCCCTCGTGTGCATGACATTTGAAATTGGATATGCATGGGCCTGTACAGGCGCATGTGAGGCCCAATGATGAGTGAAACATCTTGCTAAGTTCATTTGGAATGGATTTCGACGTGTACATGAAGTGTAATCAGCTTGCATACCAAGTTATAACATGAAATGCCGAAATGCACATAAATGAAGAGCTCTTCGAAACTCACCAATGGTAGGTCCAAAAAAGTAATGTGAGTAATGGTTGGAAAGCTCTTGAAATAAGGAACAAAAGTCATGTTAGGCAAAAATTCATTTGGAATTTGGAAATTAATGAAAACTGCTTGTGAAAATTTAGGTACAAAACATGTTTAAGTCACCTTTGAAAATTTTCACCAAAAGTAAGCCTATTCAAACCCCTCTGTTTTCATGATGAAAGCTTCAAATGAAAAAACCTCCAACACAAACATTGTATATCCTTTCAATATGATCAATTTAGACTCAAAATTTGCATCATTTGGATTTTTTGTGACAAAGTTATGGGCATTTGAATTTGGGTACGTTTTCAAATTCAATGAATTAGGTCCAAGATGACCTATAATGTTTTCTATTATCACATGTATTTCTTTTAGGATTATGAAATTTTTTCCAACATAAAATTTTAAGTAGACATCTCAAGCGTTCCAATTCATTTGGTATCACCTTGAAATCATAAAAATTAAGGAAGTTATGTCCTTGGTAAGTTGACTTAAAATTAGGGTTTCAGTCAAAATGACCTATAATGTTTTGAAATGAATGATGACCTTCCAAGTTTAAAATGGATTTTTGATGAACATGAAAGTTGCTCACATGGTTCTTAAGAACATTTTATTCTCCTGGGGTCATCTTCATTTGACAAATATATTAAAAGTTATATCTCAATTATCCTCAGTTTAGTCAGATGACTTGATTGGTCAACTTCTCAAGGCCAAACTTCCAATCTTGATGAATAAATGATTGAGGGGCCTCACAAAGTCTCATATATGCATAATATAATTAATTAAATAACTTCCCTTGATTAAATTTGATCATAGGTTGAGGTTTCTTCATGGGCAAGGCACAGTCAAAGCATAGTTGAATTAGGGTTTCCTTGGGAAACAATCCTCAAGCCCTTTGAGTTATCTTGATCAAATTGGAAAATTGAGATACTTGGGAGACATATATGATGATTAGAAATTTTTTGGACCATTGTCATGCTTTTCCTCATCTTCATCTAGCCATTGCATTGGGCTTAGGAGCCTCCTAGGAGCATTGGAGCACATGATCACTTGAGCTTCAAAACAAAAAGAGTTAGTGACATATTTTTGTGCTTTTGGTTAGTAAACGAATAAGAAAAGTAATAATATACAATACAAGCATGCTTGGTGGTCTCAAACCACTCACACAAGTCCCAACCCTAGGGTTAAGGAGCCAAACATGTTATGATCCTTGAGGCAATGTACTTGTGCAATAACATGATGCCATGGTGGATCTTACGGTCAAAATTAGGGTCTTACAGATGCCCCTATTTAAGTTCATTCTAGCCGGAGATATGAAGGTTAAAATCTTCATCTCGACGAGGTAGAATAGGCTTAAATAATAACAAAGATACGAATTTTGGTCCTTAAGAGACCTCATGATGCAAATGTATGCAGGCAAAAATAAAATCTTCATGGTGAATAATTGCCACAAAGGAAAAGAAATCAGGAGAAACTGAAAAATCCAATAGGACTAACATACTCACTAAGGAGACAGAGACTCTAGGGAAATAAAGGTAAAAATGCGTGAGCAGGCCACAACTTGAAAACTTGCTGGGAGACACGAAGGGATTCCACGAAAATAAATCAATGGAAAGGCTCGAGTTGACGCAAAATTGCACGTATTGGGGAAAATGCCAATACAACAAGACTATCCGCAAAGGATACTTCGAATAAAAATCCGGACTCAAACAGGGATGTCCACAAAGGACTCAGCTGAGGAAGAAACAACGAGATATTATCGGTTACTGGGTAATAAACTCAAAGTGAGACATGTTATCAAAGCACCGGTTACTGGGTGAGAGAACAACACGCTCAGGGAGAAAGAATATATAAGACCGGTATAAGGGTGAGAGATATCAATCATCCGAAACATCTGAGGAGGACCCGAAGGCACATCTCAACTCAGGAAAATCTGACTCCACAGGGGATATAAAGTCATAATAGGGAGCCGAAGGAAGGAACACCAGGGATACCGGTTACTGGGCATATAATAGGTGACCAACCAGGCATGAATTGGGAACATATCCAAGACACCCATCATCCAAAAGGAGGGTTGAAAAAGCAAACTCGATTTACAGGATGGGCATTCGATTCCACAAGGAAATACGAATCTTACTCGACTTGGGAAGAAAAAGACTTCTACTGAAGAGCGCATGAGATATGTTATCTATTACCGTCATAACGTAGATAACATACTCGCATGGAAGATTATCCACAACCGGTTACTGGGTTAATGAAGGATAAATCGACCGCAAAGAAAAGACATTGGGATACCGGCTACTGGGTATAAAATGATAACCAATCAGAAGGAGAAACAATCATTACCAAACAAGGGTGAATCAAAAAATGACTCGCAAGGGATAACTTTCCTGACAGAAGCAATTATCCCAGAGATATATCACCGGTTACTAGGTGATATACTCGAAAACGGAGGAATATCAATACCGATTACTGGGTAAAGATAACCAACAAAGAGGGGATTACATCTACCGGTTACTGGGTAGAAAACCACAGAAACAGGACTTACAACTACCGGTTACTGGGTAGAAGGCCATAAAATCCGCTGGGGAAAGGATGAACAATTACTGGTTACTGAGCAATTGAACAACTGAACCACAAGGGAAAGCAGGGGATAACAAGAAGGAAAGTCAATCCAGGAACAAAGTAGAAAGACACAATCAAACACGACTCAACCCAATGAGGATATAACTCAGGGGAGTAATTCCATCCCGGTACACACTTGGGGAGGAAACTGAAACAATAATCATCCATGAGGACATAACTCAGTGGGGAATAATGAAGGAAAGAATAGACACTTTCTGCTTATGGGGCTGACTCTATATGGAGAGATCAGACACAAACATCTGCTTGGGAAAGAATATTTCACCAATAGCAGCAGATAACAAGCAAAGATATATGGCAAAGAATGCAACATGAATATCTGAATGCTATGATTATGCATGTATATGCATGATTTGTGTATGATTAATGCTGACAAACAGACATATCTAACACAAACAAGTCCAAGAATCACGAACGGACACCCGACACAACATCTCAACAAGAAGGGCAAAGCCTACTGGAGAACTCAGTTTGGGAACAACCCGAGCAGGATGAAAATAAATCATCAGGGATATCAAACCCTATCCCAAAGCTACACTCACTAAGGATACAAAGAAGATGTATTCAGGAGTTACGAAGGAAGAGAAAAACAGAGAACTCAACTCTGGCAGGGATTATCTCTGGAAGAAAAATAATCACGGGAAGACGTCAATCACAGATGGGAATAGGCAAAGTCACAGCTTCCAACTGCAAGAAACAACATTCTACACAAGAGGAGTCTCCAAGGGCAAACAATCCTGACATAAGGAAGACGCAGAAGATCTACCCGGGAGATTCCATCAACTCTCTCGGGGACAGGTTGCTGAATATCAATAAGATCCGTCGTAGAAGAAACTCTACTGGGGAACTTTTCAAGGAATGAGGTGAAACTCCGTGGGGAACAACCACCAACCAGATACATATCAGTCAAAACACTCCCTTCTATCTGCTGGAGAGGAAACTCTGCTAAGGGGAGAAAGAGCAATTTTCTCCACTTGGGGAAGTAAACAAACACATCTTCCACATCAACTTTCAACGCTAGAAGGAATCTCCAGACTCAGAGGGGATACAAATCATCAAACTCGGATCAAACAACCCTACTAGGGACAAGCTGCAAATGTTCTCAAAGGAACTACCCTGGCTGAGGAAATCAGAAATGAATCCTTTGTCAACAAACGACATGCTGGGGATGAAAAGGGAGACAAACCCTTCACCAATTGCTCTAGGCAACTTCCTGCTGAGGAGACAATTATCTAGAAAGATAGCCCTGCAGGGAACACATGCTTATTCCACCGGGAACTTCTACTCATACTGGGGAAAGATGAACTTCCTCGTGAGTAGAACAACATATCAACTTGTATCAATCTATTAGGGATTTTAGGTTAATCCACATAAGGGATGACAACCATATAATTGATAAAACACAAATGCTAGTGCCTGACATAGAGGGATACACGTCTCTGAAAGATCAAGGCAAGAACTGGAACAGAAGGGATCATCCCTAAATCACCCATACAAACGATCACGGGTTGCTTAAGACTCCGCGGGAGGAAACAAGCATGCTTGCACAAACAAACTAACCGGGAACACCCATAAATTCTGCTAGGAGAAAGCAGTCCAACAAGATAGATCAATCTACTGCCATCAAATAGGGCTTCTCATACCAGACCCCCTGGGAAGCTGATGACTTTTTCAGCGCTTGCTGGGGAGACAACTTGAAAGCTGGTGAAGAGGATATAAACATGCCAGAATATGAACAAATGTCTCACCTTTTGGTGATCATACTATCCTTGGGAAAGCATTGAGGACATCCTAATTATCCTTTCAGTCATTGTGGATGTTAGTCAGCAAATGGCGAGACTCCACGGATCTTTACAAATCTGAAATTGGTGATATACATGGAAAAAAGGGCTACATTGAACATAATGACCATTTCTCCACCAAATTTGAATCCACTGTATTCAAAACTTCAGTTGATGATGGCTGAGCGAGAATCTTTGACAGATGACAGTTGTAGAACAAAGTCTTATCAGGATGCAGTTACTTGCCAAATCCCTAATTTTTGCCTAGATTGCCCCAGGGTGAGGTACTCAATCTAGTGGGATATATATTCATCATTTTTTTATGTCTCTAACTTTTTCCTGGATCGCCCTTTCGGGTTTTCAATCCACCGAGACGCTCATTTTTGCCTAAGCCACCCTTTCGGGTTTTCAACTTAGCGAGCTATTCTGTTTTTATTTTAGGCGAAGTTTTTTTTGACTGCATCCAAATTCACAGGACGAGTGAAACCCTCCCCATCCATAGTTGTAAGCAACAAAGCACCTCCTGAAAAGGCTCTCTTAACAACGTATGAACCTTCATAGTTTGGAGTCCACTTGCCCCTGGAATCGGGCGCGAAAGACAAGACTTTCTTGAGCACGAGGTCACCTTCTCGGAACACACGAGGCTTGACCTTCTTGTCAAAGGCTTTCTTCATCCTCTATTGATATAACGGACCATGGCACATGGCAGTTAATCTCTTCTCTTTAATCAAATTCAGCTGGTCATAACGACTCTGAACCCACTCAGTCTCAGTCAACTTGGCTTCCATCAAGACTCTCATTGATGGGATCTCAACCTCTACAGGGAGCACAACCTCCATGCCATACACAAGAGAGAAAGGGGTTGCCCCTGTTGAAGTGCGGACAGATGTACGATAACCATGCAAAGCAAATGACAGCATCTCATGCCAATCTTTGTATGTAACATCCATCTTCTGAATAATCTTCTTAATGTTCTTGTTAGCAGCTTCGAAAGCCCCATTCATCTTGGGTCTATAGGGAGAAGAATTATGATGTGCAATCTTGAACTCTCTACAAAACTCTTTCATCATCTTATTGTTCAAGTTAGATCCATTATCAGTGATGATCTTGTCTGGCACACGATATCGGCATACAAGTTGGTTCTTGATAAACTTCAAAACCACCTTCCTGGTCACATTTGCATACGATGCCGCTTCAACCCACTTGGTGAAGTAATCAATTGCTACGAGAATAAAACGGTGACCGTTTGACGCCTTAGTGTCGCATCCGCGAAAAACAACCGGCGGGAAAAACAAACAAACAGAGCCGCCACCGTGCGTTATTTATCCCAAAGGAGGGAAAGGAAACGCTCGAAGTAAACCTGGAAAGGAAATGGTCTTACGACCGGAGATTGCAAGGATCGGGAGTCGGTTACGCAAGGGGAAGGTATTAGCACCCCTCACGTCCGTCGTACTCGACGAGATCCACGCTCAAAAGAATAGAATAAGGTTGCTAAATAACTGCTCCAAGAATGCACACACACTGGAATAAACAGGAGGAAGAGGATGGAGGAAGAGGACTCGGCAGGATATCGCATCCTGGGCCTACGTAGTTTGTCAGAAACAAACATCAGAGTCGACGTAGTTCGGGGGAAATGGGAAACGGGCTCGATAGGATATCGCATCCTATGCCTACGTATCTCATCTAGAATGAGAATCAGAGCTACCGTAGTTCGGCTAACGCACGCCAAACAGAACACAAACAGGAAACCGACTGCCAATCGCTGGACTTACGTCAGACTCCGAACAAACAAACACAAACAGGAAACCGACTGCCAATCGCTGGGCTTACGTCAAACTCCACACACACACAAGGGTTGAAAAAGAAAAAGGGTGAACACACAGACTAGAAGGGAGTCGGGAACTCTGACCAAATAGCTGTCAAGCAAAACACACACAAAAGGTTGAAAAAGAAAAAGGGTGCCCGGAGAGATCTCGCACGACCTCCTGCCTACGTACCTCATCTGGTATGAGGATCAGGGCGACGTAGTTCCCCTTAACAGGGGAGAAACTTTCTCCTAAACCAGAGACCGGGAAATAACAACTAAAAGGGAGACTGACTCGAGCCTAAAAGTTGTCATGCAATCCACAATAGTCCTAGGTTGAGGTATCTAACATAACCTAACTCGCACAGGAAGCAAGCTAGCCTAAACATCAAGTAAGCAAACACAAGCACAGGAGAGCAAGCACACACACTATATGCAAACAAGTGGCTCATACAAGGCTGGGCTTTAGTCAAGGGGTCAAATCAACCTCGACAAACAAGCCGGTTCTGTTATGGGTGTTTTGAGCTCTTAACCCTAACATTGAGAGTTAGGGTGAAGCAGATGAAAAGGTAATGAGGGTAAGACCTCATAGCTCTTAACCCGGGCCTGGGTGAGCTTCAATCAATGAAGGTGTGGGAGTCCAGAATGTGGGACTCTATTCCACAATGACTGACTCTATATACAAGATTTTGGGTGTTTATTCAAATGCCTCAGCACGTAGTGCAAGCAAGATGAATGACTCAACTGAATAGCAGGGGATGGATTGCACATCCCTTCTATCTGCCAATGCCTCTTCACTTAGGAGGTCTTTACATGTACAAGGCACAAAGATAAACAAGCACAAACATTGCCTCTTAAGGAGGGCTTCAGACAGGTGCTTGCCAAAATAACATGACAGGTCTTCCAGACTACATGGAGTTAAGGAAGTTACCTAAGTGGTATGCCAACCACAAGCAAAGCAAAGCAACTCAAACAATGAGTTAAAGCGGCTAAAGCACCTGTGTAAACAACCAAACAATCAGTATAGTATTCAGACAAACAGTCAACAGACAAACAATAGTGATTTCCAATATACACAACAAACAAGTCAAATGCAACTCAAGTGAGCCCACCCAAGGACCTACAACACAATCAAATGTTAGCAAGCAAAGCAAATATCAAAGCTCAAGTGATGAGGCACCATCAACCATGGAGATTGGATGCTTGATCCTGAAATACACAGCTCAAATGTGAGTTCAAACCCCTAGGGCAAAGCCTAGGGTCAAAAGTGAATCAAAAAGTCAAAACAGAACTTAACATTCAACATGAAGCAACTACATTCACTCAAGAACATGTCCTAAAAAGGACCAAATCAAAATCATTAAGCAAAGTCATGTAGTGAGCAAGAGAAGGCAAAGGCAATTTCAAAGCATGCAATTGATCATCAAGAATCAAAATTCTATATTAAAACAGAAATGACTCAAACAATTCTAGAAATTTTCATGAGCATATAACATGTCTAACACAATCACCATGCCAAAAATCAGGATCAACAGAACTCAAATGACCTAGAAATAAAATGCACAACCAAGACATCCAATTGTGTGACACACATTGTCACACCACAAGTCCATGTGTCCAAAACAGGGAAGGAAATAGCAAAAAATGCCAAATAAAATCACACAAATCCATCAACATGTTAAGAATCATCATGCAAAATTTCATGGCAATTGGATCATGTATGAGCATTTCACAATGAGATGAATGAAGCATGGCATAATTGTGTACATGTTCAATCAATTCAACACAATTTAATTTCCAGAAATGATAAAATCATGAAATTACCACCATAAAATTCTAGACATCTCAAGGATCATGTAGCAAAAAACCTGGAATTAATTGGATCATTTTTCAAATTGATATGATTTTTCAAAGTTGGCATAAAAAATATTTGAATTAATGGACAAAACATATATTGACATGGAGGGAAAAAATAAATGTGAAGGCAATTTGAAAATGTGGAATAGCCTGGAATCGAACCCAGGACGTGTGGATCCAAGGCGCATCAAAACGCGGAGTTTCGTTAAACTCGCTGGCGTCCACCTCACCAAGTCCAAGCACATGTGGCACGATCAAACGCGTGAGAGCCTATCGCTCTGCCACTGGACGCACGCATGGCAACTGACTGGACCAAGCCCTAACATAAAACCAGAGGGCGGCGCTTACTGTACATGCACGGTGGAAACCACTGCCTTCTTCATGAAGACGGTGGTGAATAGTGACGTTCATTTTTTTTTTGCAGTTTTCCAAAATAATTATATCATTTGAAAGCTTATGCAATGTACATTACAGATCAAGTCTCAATTAATCATAATAAGCCATGGACAATGAGAATCGAAGGAAAACATATTGACATACAAAACTTTAATTTGCCATAACTCAACCAATATTCAACCAAATCACGTGAAATTTAGATCAGGATAATCAGGAAGTAAAGACCTACAAGTCTATGGCAATAAAATGGAGAATTAAGAGATGCGAAAATTTGACCTCTTGAAGCTCCAACAATGGCAGTGGTGGATTCAAGTGTCTAGCAGCATCCAAATCTCTTATATCAACCTTGTTATCACCTCTGAAGCACAAATCAACTCTTGGAATGGCTTGGATCTAGCTAGATCTTCAAAACTCCATGTTCATGTTCATGTGTGGAATTGCTTGATTCTTCACCAATTTCTTCAATCAATGGCTTGAATTCTACTAATTGAGGATCAAGAAAGCAGAATATGCAATAAAAATCAAGTGTTCTTTGAAGAATTTTTGAATTTGGAAGAAGAGAAAATTTGGAGGGAAAATGAGATCTAGATCTAGAATTTGAGATTATGAACAATTCTGTTATGATTAGCTATTTATATGCTTGCCTAATCATGCTGAAAAATTAATTAAGCTTTGGTTAATTGGAGATTAGTGAGAAATAAGGTGTTATGCAAAAATTGGTTTTTTCACCCCATGCCTGCAATCCTACGTGAACAGTAACAAATGGCCATGCATTTTCACTTAAAATCATATTATGAACATGTTGGAATGGTTAAAAAGCTCATCTGATGCACCAATTTTGAATTCATGATTTTCCCTCCAAAAATCACATGTATGCACCAATGATCATATGATGAAATTTCATGCAATGTGATGAATGACTTGGAAAGTTCATGTCATGAGAAGAATTATGCAAAAAGGAGCACTCAATTTGGAGTTATGAGTCAAAAGTTATGGCCTTTTGATGTTTTAAGCACACTTAGCAATGATTTGATCATATCTCCTCAACCATTCATCATAAATTCATGATCTTGGACTTTTTGGAAATGGGAGAGGAAGATATTCAACTTTCATGTTGGACAAAATTTCATTTGAAGCTTATTTGATGATGTAAGATCAAGTTGAATTTGAACCAAAAACTTTCCATTTTTGGAAACTTTCAATTACAGGTCACTTTCCATTTTTGGAAACTTTTGCACTGACCTCAAATTCTTCAAGATATACATTTGACATGATGAATGAACTCCTTTGGGACATGAATGAGATGTTGAAACTCATTTCTCCACCTCCTAGCCCTCATTTGACTTTCTGTTGACTTTCTGGTTGACAGATGACTTAGAAGTGCTCTGATCAGCTTGAGCCTCAACCACTTGAGGAATTGGCTCCAAAATGAAACCCTAGCTCTTGTAAGCTTCACATAATAATAATATGATCCTCATCCAAGCAAATAACCTCATCTCCTTGAAAAACCCTGACTGGTAGAATGGCACTGATTAGGGTTGACCAGAGGTCAAAACCCTAATCCCAAAGAATCTGAGCATGAACAATGAGCCCCTTGAGGATGACATAACCATGATGATGATGATGTATCCTTGTAAACAAGATAATGCTCAACCTTTTGAAGGACCAAGAAAACCCTAATTGGAGCACAAAACCCTCAGATGGTTAGTGATCAATTCATGAGACCCTCAGGCTTGAATCTCTTTACCTCTCTATCTTCTGAGAAAGACTTAGGAGGATGACTTATTTCTTTTCACATGATATGCAATATGCAAATGCCTAATGTCCTAAAAAATGAAATGCAATATGCTAAGCCAGTCCCAAGAAAGGAGGGCAAATTTTGAGGTGTTACACTTAGGTTCAATCATGCCAATCATGTCGATTCCCCACATGGAGAAAGGCCATGGTGAGGAAATAAAATTCATAAGTGTCGGGGGAATATGAATCTTATCCGCATAAATCTGACACTTGTGGTATTTCTTCACATATTTGCAGCAGTCAGACTCCATTATCAGCCAATATTAGCCTGCTCTTAACATCTTCTTCGCCATAGCATGTCCGTTGGAATGAGTACCAAATGAACCCTCATGGACTTCAGTCATCAATAGTCATCAATTGGTTATGAAATGGGAAGGTTTTACGCACCCAAAACATCCTTAGTACTCTAAGGGAACCCTTTTTGCAAATATGTGATGTAGGTTGGTATTTGTGAAAAAATATTTGTGCAAAAGATTGGGGGGATGAGAAAAGAATATATTATATTTACAAATTTTGTTGTTTGAATGGATGAACCCATTGCCTACGTACCATCACAAAGGAGGATCAAAACCTCGTAGTTCGGGGTAGAAATGTTAAAAATTGGTGAATGGATTTGACCAAAAGCCTTAAGGTCTTTTGTTATCAAAGGGAGAAAACTCAACCTAAACCAACAACCCACTGTGTGAGGAAGGCTTCAACATACTAGTGAGGGGTTAATCCTATAATAAGCATGGAAGAATTATAATCCAACACTAAGGATGAGGTGAGATTTACATCAACCACTATGATAACTCAAACCTATGACTAATGTTTATGAAAAAAGTTTTAACAAAGTGTTCATTGGAACCACAAGAACAACTTGAAGTGAGTTATATTTACAAGTTAGATTTATTTACAAAATGAAGTCAAAGTTGGATTAAGATTTATTCACAATGAGTATTTATGAAAATAGTTTTGAAAAGTCAAAGGCATAAGACCTAGGTTTCTAATTTTGAAACAAAGTCAAAGTTTGGAAAAAAAGATTTTTGGCTTGGTTGGAGCGAGGAGAAGAAGAGAAGGGCTAGTCCTAAAGCATACAAAGATCAGAGGAGAAAGATAAACCCTTGGAGTTCCTTTTCTTGGAATCATAGAGATGATTTAAGATTCTCCTTTCCTTTGGACTTAGCAAACAAACAAGCAATCACATAATTTGGATTCAAGCTCCTAGGATCTCCATATGGCTTGTCTCTAAACTTGGCTTCTCATGACAATGGTCCTCCTTTCACAATCTCAAGGTGGGATCCCTATCACACAAAAGCAAGCATCAAAAAGTTCACAACACAATAAGGGGAATGGACAAAGAATAAGTTTGGATGATAAGTCCTTTGAAGTCGACTTTGAAATTTAGCATTCTAAAGGGATGAGGCCTAGTTGCTCTTCAACAAATTTAGCATTCTAAAGGCATGAGGCCTAGTTACTCTTGAACTCCTTTAATCATAGGTAAGTCCTAATTCTAAGTCCTTTCTCCTTTTGCATTTGGTTCACACAAAACAAACACAAAAACAAACACAAGATAACAATATATTTATATACAATAATGGGATCAAATGAGCAAAAGAAAAATGACATAAACATAAAATATGGGCTCAAGTGAGCAAAGGGAAAAGCAATATGAATAATGAGAAAGAAATAAATGGCATCAAAAGTAAATGGCAAGAAATTAAATGCTCAAATTAAAGTTAGTAATTAGTGAAGTTATGTTAGCTTGTCATAAGACCATGTAGCGCTATGTTAGGCAATCGTAAGTGGACTAATGTAGTAGTCACACCTATCTGAGGCCGGACAATAAAACTATAGGCAAATAACACAAGTTAGAGATCATGACTAGTAAGCCAAGCTCCATAAACCTGCCATGCCAAAACAAAAAGGGAAGGGCCTTGTATTGACTTTAGGTTTTTTGCTTGACCAAGAAGCAACCTATCTTGGACACAAAACAACTCACTTGATCATGGATCAAGTTAATTTTGGTTTGGATCAAAGAAGGTTAAACCTCTCATTTGTCAAGACTAACCATAAGACTTTAACTCATTGGCCAATGATGAAAAGAATGGGATGAAGATGAAAGGGAATGGAAAAGAAAACAAGTATCAAATCCAATTGATCAAATGTGAATCAAGTCATCATCAATCAATGCCAAAACAGAAAAGAAATGAAAATTACAAGTCAACAATAATTTTTTGGTATTTTTTGTGTCGCATCCGCGAAAAACAACCGGCGGGAAAAACAAACAAACAGAGACGCCACCGTGCGTTATTTATCCCAAAGGAGGGAAAGGAAACGCTCGAAGTAAACCTGGAAAGGAAATGGTCTTACGACCGGAGATTACAAGGATCGGGAGTCGGTTACGCAAGGGGAAGGTATTAGCACCCCTCACGTCCGTCGTACTCGACGGGACCCACGCTCAGAAAGGAATAGAATAAGGTTGCTAAAAGAAACTACTCAAAACGAATGCACACACACTGGAATAAACAGGCGGAGGAAGACGGAGGAAGGTGACTCGGCAGGATATCGCATCCTGGGCCTACGTAGTTTGTCAGAAACAAACATCAGAGTCGACGTAGTTCGGGGATAGGGGAAACGGGCTCGCTAGGATATCGCATCCTATGCCTACGTATCTCATCTGCAATGAGAATCAGAGCTACCGTAGTTCGGCTAACACACGCCGAAACAAAACTCACGCGCAGACGCTGAGACGTCAAAGCAAACACACAAATGGAAACAGACTGCCAATGGCTGGTCTTATGTCCGACTCCAAACAACAAACACAAATAAGGAAACCGAATACCAATCGCTGGACTTACATCAAACTCCAAACAAACAAACACACACAGGAAACCGACTGCCAATCGCTGGACTTACGTCAGACTCCAAACAAACAGACACACACAGGAAACCGACTGCCAATCGCTGGACTTACGTCAGACTCCACACACACACACGAGGGTATCAAACAGACAAGCTAAGAGGGATTCTGGAACTCGAGCCTAATAACTGTCAAGCAAACACACACAAAAAGAAAAAGGGTGCCCGGAGAGATCTCGCACGATCTCCTGCCTACGTACCTCATCTGGTATGAGGATCAGGGCGACGTAGTTCCCCCTAACAGGGGAGAAACTTCTATCCTAACCAGAGACTGGGAAATAACAAACTAAAAGGGAGACTGACTCGAGCCTAATAGTTGTCATGTAATCCACAATAGTCCTAGGTTGAGGTTTTCTAACAAGAGTTTGACTCATACAGGCAGTGAGTCAACTCAAGTCTATCTCTACGTACATTCAACTTCCTTGAAAGTTGATCATACGACTCCTACAGAAAGGAGATGAGAAGCAAAACAGATAAACATCAAAAGCAATCAGCACACACTATACGCAACCAAGGGGCTCAAGCAAGGTTGGGCTTTAGTCAAGGGGTCATATCGACCTTGACAAACAAGCCAAATACTGGAACGGATGGTCAGGCTCTTAACCTCTAACATTGAGAGTTAGGGTGAGCAGATGAAATGGAGATGAGGGTTATGCCTCATAGCTCTTAACCCGGGCCTGGGTGAGCTTGAATCAAAGAATGTGTGGGAGTCCAGAATGTGGGACTCTATTCCACATGACTGACACAACAAGATTTTGGGTGTTTATTCAAAATGCGTCAACACACAGTGTGAGCAAGATGAAAGACACAACTGAATAGCAGGGGATGGATTATACATCCCTTTTATCTGCCAATGCCTCTTCACTTAGGAGGTCTTTGAAGTACAAGGCACAAAGCTAAACAAGCATAAGCATTGCCTCTTAAGGAGGGCTTCAGACAGGTGCCTGCCAACATAACATGACAGGTCTTCCAGACTACATGGAGAGTAGGAATTTACCTAAGTGGTATGCCAACCAAAAGCAAAGCAACTCAAACAATGAGTTAAAGCGGCTAAAGTACCTGTGAGAAAAACTAAACCAGTTGTAAGACCCCAATTTTGTCCCTAAGATCCCTCATGGCATCATATCATAATATTGCATTGCCTCAAGGATCATTGTGCACCTTGCTTCCTTCCCTGTGGGTAGGTTATCTTTTTTAGAGTGATTCTTTATCACCAAGCATTGTTTGCATTTGTATGTCATTGCTTTTCTTTTTACCTCTAACCAAAAAGTACAAAAATATGTCATTTAACCTTTGTCTTGCAGATGAAGCATTAACAGGTCAAGGCAATCAAAGGCATGCATTGAATAATAGATGGTGGTCATTCTTGAGATTTGGACCCACAATCATTCACAAGAAGTTCACATGAGTTATGATGTCATTTTGAAGCAAAATCCCAAGTGGTAGAGGCTTGAATCTCATCAGAACATTGTCAGATCATCTGAAGACTTAGAAAGTCAACTGCTAAGTCAACTGTGGATTTGGAGGTGGGAAGTGCTTAGAAATACTTCATTCATGATTCAAACAAGTCTCATTTGACATTTCAAACATCAACATTGAAGAATTTGAGGTCCAGTCAAAACTTTCCAAAAATAGAAAGTGACCTATAATTTGAATTTGCCAAAAATGGAAGGGTTTTAGCCCAACTTCAACTTCATCTTACATCATCAAGAAAGCTTCAAATGAAATTTTGTTGAACATGAAAGTTGTAGATCTTTCTCTCCCATTTCCAAAAAGTCCAAGATCAAGGATTTCTCATGTGTGGTTAAGGATATATGATCAAATCATGGCAAAGTATGCATGGGACTTCAAATGAGCATAACTTTTCAACCAAAGCTCCAAAATGAGTGGTTCTTTTTGCAATTTTCTCTTCTTGACCTATAATTTCCAAATCATGCATCACATTACATGAATTATCATCACATGATCACTTGTTAATTCATTGGTTTTTTGGAGGGAAATCTTTCAAAATTGGTGCATGGTTTGAATTTTTTGCCATCACCATTGGTTCCAAAATTGGATTTTAAGTGAAATTGGAGGGAATTCGTGCACTGTTCACACATGCATTCCATGCATAAGGGTGAAAAACCAATTTGCACATACACCTTAAAACTTGACTAATTTCATTAGCATTTGGCTTAAGCATGGTTTAAACATAATTAGCAAGGCATATATAAAGCAAATCATAACTGTTTTCAGCATTAACATGAAAATTCAGATCTAGATCCAAAAATTCTCAAAACTTTTCTCTCAATTTTTTTTGCAATTTCTTCAAACAAAAGCACATTCCATTGCTTGATTCTTGATCATGAAGTGTTGTTGAGCAAGTTTGGACGTGGAACCAAGAGAAACAGTGACATATTGAAGCATACACAAAGCTTGAAGCATCCATGGTGATTCCAAATTTTGGTGGATTCGTGCACAATTGAGCCTCAATCTCTACTCCAATCATCCATACAAGCATCATAGAGAAACTTTTGATCATTTCAAGCCTTGAATCAAGCCAATTCCAGCTTCTGCACTTCAAGAGGTTACAAATCGAATCTCCTAATTTTGAAATCTATTGTGATATTGTTGTAGATCTTGTTGTCCTGGTTATGCTGAGCTTTGAATCGTGTAATTTCATGCGATATTGACTGAGTTAGGTTGAATTAAAGTTTCATGTATGAGATTTCATGTGCTCGATTCTCTTTGTGTGTGTTGATTCATGCTTAATTCATGCTTGATTTGTAATCTCCATGAGAAGACCTACATGTTAGTGTGCTTAATTGTGATTTATGGAGAAAATGTTCTTGATGCATGAAGAACATGCTACTGTTCATGTGCTGCGCGATGAAGAAGATGAGTTTTAACATTTGGCCACGGTTTTGATCTGTTGGAAACGCTTTTTACTGGTTTGAATGTGTTAATTTAGGGATTGACATGTATTGGTCCACGTTTTGCACGCTTGGCACTTTGGTTCGTTCACATTGGTTTGACTTGCACACTCAGCGTTTGACCAAGCCACGTCAATAAGTGAAATAGTGCGTTTTGCACCTTGGCGCGTTTCACATTTGAACTCACACCGAGTTCGATCCTTGGCTGCAGCGAATTTCAAATGCTTTCATCTTTTTTTCATTTTCCCTCCATATATCATATACCATGCTTCACATGCTTTTTTTTAATTTTTTCTCATCTTTTAAAAATCATAACAATTTGAAAACTCATCCAAAAATTACCAGGTTTTTTGCATTGTGATCCTTATTCTTTCTAGTTTTATATCATCATGATTTTACAAGTTGTGCTTGGCTGGATTTTTTTTGTGCTAGAATGTTTGAACATGTATCCTTATTTGACCTTGCCTTGGTTATCATGTTGTGAAATGCTTGATTCTTATCTAATGAATGTGAAATTTTGCATGATAAAACTAGACACATTGCTTGACATTTTGGTGTTGATTTGGTATTTTTATCAATTGTCATTTCTGTTTTATGATTGTGCTAAGTTGGTGTGACAATTTGTGTCACACCTTTGCTTGTCCAACTTGGGCCATGTGATTTCTATGCTAAATGATCTCCAATTCCCCTGATTTTGTGTGTGATGTATATTATGAATGTTGTGATTGCTCATGAATTTTGTTGGAATTATTTGAATCATTTCTGAATTAATTGAGATTTTTCATTCTGGTTGATCACATTTGAGCTTTAAAATTGCCTTGAACTTCACTTGATCATGAAATGCTTTTGATTAATGATATTGATGTGAGACCTTTTGGAATGTTTCAAGATGTGTTTGAAGTTGATTCATGTTAAATTTCAGCTTCTGTTTTGAATTTTTTCTCCATCTTTGACCCTAGGCTTTGACCTAGTGGTTTGTTGCTTATCTTTGAACTTTGATTTCAGGTTGAACATCCAAGTTTCCATAGTTGTTAATGCTTCATCACTTGAGCATTGATGTTTGCCTTTGATTACTAACCTTTGTGTGTTTTGTAGGTTGATGTTAACTCATTTGAGTTTGACTTTTGGCTTACACATTTTGTACATTGGGATTGTTGGTTGCTTATTGACTGTTGTTTGATTGTCTGAGTATTGTACTGATTTGTTTGATGTTTCCACAGGTACATAAGTTGCTTTAAGTTCATTTTGAACTTTGCTTTGCTTGGTTGCTTAACCACTTAGGTATAATCCCTCTTATTCATGTAGTCTGGAAGACCTGTCCTGTTATGTGGGCAGGCACCTGTCTGAAGTCCTCCTTAAGAGGCAATGTTTGTGCTTGTTTAAGTTTGTGCCAAGCAGGAAAAGTCCTCTTATGAGGCAATTGGCAGATAAAAGAGATGTGTAATCCATCTCCTGCTATTCAGTGTGTCATTCACTTTGCTCACACCATGTGTTGATGCATTGTGGATAAAAAACCCAAGATCTTATAGAGTCAATCACTTGTGGAGAAGAGTTCCTACTTTCTGAACTCTCACACCTTCTATTATTCAAAAGCTCTCCCTGACCAGGGATAAGAGCTATGAGGCACACCCCTCATCTCCATTTCATCTGCTTCACCCTAACTCTCAATGTTAGGGTGAAATTCTAGTTATCAGACTTTAGATGTCACACGGGTTGTTATGACATCCAATTCTGCACAGACAAGAATTATGCAGAACTTAAAAGTAAGTGCAGTAAATAACACAAGTAATTGTTTACTCAGTTCAGTCCAACATGACCTACATCTGGGGGCTAACAAGCCAGGGAGGAAATCCACTATCAGTAGTATTAATTCAAAGCTAAACTCACCCGTTTACAACTCTTCACTTAATCCCTACCCAATGCAATTTCAATCTTACACTAAGATCAGAGTTCCTACTCACCCCCCCTCAATCACCTCAGTGATTACTACCTTTAATCAATATTAAAGACAATTTTGAAGTCACACTTCAAACAACTCTTGATTGTGCTTAACAGCTTTAATCAAGATACACAGCACTCACGCTTAAAAGCTTTGAGCGACACAACACTTACAACTCAATGAACACCCTATGCCAAAGCAATCATCTACGTGATAATGGCTTGGCTTACAAGATATGTCTAATACAAGACTCACAAAAATACAGTAGTGAAGTATGATGGACACACTAAATCTTCACGCCTCAAAATCCCCAAAACTGAATGAAGGAACGACTTCCTTTTATATTGCAGTACCTGGGCTTTTGCACTTGTATTCTCCTGAATTTAAGGTCACGCGAGTTCCCATAAATTCAACATCTAGGTTACTAATAAATAGGCTATTTGTTAGGTTCATTAAATGTAGCTTGGTTGTTGATTTCCTGGATTTTCTCTAAGCTGTTGAATCCCTGAAGAATAGCCTGAGAAAAAGCTGAAACAGAAAACTGAACAACCTACAATATAGCATATGCTGTCAGGAATGAATGTCACGACATTCAGCTTGACATCAAGGATCATATGCTGAGTCTGTTTTTCCAGAAAACAGACTGTACAATTTTGCTGACCTGTATATGACCAAAATGACCATACTACAGTAACAGCTTACATTAATAGATGTCAAAGTATCCAATTTGACATTTACACATATGGCCTTAAGTCAGTTCTGTCATCCTCTTGAAGAACATACCAAGTAACATGCTGAAGTATAGCAGAACACCATTCTGTCTACTGTTCAGTATATGATGAATGTCATAACATCCAGTTTGACATTCAGTCAGTAGGCCTTATGCCAGGTCTGGTCTTTCCTTGATAACCAGACTGGAAAATAAATACTAAGTTCTAACAGAACACCAGCAGTTCTATTTCTCAGTATCTGCTGACAGGGATGAATGTCACCACGTCCACTTTGACATTCAACAAATCCTGTATTAGCTAATCCTGCAGTACCTACTCAAGTGTGTCATGACATCAGTCAAGACATCAGAGTACAGTTAGATATTCTAACTTACAATGCAGTCACACATACACACCATGTCATGACATCAGTCAAGACATTAGAATCCAGCTAGTGTTTTACCATATAATGCAGCCAATTAAACACCTACAAACTCCCCCTTTGGCAAATTTTTGGCTAAAACACTTTGATCCCCATAACAGAGTTCATAGCAGCGGAATCACACATCTAGCAGGAAATAAACCTAGCTAATACACTCAGAGTGGCAGCACACTCACACACATGGAAGTTAAATAAAAACTTCACAAAACAGCACACAAACAGAAGTTAAATAAAAACTTCATCACACACCAGCTGCAGGGGAAGTCTTCGAATCTGTCATGAGGGGTATCAGCTGTTACTCCCCCTTTTTGTCAAAAATGTTGCCAAAGCCAACAACATAAACAACAAAAATATGACAGAAGTACAGACTTGGTTTTACTTCACAGTTTCAACCAAGTTAGCACCCACTTGATCTTGCTTCACAGCTTTGATCAAGTAATCACCCACTTTGGCTTTACTATAGGAACAGCCATATCAGATGCCATGACTTTGTTTCTGACATCCAGAACCACTCCTGCATGAACAACATCCTTGAATTCCTGCAGTTGCATAGGCCTTCTCACTTTAGGGTGTCTCCTTACCCTCTTGGTGCCACACTTGTTGCAGGTGGCATAGCTATGATCTGTTGACCAATCAGAGCATAGTTCCAATTGTTTAATAGAGATATTAAACAATACATCCCAAACATCAGTGGTTGCTATAAGGTCTCAGAGAGACATATTCCCAGTTTGCCCCTTAAGTTTTCAAACTGAGTAGCATCCAGAGCCTTTGTAAATATGTCAGCCAGTTGAAGTTCAGTGGCTACATGTTCCAAAGTAATCACCTTGTCTTCCACCAGATCTCTGATGAAGTGATGTCTAATGTCAATATGTTTGGTCCTGCTGTGTTGGATGGGATTCTTGGAAATATTGATGGCACTGAGATTATCACAGAACAATGTCATGACATTTTGAGTGACATTGTACTCAGTGAGCATCTGTTTCATCCAAACCAGTTGGGAACAACTGCTTCCAGCAGCTATGTATTCAGCCTCTGCAGTGGACAGAGATACACAATTCTGCTTCTTGCTGAACCAAGATATGAGATTGTCTCCCAAGAAGAAACATCCTCCTGATGTGCTTTTTCTGTCATCAGCACTCCTAGCCCAGTCAGCATCACAGTACCCAGATAGGACAAGCTCAGACCCATGTGAGTACAGCATCCCATAGTCACAAGTCCCATTGATGTACTTGAGAATCCTTTTGACTTGATTCAAGTGGCTCACCTTAGGCTCTGCTTGGTATCTAGCACATACTCCAACTGCATAAGAAATGTCAGGTCTATTTGCAGTTAGGTATAGTAGACTGCCTATCATGCTTCTATACAAGCATTGATCAACACTAGGCCCTCCATCATCTTTGGTTAACTTCAGATGAGTAGGAGCAGGAGTCCTTTTGTGCCTAGCATTATCCATACCAAACTTCTTAACTATGTTTTTGGCATACTTGCTTTGGGAGAGAAACATAGAGTCCTCCATTTGGTTGACTTGCATTCCAAGAAAGTAGGTTAGTTCCCCAACTAGACTCATTTCAAACTCAGATTGCATTTGTTGAACAAAATGTGTTACCATTTGTTCTGACATACCACCAAAGACTATATCATCCACATAAATTTGAGCAATCATGATTTTGCCGTCTTCATCCTTCACAAACAAGGTTTTATCTATTCCACCTTTTCTATATCCATTTGAGGTCAGAAATTCGGTCAACCTTTCATACCATGCTCTAGGTGCTTGTTTCAACCCATACAAGGCTTTCCTCAACTTGTATACATGCTTAGGTTGGTTAGGATCACAGAACCCTTTATGTTGTTCCACATAGACTTCTTCGTTCAAGTAGCCATTCAAGAATGCACTCTTCACATCCATTTGGAATAGTTTAAACTTCAGAATGCATGCTACACCTAACAGCAATCTGATGGACTCAAGCCTAGCCACAGGAGCAAATGTCTCATCAAAATCAACCCCTTCAACTTGAGTGTATCCTTGAGCTACTAGTCTTGCTTTATTCCTAGTAATTACTCCTTTCTCATCAGACTTGTTTTTGTAGATCCACTTGGTACCAATGATGTTGGTCCCTTCAGGTCTTGGAACTAGCTCCCACACTTCATTCCTTTTGAACTGCTCAAGTTCCTCTTGCATGGCATTGATCCAGTATTCGTCAGTCAGGGCTTCTTTCACATTCTTTGGTTCAACCTTGGATACAAAGCAGGAATTTGAGCTTATTCCCCGTGACCTGGTAGTCACACCACTATTAGGATCCCCTATGATAAGATCCTTAGGGTGGTCTTTCTGAATTCTGATAGATGGCATTTTGGTGGTTGCATCTACTTCACATTCAGGAGGAGGTTCCTGTACTTCTTCAGACTTGACTGGAAAGTCAGTTGAACTGTCTAGGAATGTTTCAACATCCTCTATGACATCGATTCCTTCCTCTTTATCATCCACAATAACATTTATGGATTCCATCGGGACATTGGTCCTGTAGTTGAACACTCTGTAGGCTCTGCTGTTAGTGGAGTATCCTAGAAATATACCCTCATCACTTTTGGGATCCAGCTTCCTTCTCTGTTCACGATCTGTGAGAATGTAGCATTTACTTCCAAAGATATGAAAGTACTTCACTGTGGGTTTTCTGCCTTTCCATATTTCACATAGAGTGGAGGAGGTTCCTTTTCTCAAGGTGACTCTGTTGTGAACATAGCACGCGGTATTCATCGCTTCAGCCCAAAAGTGCATGGGGAGCTTCTGTGCATGAATCATTGCTCTGGCAGATTCTTGAATAGTTCTATTTTTTCTTTCAACTATCCCATTCTGCTGGGGAGTTATAGGGGAGGAGAACTCATGACTTATTCCTTCAGACGAGCAAAACTCATCAAACTTGGAATTCTTGAACTCCATACCATGATCACTCCTAATCCGGACCACACAACTGTCCTTTTCCCTTTGAAGTCTGATGCACAGGTCTTTGAAGACATCAAATGTATCTGACTTCTCTCTGATGAAGCTTATCCACGTGTATCTGGAATGGTCATCAACCACCACGTAAGCATATCTCTTCCCACCAAGACTTTCAACCTGCATAGGTCCCATTAAGTCCATGTGCAACAGTTCCAGAACTCTGGAAGTTGTAGGATGTCCCAGCTTCGGATGTGACATCTTGGTTTGCTTGTCCACCTGGCATTCTCCACAGACTCTTCCTTCATCAATAAGCAGCTTTGGAATTCCTCTGACTGCTTCCTTGGATATAATCTTCTTCATTCCCCGTAAGTGGAGATGTCCAAGACGTCTATGCCACAGCTTCACCTCCTGTTCTTCCTTGGCTGAGGAGCATATTGTGGAAAAGTTAGAGACTTTAGGTTCCCCCAGATAACAGTTATCTTTGGACCTGGTTCCTCTCATAACTTCCTGATTGTCACCATTTGTCACAATGCACAGCTCCTTAGTAAACTGAACATAGAATCCTTGATCACACAGCTGGCTTATGCTGATGAGATTTGCAGTTAGTCCTCTTACTAACAGCACATTATTCAGTTTTGGAACTCCAGAGCAGTCCAGCTTACCCACACCTTTTATTTTTCCTTTGGCACCATCACCAAAGGTCACATAGCTGGTAGTGTGAGGTTGAATATCCACCAGTAGATTTTCCATACCAGTCATATGTCTTGAGCATCCACTGTCAAAGTACCAGTCTTCTCTGGTAGAAGCCCTTAGAGCTGTGTGCGCTAACCTAGCATACCATTGTTGCTTCTTGATGGGGACATAGCGCTTATATGTCTTATGCTTAGGCCTGACATGCGAGGCTTGGTTAGGGAAACCATGAAGCCAGTAGCAGAAGGCTTTTATATGTCCAAGCCTACCACAGTGGTGACACCTCCACTCCTGGTATTTCCTCTTCTGATGAATATTCTGCCTAGTTCCCCGATGTTGAGACATAGGCTTTGACTTCCGCTTGAACTTCTGAATTTTAGCCTTTGGGCGTTTGTGTTCAGCTGAGGATCTTTTCCCAAATCCTAGGCCAGATTTGGTTCCAGACTTCTGTCCCACCTTTAGAATCTCTTCCAAGGTGTCAGTTCCTTTGTTCATCATTCTGATGGATTTAGTCATCTGATTCAGCTTGGAGGTCAGCAAGGCTATCTCACCATTTAGACCCTCTATGGCTGTCAGATGCTTCTGTCTCTCATCTTCCAGTTCCTTGATGAGTTTCTTCTGCTTTTCTCCTTGTGCACGGACTTCTGCACTGATGGTACACAGCTTCTTATAGGCTGCAGCAAGTTCATCAAAGGTCAGTTCATCTGCACTTGAGTCATCATCAGAGGCACACACACTGGTTAGTGCAGTGACATGTTTGGCAGATTCTCCTTCAGATTCACTTTCAGAGTCTCCTTCAGACCATGTGATAGTTAGCCCCTTCTTTTGCATCTTGAGATAAGTAGGACATTCAGCTCTGACGTGTCCATACCCTTCACAACCATGACACTGGATTCCCTTGCCTTGGTTGAACTTTTCTTCAGAAGTTGATCTTTTCCTGATGTCAGACGGGATGTTCTTGACATTAGGTCTCCCTCTTTGATCAATCTTCTTCACGAACTTGTTGAACTGTCTCCCAAGCATGGCTAAGGCTTCTGACATACTTTCATCACCTTCAGTATATCCTGCTTCTGACTCCTCTTCAGCATTAGATACAAAAGCTATGCTTTTGTTCTTCTTTTCAGCATTCTCACACAAGCCCATTTCAAAGGTTTGGAGAGAACCAATGAGCTCATCCACCTTCATATTGCAGATGTCCTGCGCCTCCTCTATGGTTGTGACCTTCATAGCAAATCTCTTAGGCAAGGACCTGAGAATCTTTCTTACAAGTTTCTCTTCAGCCATTTTCTCACCTAGTCCACCAGAGGTGTTTGCAATTTCAAGAATATTCATGTGAAAGTCATGAATAGTCTCATCCTCTTTCATCCTCAGATTTTCAAACTTGGTGGTCAGCATCTGAAGTTTGGACATCTTCACCTTGGAAGTACCTTCATGAGTTACCTTGAGGGTATCCCAAACTTCCTTAGCTAGTTCACAGTGGTGCACCAGCCTGAAGATGTTCTTACTGATTCCATTGAACAATGCATTCAAGGCCTTGGAATTTCCAAGAGCTAATGCCTCTTGCTCCTTGTCCCACTCTTCTTCAGGAATCTGCACACTGACTCCATCTTCACATGTCTTCGTTGGATGTTCCCATCCTTTGTTGACAGCTCTCCAGACTTTGCTACCTAGAGACCTTAAGAAGGCTATCATACGAGGCTTCCAGTCATCATAATTAGAGCCATCCAACATGGGTGGTCTATTTGAGTGTCCTATATCCTTGTCCATGGTACTAGAAAGTAACTTCCCTAGATCTCACCCAGAAAATTATAGGCAGGGTGCCTGCTCTGATGCCAATTGAAATTCTAGTTATCAGACTTTAGATGTCACACGGGGTGTTATGACATCCAATTCTGCACAGACAAGAATTATGCAGAACTTAAAAGTAAGTGCAGTAAATAACACAAGTAATTGTTTACCCAGTTCAGTCCAACATGACCTACATCTGGGGGCTACCAAGCCAGGGAGGAAATCCACTATCAGTAGTATTAATTCAAAGCTAAACTCACCCGTTTACAACTCTTCACTTAATCCCTACCCAATGCAATTTCAATCTTACACTAAGATCAGAGTTCCTACTCACTCCCCCTCAATCACCTCAGTGATTACTACCTTTAATCAATATTAAAGACAATTTTGAAGTCACACTTCAAACAACTCTTGATTGTGCTTAACAGCTTTAATCAAGATACACAGCACTCACGCTTAAAAGCTTTGAGCGACACAACACTTACAACTCAATGAACACCCTATGCCAAAGCAATCATCTACGTGATAATGGCTTGGCTTACAAGATATGTCTAATACAAGACTCACAAAAATACAGCAGTGAAGTATGATGGACACACTAAATCTTCATGCCTCAAAATCCCCAAAACTGAATGAAGGAACGACTTTCTTTTATATTAAAGTACCTGGGCTTTTGCACTTGTATTCTCCTGAATTTAAGGTCACGCGAGTTCCCATAAATTCAACATCTAGGTTACTAATAAATAGGCTATTTGTTAGGTTCATTAAATGTAGCTTGGTTGTTGATTTCCTGGATTTTCTCTAAGCTGTTGAATCCCTGAAGAATAGCCTGAGAAAAAGCTGAAACAGAAAACTGAACAACCTACAATATAGCATATGCTGTCAGGAATGAATGTCACGACATTCAGCTTGACATCAAGGATCATATGCTGAGTCTGTTTTTCCAGAAAACAGACTGTACAATTTTGCTGACCTATATATGACCAAAATAACCATACTATAGTAACAGCTTACATTAATAGATGTCAAAGTATCCAATTTGACATTTACACATCTGGCCTTAAGTCAGTTCTGTCATCCTCTTGAAGAACATACCAGGTAACATGCTGAAGTATAGCAGAACACCATTCTGTCTACTGTTTAGTATATGATGAATGTCATAACATCCAGTTTGACATTCAGTCAGTAGGCCTTATGCCAGGTCTGGTCTTTCCTTGATAACCAGACTGGAAAATAAATACTAAGTTCTAACAGAACACCAGCTGTTCTATTCCTTAGTATCTGCTGACAGGGATGAATGTCACCACGTCCACTTTGACATTCAACAAATCCTGTATTAGCTAATCCTGCAGTACCTACTCAAGTGTGTCATGACATCAGTCAAGACATCAGAGTACAGTTAGATATTCTAACTTACAATGCAGTCACACATACACACCATGTCATGACATCAGTCAAGACATTAGAATCCAGCTAGTGTTTCACCATATAATGCAGCCAATTAAACACCTACATAGGGTTAAGAGCTCACAATACCCCATTCTTGTTGGCTATAAAGCCTAACCTTGCTTGAGCCTAATTGATTGTATATAGTGTGTGCTAATTGACTTGTTTGTGTGCTTACTTGATTCATCTGTGCATACTTGCTTATGTGTGCCTTTGTGCATTGTTTTCATCTTTGAGCATTAATTGTATATCATTTCATGATCATTGTTCATATCTTTGTGACATCTTTGTTTGTCCATTGAGGAGTCAATTGTAAGTCCATTTATTGGCAGTTGTTTCCTATGATCTGGAAGGAGTTGGGACTAAGACCATTGATTGGCATCCTATTTCCTTGGAGTCGAGTGTAAGACCATTTATTGGCAACTTGTTTCCACTTGCTTATTACATTTGTTTTGCTTTTTGTATGTGAGGAGTCAATTGTAAGTCCATTCATTGGCAGTTGTTTCCTATGATCATTCCTGGGAGATTGGAATAAGCCCATTGATTGGCATCTGATATCCATGTTCTCTTTGTTTTGGGAGACTAGTGTAAATCCATTGATTGGTGTCTGGTATCCCTTTTGGTTTTGTGAGATTGGTGTAAGTCCATTGATTGGCATCCGGTATCCATCTTTTGCTTCTTTGTTTGTGAGACTAATATAAGTCCATTGATTGGCATCTGGTATCCATCTTTGTTGGCTTTGCCCATTTACTTTGTTTATCTGTTATTTGCTTGTTGCCTATTCCAAAGGAATCACTTGGATCATCTACATATGATCTCAAGAGGTGAACATCTAAGAAGTTTTACATCCCTCACCCTCCCACCTTTTGTTCTTTAAACCTCCATTTGCATGTTAACCTAAAACTGAAAAATATTGTGCAAACATTTCATTTGTTTTCAAAATAGAAACCTGGGCCTTAAGCCCTTGATTTTCAAACTTCACTTTTGACTATACTTCTTTCTGAATTGAATCCTAATCATACTTTGACCATATTTTGTGAATACTCATAAACAGTTAATTACACTCATTCAATTGTTTTGTGGCTTTGTCCATTCTTGATAAGTTTTCATACATTAGCCATAGGTTTCAATTATCATAGTGGTTGATGTAAATCTCATCACATCCTTAGTAAGTTGAATATAAGTCTTCCATACTTATTAAAGGGTTAACCCCTCACTAGTATGTTGAAGCTATCCTCGCATGGTGGATTGTTGGTCCAGGTTGAGTTTTCTCCCATTGATAATGAAAGACCTTAGGGCTCTTGTTTTAAAATCAATTCACCCATGTTTTGGAAATCTTTTAGCCGAACTACGGCGTTTTGATCCTTACCTTTCATGGAAGGTACGTAGGCAACGGGTTCATCCGTTCAAACACAAAAATAATAACTTGTACATTCTTTTTCTCATCCCCTCAATCATGTTTGCACAATAAATATTTCATAAACAAATAACATTTCGTACAACAAGTTGTGAAAAGGGCTCCCTAGAAGTACCTAGGACGTTTTGGGTGCGTAACATCTTCCCATTGCGTAATTAACCCCTTACCCAGATCTCTGATCTTTTCATTAGTTTTCTACGTGTAAAACTTCTTAGGCTTTTGTTCGCTTTTTAGCCATTCCTTCGGATAAATAAAAGTGCGGTGGCGACTCGATTCTTTGTATGCTTTGCTTTTGGTTTAATCAATAAATCATAAAGTGACGAATACACCGCTACAGAAAAGTGGCGACTCTGCTGGGGACAGACTAATCCTTGGTGGTATTGCCTACTTTTCACCCTTGTTGTGTGATATTGTTTATTTGTTATATGACATATTTTTGTACAATTTGAGATTACTGTATTGATTGTAATGATTGATTTGCTTGATATACAATTGCTGTTTGCTTGGTGATCTCTGTGAGATGAGTTCTATACCCGAACTCGAGTGTACCTTAGGATAGGAGAATGGCATAGTCTTGTCGACTTGTGTGGAGTATTCCTTAGCAAGTTGACTTGCGAGTCCATTCACTTGGTGGAGGTCATGTTGGATTAATAACGTCACACAAGTCATTTGTGGTTAGGCATTATTCTTTCAATCATGTGCCTTAGAAGCCAAGGACCTTAGTTTACCAAGCCCATCTTGGCCTATTTTTAGGACGTAGTGCGGAAGTCGTTCAGATGTAAGATCTAATGCGATTGTTACGCGATACTACACTCATAAGAGTCTCTCTTGAGAATATTTTTGGAATACGAGTATTCGTTCCTCCGATAATATTCGAAAGATGGGATGATGACTATGGGAACCTCTTGTAGAACATGTTCGGCAGGTTCAAACCCTAGTACACTCCCTTTGGGTGGTTCTTAACCGAGACTCCATGCTCGTGACTCTCAACAAACCCGTGATTCATGGTTGAGTCGTTCAGACATCCCTAATATCAATGGAACCTGGGTGTCGATAAGGTGTAAACCCTAATCCACCAAAATGGATGATTGATATTAAGGATGATTGAGCCGGTTCATGTATTGTTAATATCAATGGAACTTGGGTGTCGATAAGGTGAAAACCATAATCCACCAAAATGGATGATTGATATTAAGGATGCTATGAGCTTTCCCATGACCTTTGTTTGGTGTGATTTGCTTGATCCTTGAGTGTGACTGTTGCATTCATACATTCATGCATTCATCTGCATTCATGTCATCAAAAAAAATCAGAAAATTTTCAAGGAACTTAAAGGGTTTATTTGCAAAATTTTCAGACATGGAAAGACCAAAAAGGCATACAAAGAAGTACAGCTTTCGACAACCCGATGTGAAAGAGTTAAGGAATCTGACATCTTATGTATTAGATCCCTTGGGTTTCAAAGCTCGTTATGGGAAGCTTCTGCCTCTGTTGACTACTCAGGTTGATGAATACTTTGGCGTAGTTCTATGATCCTCTGTATCACTGCTTCTCTTTTCCGGACTTTCAGCTGTTGCCTACGCTCGAGGAGTATTCGCATCTTGTGGGTATTCCTATTCTGGATCAGTTGCCGTTCAGTGGCTTAGAGAGTATTCCGACTTCTCGAGAGATCGCAGACTTGTTGCACATAGACGAATCTTTGATTGAAGCGCATATGACCACCAAAGGTGGAATTCAGGGTCTTCCTTCTGAGTTCCTCATCGCTCAAGCTACCGTCTATGGGAAGGCCATGAGTGAGGATGCCTTTGAGGCTTTATTCGTGCTGCTCATCTATGGTTTGGTATTGTTCCCCAACATCGACAAATTTGTGGATGTGAACGCCATTAGGATATTTTCTGTTCTTAATCCCGTTCCTACTCTGTTGGGTGACGCCTATTTCTCTTTGCATTTGAGGAATGCAAAGGGTGGAGGAGTTATTGTGTGCTGTTTGCCTCTGTTGTATAAGTGGTTTATTTCTCACTTACCGCAGACGGTCGCTTTCAAGGAGAACAAGGGATGTCTACGGTGGTCTACGAGACTTATGTCTCTCACTAATGATGATATCTCTTAGTATGATCGCGTGTATGATACAGTTCAGATTATTGATTATTGTGGTGAATTCCCTAATGTGCCTCTTCTTGGTACATGTGGTGGGATCAGCTACAATCCTATCTTAGCACGTCGTCAGCTTGGGTTCCCCCTAAAGGATAAACCTCATAACATTCTATTAGAGGGTGTGTTCTTTCAGGAGGGTAAAGATCCCCAAGGCCTGAAAGCCAGGATAGTCCGCGCTTGGCGCAAGATTCACAAGAAGGGTAGAAATGAGTTGGGTCCGAAGAACTGCATTGCTTTGGAGCCATATACTTCTTGGGTCAGACAGAGAGCATCAGAGTATCTTATGCCATATGATTATCCGAGACCTACACCTTTGGATATGGCTGGGCCTTCAACCCTCCCTAACCAAGGCGTAGAGGAGTCGAGAGAAGAAGACCTTTCACGTGCCTGGATCCGTGAAAGAGAAGAGTTGCTTCAACAGCTTAAGGAGAAGGACGCTCTGATCGAGTTTCTCGAGCATCAGGTGATAGATGATTCGAATGATACCTGGACTTCTCTGCTTCCTCAGTCTTCCAAGTTCTGGAAGAGGAAGTATGATCGACTTGCTAAGGAGAAAGCAAATATGGAAGCAGCATATGAGAGAGAGATCAAGAGGCTTTGTGCATCTCGTCTTCCGGCATCTCGAGCTTCTAGGGATCCATAGGATGTTTATTTTCCTTATCTCTTGTAATAATTGGCAATGCTGTACTTCTTTGCTTCAAATATATTTGATGAGATATTTTCCATATGAGATTAAATGCTTAAAAATTCAAAATTTACAAATAATACCCTAAAAAGTTCCTTGAAAATAAAACAAATCATGTGCACAAGCATTGCATGCCTCATTTTGCATAAGCAGGTGTTGTTCTGGCCTTCTTGTTTGTGGCCTAATTCTGTGCTCTTCATTTATTTTGAAGACAAGCTGACTCATCGGTACTACACCCGAGCCAATTCTGCAAGAGTGATGGATCAGTTAGAACAAGAGAACCGTGAACTGAAGGAAGAGGTCGCCAGATTGAGTGCTCTGATGGAGCAGTTCTTAGCTGCACAGAATCAACCATCTCCACCTCCTGCAACTCCTCCCCAGAGGACTGTTATATCAGAGGTTGCTTCGTCAACTGTGCCAGCTGCCAGTGCCCATTTCGTGCCGAATGCCATGCCGCCCGGGTTTCCTTGGGGTATGCCTCCTGGTTTTATGCCTGATCTTCCAACTCCTACCTTTGCTTCCATGCCGGCATCTAGCCCGGTCCTTGCAATGCCTCCTCCTGTCGTGCATATCATTCCTAGGGTAGACGACACCATCTATCATTCTGAGCCGTCTGAGGGCCCAGACGTTAATGAAAAGATGGATGCGATGAATGACCAATTCCTCGAGCTCCGCAAGGAATTGAAGACCCTCAGAGGGAAAGATTTGTTCGGAAAGTCTGCTGCTGAGTTATGTTTGGTTCCCGGTGTTAAGATACCTGTCAAATTCAAAGTCCCTGACTTTGAGAAGTATAAGGGGAACACCTGCCCTCTCAGCCACTTGGTTATGTATGCCAGGAAAATGTCTACTCAGACTGATAATGATCAACTGCTGATTCATTACTTTCAGGATAGTTTGTTCGGTGCAACTCTTCGTTGGTATATGAGCCTTGATAGTGCAAACATCCGTTCCTTCAACGATCTTGGCGAAGCCTTCGTCAAGCAGTATAAATATAATGTTGATATGGCTCCTGACCGTGATCAACTCAGAGCCATGTCTCAGAAGGACAAAGAGACGTTTAAGGAATACGCCCAGAGGTGGCGAGAGCTGGCAGCTCAGATTACTCCTCCGCTGGAAGAGAAGGAGATGACTAAGATCTTTTTGAA